>NC_090648.1:394987241-395349741 GCF_040937935.1 Hyperolius riggenbachi | reverse complement strand
TTAAGGCATGCATTTAATGCACAATTTCACCCCACAGACGGCCCTCTGTTGATACAATCACACCCTATTGAGGCAGAAATCATCAAGGAACACCTTGAACATGTCATATCTACCTTTTACAAATTATTTCCTCCAAGGGGTAGAGGAATCGCTGAGGATCTTCTCAAAAAATGGCAATCTGATATCCCGGATCTAACCACAGAGAGATGGGAGGCTATCCTCAATTATTTCTTTACGACTACAATTGCATCCAGAGACAGGCTAATTGCCCTCAAATTCATTCACAGATGCTATTTATCTCCAGCAAGATTACTTAAAATCTATCCAACTTCAATGGGAGCATGCAATAGATGCACACAGACCAAGGCAGATCTTTTCCATGTCTTCTGGCAATGCACTCATATAACACCATATTGGAAACACATCCACACAGAACTTCAGAGAATATTTAGCATTCTTATACCATTTACTCCTGAGGCCTTATTGCTGGGTAGTATTGAGGATAGCCTTTTATCCACTCACAAGCTGACAGCATTCAGGACACTAGTAGCTTATGCACGAAAATTGATAGTGTTAAAATGGAATTAAGAAATCCCCCCACGCATGAAACACTGGAAAACGTACGTCCACAAGGACCTAATATATATTAAACGAGTATATGTTAAGAGGAAATGCCCCAAGAAATTTGCTAAAACATGGAACAAGTGGCTTTCGTATTACGATTTAGAATTAATTGATTAATACTTACTTACTAATCTAACTGCTGATATCACGGTTTTCTGGAGAGGCATGCGACTGGACCAGACCCCCCCTTTTTCTGGGTTACAGAACCCCATCCTGCCAAGCAATATTCCTTCCCCTGGACTGTATTGCACCAATGTTATAATGTTGAATTTGTTATGCTGTAGTGGCACTGTCGCCACTTAAAACTCAATAAAAATATTCTTTCAAAAAAAAAAAAAGTGTGAGTGCTTGGTGCAACAGTAATGATGAATACACGTAGAACAAATTAGAAATTCCTGAGGAGCAGGAATCCCAGGAACACAAATGGGCCACAGACACTACTGCAGGCAAGGATCAATAGACAATAAGATCCTAATCTGCAAAGTAGTGAGATCACCAGGTGGAATGAGGTGATCAACAATGCTGCTACCGAGAGTCCCCAAGGCTAAGAGACCTCGGTTTAAAGCTGAACACACCAAGATGAGAATGGGTGATTCAGACCTTAATGCAGTGCAGTATTTCCGAGGAGCGGAAATACTGGAACCCCTCAGGCTAGATACCTAGAACTGAGGGTAGCGTAGTCGGACAGGCAGGTTCAGCAACTCACGGACAGAGACAGTACAGAATCGAGAGACAGGATCAGAGTAGTGCAATCGGCAATAGTTCGGCAACGAGATCAGAAAGGCAAGGTACAGAATCAGAAGACTAGAGTGTAGTCAGGCAAGCAAGAGGTCATAACAGATAAACAATGCAATTAGTACTTTAAGCTATCAAGAAACTGACTCAGTGTGGATTCCCAGCTCCTGTCGGTTCTGGCACACTGTTGGATCTAGCTAAGGTCTGAGAGCTAGCACATATAGTATTCACAACAGCAGACAGGGAATGACTGGTATACAGGTCCTATATGTACTGGAAGAGCTCCTCAGCTCCGCCCCAGTCATTCATCCAATCAGAAGAGCGGAAGGAGTCAGCTGACCGGCTTGGTCAGCTGACAGCCCTTCTACTAGCATAAAGATCCTGTCGCTTGGCCCGCGCGCGCGTAAGCCTCAGCCTCTGAGTGACAGAGAGGCTGTGTGCAGTATCCGTGTTGGTAAGAAGATTAGTAGATGCCGGCTGAGTAGCGGGAACCGCTGCCATGCCGCCGGCCGCAGCGGCGGTGTCCCTGCTGCCCTGAGGCAAGATGTCACAAACTGACTGTGAGGTGGAAACCGCCGGCTGAGACGCAGAAACCGCCGCCCTGCTACCGCTTGCGGCGGCGGTAACTCTGCTAACCTTCACAGTTATAATGTGTTTTTTGTGGGCTGCGGACTCCAGTGTGAGTTCAGCGCAGTGAGTTTACAGTTTCTGTCTGTATATTGTGTTTATTGTTTATTATGTCCTGGCTGCGAATTTCTCTCCCCCTCCCGCGCATTCTGGAGCGGAGGGGGGATCCAGTGTGGCGTACATGTGTTTGCCCATACGCAGGTAGTTTTTTCGCTTGACAGCAGTAGACTGTATTCTTTTTATCTCTGTCTTTCTTTCGGTTTTTCTCGGAGGCTGTGGGTTGGTTTTGTCTTCTCTCGTTTAACAGCGATAGTCTGGGAGGTATGCCAGATGTGTGTGTAGTGTCCCCCGCAGCAGAGATAAGTCGGCAGGTGGACAGGAGGGAGTGTAGCGGTAGTTGTTGAGAGAGCAGCCGGGGAAAAGGACTGGGTAGAGAGAGCCTGGAGAAAAGCAAGTTGGTTCCAGTTAGTGCTATATGTTAAATGTTTTTTTTTTAATTTCTGCATAAGTTTATGTTGTTTTCACGGATCGTGGAGCGTGTTGGGCCAGCTGCGGCTGATGGATGTTCGTCTCAGAATAAGTTTTGTAACTGGGATGGTAACGGTTAAGGTGTTATTTAGAGTTATACAGCAATGGTTTTTGTGTGAGAAGAGGACACAGCACGCTCTAGTAGTTCTGAGTTATGTCTGAGATAAGCGGATGGCTGTTTTTGTGGAGAGATTCGCACGTCACTGGGTGATTCTAATGTATAAAGCAGTTAGGATTACAGCTGGGACGGGGTCTTTCTAAGTTTTCCAAGCAGGTATCCAAGAGTGTATGTAGCGGAATGCTGATTTTCTGCAATATGTAATTATGCTATGTGTAACTAAGCATAACATGTTTGTTCTGTTTGATTTTTTTTCCTAATGTGTATAGGATTAAGAGGTTGCTATGGGAGATTGCATAGCAGCCATCTTAGCTGGCATTCCAGGACACAAAATGGCGGAATTGAGGAGGGCCCGCCCCCACTAGTCATGGCCCCCACACGTCATGGCAGGGGGGGAGGAGGGGCTGGGGATCCACGTCACGTCAGGCTGTGCTCACGGCAATGGGCAGAGCAGCTGAGAGGAAGGGATGGTAGAGATAATGAGACACTCTACTGAGTATCTCGGATCCCGGAGTATTTCCCCAGAGCCTGGGTCCAGGGAAAGGAATGCCAGAATATGTGCACCAAGCAGTTGCTGTGAGACTAGTATGGTCACTGATAGGAGTGTTTTCTAGCAAGGTGCATGGAAACACAGAGCAGTCAGATATTTCCCAGGAAGTGATTTGCAAGAGCAGATCATGGAAGTATCTGTACTGGGTTACGTATGGGATTATTCCTTTAAGTGAGGCACCTTAACGGGTGGTGCAGCATGAGTTCCCAATAGAGTAAAAGGGGGGGCAGTGCATCAGGGGATGCCGGAGTTGGAAAAAAAGGGAGTTGACCAATCCAGGTATCCGTCGCCGTGGCTGCAGAGCGGTAACGGTTTTTCCAGTTTTTGTCGTGGACAGGGCCAGAGCTTGACTAAGAGGTCAATGCTGGGCTGGGGCTGTTTGTGCGTTTTCTCGTCCACTGATTGGTCAAATATTTTTGTTCCAGCTCCTACCAAGTGTAGCACAAAGAACTGAACTGGCAGCAGTTCATGGGGCAATTATTAAGATGAAGGATTTGCCATTTACAAAGTGACAGTGTATCAGTACAGTGTTTGCCATATGACTACCTACCAAGTGGGCATTCAGGGATCTGCATACAGGCATATGAAGCTGGAATGCTTAGCCCTGCACCCTGTGTAGTTTGAGTGCAAAGTGCTCCTTCCAGGGAGGCAGCCATTTTGTCTTGTAGTCTGGGGGTAGTAGCATTGGCAAATATTGGTCAGAGGGTACAACAAACAGGATTTATAGCTGAGCTGGTAGGGCTCAAGGGAGTTCTAGGTAAGTAAATGCGAAAATGAGTAAGAGCAATGCAGGCTCACCTGCAAAGCAGCAACAGGTGTGTGGCATCCGTACTCTGTGCATATGACGGGCGCGTATGTACAGAAGGGGGAATGTGGGGAGAGATTGCAATGAGGTGAGAGGTTCCAAAGGTGAAGTTCGCGGGAGCATATTTTAAACAGGTAAGTACTTAGGATAGTACTGAGGTAGGGGAGAGAAGTTTAACTCCAATCTACCAAAAAGAGTAAACAGAGTTCATGAGAACCATAAAGCAACGAAAATTACGATATATATTGATCAATCTAAAGTGTACAGAGTACAAGCCGCAGGGCGAATCCCAAATCATTAATAAGAATTTATTTGTTTGTATTTCGATTTCAGGAGTTTGGCAATATGGAATCGAGACAGCTGCAGTACTGGCAGCAAAGATGGAGATGTCAGTCGGATAAGCAAAAGGTTCCAGATGCCAATCCGAGTTGATTATGCATTAATACAGTTAATTACACCTTTCTTATACCACAAGGTTTTTTTCACAAATGGTATGTAGCAGAACAAAGTATGTGTAGTTTGCCAGCAGAATCCCATAAAATAATGTCATCTTTCTATTTAAATATAGGTATAGGTAAATATAGGTATCATATAAACATGTAAGCATTGAAAAGTTCTTTAGCAATTCAAATTGCAAGCTAATTGCAGTAGCTGTTTTCAAATATGTTTGCAGTAGCTGCCGGTAATTATTACTGCACCAGAATGTTGCACTTCAAAACGGTAAATTACCTTTACCTTGCTTTTCAACGGTGCACCGGAAAGTTTCTATTGCGGCATGCGCCATTTTTCCTGCTCTGGGGTAGGCGTAGAGACGGGAGGGTTAGTGTTAGGCAGCGGGGTGGGAGTAGTCCGGGTTAGGCAGCGTGCGTGGAGCTGTGTGAACAGAGGGTTCAGTGTGACAGGCGGCAGAGGTTAAATAATACATGCACGCCTCCCTTTGAGAAAGCCGGAAGTGGCCGGCGAAACATGTCAGGGTATCTGGCGTGACTCTGGCTACCGCACTGCCGCCCTGCCGGGCTTGCCCCCTGCTACTCTCTGCCAGTCCGCTACAGCCACCTCATGGTCCTGCTGTGTCCAGTGCTAGCCATTACAAGCAGTGGCGGGTAATCACGCCTGGGAATCCGTATCTGCATCAGCAACATCTGATCTTGGTGAGACTCCTTCCTGGTTCCTCCCCTAGCCTTGGGCCCTGGCGGTGGGTTGAGGAACCTTGAGCACAAGCAGCAATCTTGGAGTGCCGTCGCCCGGAGTGGGTACAGTATATGGCTTTTCATGCAATCAATACACCGGTGAACTAATTCAATGCTTGACCTATATGCGGATTTGCCGCTACAGTCTACCCTGCTTGCTTAAGCCTTACCTATTCCTGGACCTGAACTGTATCTGGTCATCTGCGGAATCTTCTGGCTGGCAAATTAACACTCTGCATCTGTTGCTTCTACGGCACTATTTACAACTTTGCTTATGCTAACCTTCTCTGAGCAGGACACCAATCATCTGCTATATTGATACGGTTATTTTTGAACTTTTTTTGGGATCCCTAAGAACACTAGGTGGTTCAAACTAGGAGTGGTGGTGTGTGGTGATGTAAGAGAGTCGCGGAGTGGTGCGTTCTGGCGAGCGGCTGATGTGTGGGCTGTTTTTAGGGGTAACTCTTTGGGTTTTTTGACAATAATTAATAAAGGTTTTGTATTTTTATAAATCTTGTGTTTATAGTGAACTTATTACACATGCCTCCCAACCCCCCCTTTCCCTTGACCTTTACGCTGTTAAATGATACATTACCTGCTCCTGGACAATCACTTTTCCTCTCCACTTGTTAGTTTGAATGAGCCCAGCAGCCAGCCAATTACCATGTGGCTTCAGTCCCCACATGGTAATTGGTTGGCTGCAGGACTCTTTCAAACTAAACTGGAAGTGGAGAGGAGACGGGATCGCCGGGACCAAGTAATGTATCACAGATGAAGGTAATTACATCTTATTGCTAAGGTTATTCAATGCATTAGGACATTTACAAAACGTTAAATAACTTTAGTAGCAAGATGCCATTATCGGCATCACCCTGCGCCATTTTTTCCTGGCACCTCTTTGGTATGTACGCCAGATTGTACAAGGATTTGAGTGTCAATAAGCCAATCTTAAACAGAGAAAAAAAACACAGGGACACCGAGAGCACAATATATTGTAGTGTCCTAAAACATGTATGAATCAAGGAGGGTATGTGAAAGGTAAGTATAGGATACTCACAAACCAGGGTTACCTCATAGGCAACCACTGTGACGGCAGGTGGGGAGAACAAGCCTGTCCCCACTCAGGGCTAAGAAGTAGCTCTGTGTAGATAGGAAGAAACGTCAGACATTTTCTGCCCTTCCACCCAGGGTGGACAGATAATTGATGCAGGAGAACAGAGGCGCCAAAAGTATAAAACAATATGCTAAGAGTTTTAAAACATGGATGTGGTAGAGGTGGAACCTAGCCACTCCAGAGGACAATAAATTAGGTACTTTTTCAAGTAAAGCAATAAACGGTATATTTATCAGGGATGAGCAGAAACTACGCCAGTGCAAATTTACGCATCGTAGTTCGCATCTACGCATCGTAGTTCATAGGCGAAGTTTCAAACCTGCGCTTACGAATTTACGCGTAGCGAAGTACCGCTACGCGTAGCTTACGCCCACTATGCGTAGTTAACATGTGTAATGCGTAGTGAACTACGAATGCGTTACTCGCGTCTAATTTTCCGCATGCGATTGTATGCATACAAATTTACGCATTGGAAAGGGGAATGTACGCATAGAAGGGTTCCCAGTATATGCATTTCTAAAGAAATTAATGCGTACAATTTTCTGCATACGGGCATAAGTATCCTCATACACTACGCTTCGCACTACGCGTAATTGCGTATTTTAACGCGTATTCTACGAAATGCATACGAAGCGAATATTTGTTTTGGAAGCCGTAGTTTGGCGAAGCGTAATTGCGTAAAACTACGCGTATTTCCAGCGTAGCGAAGTTGGCTGACTACGACCATCCCTGATATTTATACACTCCACAATAATACACAGAGATGGCTCAGATTTGTCCCACCGCTATATACTCCTATCTGAATTGCCTGAAGAAGTAGGGTCACGCCCGGGAAACGCGTTGTATTATTGTGGAGTGTATAAATAAACCGGCCGCCCCCCTATAAAAACGCAACAGCGTCGGCCATGTTCCAGTCTGTGGTCAGCTGAAATAGAGAGAGGAAGGGAGAGACATTGCTGGAGATAAGGAAAGCTTTAGTTAGGCTTGCTCCTCGCTGTTATTTATTGCTGAAAGCACCCCAAAAAAATCCCTTTTGAGGGCTAATATTGTTCTGATGTTTTTTTTTGTGTTATAACGTTTTATTGAACAAAATAACAGAATACAAGCAGACGTAAACAGTATGTTTCACAGGTATAAGCTGAGACAATAAAATAGATTCTTCCGTGTATCTTTAAACATGTCTTCTGATGTTTTTTTTTGTGTGTGTGTGTGTGGGTGTGTGTGACACTGCATTTAGCCCACAGTCGCAGGTGGCCCTTGTAGTTCTGCCAGCACACTCTATTACCAGTGCATATTTTCCAACTGTATTTGTGATTGAACTTACTATAGGATAGCTCTCTGTGTGGGTGAAACACTGCATACAGTCCACAGTTGCAGCTGGCCCTTTTAGTCCGCCAGCACACTATCAGCACAGCAGTGCATATATTTCACCTGTATTTGTGATTGAACTTACTACACGATAGCTCTCTGTGTGGGTGACACACTGCATACAGCCCACAGTCCACGCAGCCATTTGATTGCGCACACTGGTTTTACAGCACTTCAGCCTTTTTACAACCATTGTAATATCACAACTGCATATCTCTCTGTGTGTGTTAAAGTACACAGCCCAGTTATACACACACAACTGTTGTGTATTTGACACTGATTGTGTGCCTCTGTGATTACCACTATTGCATATTGTTAGTACTACTGCATACCCCAATATGGGAAAAAAATGGCAAGCACAGGCAGTCCACCCCACAGGTCTTTTTGAGGTTGTGCTGGTTTGATTTTGTGCAGCCTTCTAACAATGCACAGTGTTCAGAGGGCACGTACCCTCAACCCCCAAATTCTGAGGACTTAGTTAACACAGCAGCACACCTCATCTTCATCAGCTTCCGCACGGAACCCTGACGTATCTTCCTCCTCCTGCTCTGATTCGGGCACCCCACAACTACTTACTACTCAGTCGGCAGCCACCACCACCACTACTACTGTGGGCAGCACGGTGGCGTAGTGGTTAGCTCTCTCGCCTTGCAGCGCTGGGTCCCTGGTTCGAATCCCAGCCAGGGCACTATCTGCAAAGAGTTTGTATGTTCTCTCCGTGTCTGCGTGGGTTTCCTCCGGGCACTCCGGTTTCCTCCCACATTCCAAAAACATACAGATAAGTTAATTGGCTCCCTCTAAAAATTGGCCCTAGACTACAGTACTTACACTACATAATATAGACATATGGCAATGGTAGGGATTAGATTGTGAGCTCCTTTGAGGGACAGTTAGTGACAAGATATATGCATACACTGTACAGCGCTGCGTAATATGTCGGCGCTATATAAATACTAAATAATAATAATAATAATACTACTAGCACCACAGCCACTCCACTTGAGCTGTCGAAAGGAGTTATTCACACATTCCTGTGATGAATTTACTGATCCACAACCTTTATTGTTACAAGATAAAGGTGCTAAGGATGTTACACCACCTCATATGCCTCAGGTAGGCGTCACTACACACATGGACGTAAGGTGTGAGGATGTTGATGAACTACCCGTTGTTGGTGCAGTTTTGGAAGTGTCTTGATACAAGTGAAGCTATGGTTGATGATGATGTGGGCATGAATGCCGTGTGGGAGCCCAAAAGACGAAATTAACAGGGAGACAGTTCAGGGGGGAGACAGAGAGGAGGAGGAGATAGTTACATAGTTACATAGTTATTTTGGTTGAAAAAAGACATACGTCCATCGAGTTCAACCAGTATAAAGTACAACACCAGCCTGCTCCCTCACATATCCCTGTTGATCCAGAGGAAGGCGAAAAAACCCTTACAAGGCATGGTCCAATTAGCCCCTAAAGGGAAAAATTCCTTCCCGACTCCAGATGGCAATCAGATAAAATCCCTGGATCAACATCATTAGGCATTACCTAGTAATTGTAGCCATGGATGTCTTTCAACGCAAGGAAAGCATCTAAGCCCCCTTTAAATGCAGGTATAGAGTTTGCCATAACGACTTCCTGTGGCAATGCATTCCACATCTTAATCACTCTTACTGTAAAGAACCCTTTCCTAAATAAATGGCTAAAACGTTTTTCCTCCATGCGCAGATCATGTCCTCTAGTTCTTTGAGAAGGCCTAGGGACAAAAAGCTCATCCGCCAAGGTATTATATTGCCCTCTGATGTATTTATACATGTTAATTAGATCCCCTCTAAGGCGTCTTTTCTCTAGACTAAATAAACCCAGTTTATCTAACCTTTCTCGATAAGTGAGACCTTCCATCCCACGCATCAATTTTGTTGCTCGTCTCTGCACCTGCTCTAAAACTGCAATATCTTTTTTGTAATGTGGTGCCCAGAACTGAATTCCATATTCCAGATGTGGCCTTACTAGAGAGTTAAACAGGGGCAATATTATGCTAGCATCTCGAGTTTTTATTTCCCTTTTAATGCATCCCAAAATTTTGTTAGCTTTAGCTGCAGCTGCTTGGCATTGAGTACGATTATTTAACTTGTTGTCAATGAGTACTCCTAAGTCCTTCTCCAAGTTTGATGTCCCCAACTGTATCCCATTTATTTGGTATGGTGCTAGACCATTAGTACGTCCAAAATGCATGACCTTACATTTGTCAACATTGAATTTCATCTGCCATGTATGTGCCCATATAGCCATCCTATCCAGATCCTGTTGCAATATGACACTATCTTCCTGAGAGTTAATGATTCTGCACAATTTTGTATCATCTGCAAAAATAGCAACATTGCTCACTACTGCATCTACTAGGTCATTAATAAATAAATTGAAGAGCACTGGACCCAGAACAGACCCCTGTGGGACCCCACTGCTAACAGTCTCCCATTTTGAGTATGATCCATTGACCACAACTCTTTGTTTTCTGTCCATTAGCCAGTTCCCTATCCATGAACACAGACTCTTCCCCAGTCCTTGCATCCTCAACTTTTGCACCAGACTTTTGTGGGGAACAGTGTCGAAGGCCTTTGCAAAGTCCAAGTATATCACATCTACAGCATTCCCAATATCCATATTAGCATTCACTACCTCATAAAAGCTGAGCATGTTAGTCAAACAGGACCTGTCTTTAGTAAACCCATGTTGATGCTGAGAAATAAGATTATTTTCTACTATGAAGTCATGTATAGTATCTCTTAGTAACCCCTCAAATAGTTTGCATACAACTGATGTTAAGCTTACAGGTCTATAATTTCCTGGATCAGATTTTTTGCCCTTCTTAAATAATGGGAAAACGTGGGCTGTACGCCAATCCACTGGGACTCTGCCAGTTGCAAGAGAGTCACAAAAGATAAGATAAAGGGGTTTATCTATAACTGAACTTAATTCCCTTAGGACCCGAGGATGCATGCCATCCGGGCCAGGTGCCTTGTCTATTTTTAATTTATTTAGTCTTGCCTTCACTTCTTCCTGCCTTAAGTATTTAATATTACAGTTAGAAGATTGAGACTCTTCCGCCTCTGTAGTTTGCAACAGTGCTGTTTCTTTTGTGAAGACAGAAGCAAAGAAAGCATTTAATAACTCTGCCTTACCTTGGTCATCCACCATTGAGTTCCCATCCTCATCCTTTAGGAGTCCTATACAGTCAACCTTTCTTTTTTTAGAGTTAATGTACTTGTAAAACTTTTTTGGGTTAGATTTGATATCCTTAGCGATTTGTTTTTCAGCTTCAATCTTTGCCTGCCTAATTTCTTTTTTACAATTTTTATTGCACTCCTTATAATTGCTTAGTGCAGCCTCGGTCCCCTCCTGTTTTAAGACCTTATAGGCATTCTTTTTCCTCTTCATTTTATCTTTAACCTTTCTATTCATCCATAGAGGCCTTTTTTTTATTCCTAGACATTTTGTTTCCATATGGGATATACATACTACAGTATTGATTGAGTATAAGTTTAAAAGCTTGCCATTTCCCTTCAGTGTCTTCCCCTTGTAGTACATTATCCCAGTTCACCAAACTTAGTGCCTGCCTAATTTGAGTGAACTTTGCTTTTCTAAAGTTCATAGTTTTAGTGGTCCCGCTGCCCCTTGGCCTATCAGTCACCAGCTCAAACGTTATCATGTTGTGATCACTATTTCTCAAATGTTCTTGAACCTGCACATTTGATACATTATCTGGTCTATTAGAAATGATCAGATCCAGTAACGCATTCCCCCTAGTTGGTTCAGTTACCATTTGAGTCAAGTAATTGTCCTGTAGTGCTGCCAGAAATCTGCTGCTTTTACCAGAATGGGTAGCCTCAATACTCCAGTCAATGTCTGGAAAGTTGAAGTCGCCCATAATTATGACCTCATTTTTACCTGCAGCTTTTTCAATCTGCTGTAGTAATCGCAGTTCTGCAGCTTCATTAATAAGAGGTGGCCTGTAGCATACCCCAATAAGCAATTGGCAACTTTTATTTCCACCATGAATATTTACCCAAACGGACTCCACATCTTCGCAATCTTCCTCCATCTCATCGTTGAGGACAGCTGTAAGAGAATTCTTAACAAAGAGACAAACCCCTCCACCTTTTTTCCCTGTTCTATCCCTCCTAAACACATTGTATCCTTTTAAATTAGCTATCCAGTCATGGCTTTCATCCGGTAACAGTAAATTCGGGCGCCTGAGGCTAGTGGACAAATCGGGCGCCGCCATTCACTCCTATAATAAATATCGTTTAATGGGCGCCCGATAGGAAAAAAGGGCGCCGGAGAAAACTAACGTTTTAAAAGCGGCGCCCGGAGACTTAATGTTTTATTACTGTTTCTCATGATTACACATTATTTAATGATTTATACATTTTTAAATATTATTTTTAAACGAAAAACAGTACAATATTTTTTTCCAAACATTATTTTTAAACGAAAAACAGTACTTTTTTTTTTTTTTTTTTTTTACATTATTTTTAAACGAAAAAACCAACAGGGGGGTCTTAGGTTTAGGCACCAACAGGGGGGTCTTAGGTTTAGGCACCAACAGGGGGGTCTTAGGTTTAGGCACCAACAGGGGGTCTTAGGTTTAGGCACCAAAAGGGGGGTCTTAGGTTTAGGCACCAACAGGGGGGTCTTAGGTTTAGGCACCAACAGGGGGTCGTAGGTTTAGGCACCAACAGGGGGGTCTTAGGTTTAGGCACCAACAGGGGGGTCTTAGGTTTAGGCACTAACAGGGGGGTCTTAGGTTTAGGCACCAACAGGGGGGTCTTAGGTTTAGGCACTAACAGGGGGGTCTAGGGGTTAGGGGTAGGTACAGGGAGGGTTACTTAGGCACCAACAGGGGGGGTCTTAGGTTTAGGCATCAACAGGGGGGTCTAGGGGTAGGTACAGGGAGGGTTACTTAGTAATTTTTTTTTAAACGTTATTATACGTTTCACTATTTAAACGAAAGATTAACGTTTTTACAATTGCCGATTTAATGCACATTATTTAATGATTTATAACTTTAAAAAACATTACTTTTAAACGAAATACAGTACAATACATTTTTAAACGTTATCCATGCTTATCGTTAAAAACCCGGCGCCCTTTTTTCCCAGCGCCCCTTTTTAACGTACGCCTTTCATCCATCCATGTCTCGGTTATTCCCACAATGTCATAGCCTTTGTCATTCAGAATGAACTCTAGTTCGTCTATTTTATTTGCAAGGCTCCGAGCATTGGTTACCATGCACTTTATATTTTTACCACCACATTTACCAATTTTGTTTACATGAAATGGGCTACTTGAATTTTTACCAACCTCCTTAATCTTTACACTGTCCCCACCCCCCTCTCCACCCTCCATAATGATAGGTTCCCACTGTCTTTTTACCTCATTTTGTCTATGTATTGAGACTTTATCCTCCCGCCTCCCCCCAGATCCTAGTTTAAAATCTCCTCCAACCGTTTAGCCATCTTCTCCCCCAATGCAGCTGCACCCTCCCCATTAAGGTGCAGCCCATCCCTGCTGTAGAACCTGTAGCCGACTGCAAAGTCTGCCCAGTTCTCCAGGAACCCAAACCCTTCCTTCCTACACCAATTTCTCA
This sequence comes from Hyperolius riggenbachi, assembly GCF_040937935.1. NCBI lineage: Eukaryota > Metazoa > Chordata > Amphibia > Anura > Hyperoliidae > Hyperolius > Hyperolius riggenbachi. Next base: position 395,336,442 of record NC_090648.1, on the reverse strand, counting down.
GCCACTTATTTAACTCCCTAAGCTCCCTCTGTCTCTCAGATGTAGCACGTGGCACTGGCAGTATTTCAGAAAACACCACCTTGGAGGTCCTTGCTTTAAGTTTATCTCCAAGTACCTGAAAATCATTTTTGAGGACCTTCCATCTCCCACTAACTTTGTCATTGGTGCCAATGTGTACCATGACAGCCGGGTCTTCCCCAGCCCCACCCAGTAATCTGTCAATTCTTTCCGCTACATGGGTTGCTGTAAGCAGCAGGGGGAGCTTGTCGCAAACAGCTTGTGGCAGTATCGCCACCTAGGGTCAGCCAGCCAACACACCCTTCAACGACTGCTGCTGCCACCACCAGAATGCTGTTATCCCAGAGCTCACCAGTGTGGCATTTTTTTGTGCCTCTGTCTCAGATTACAGCGATGCCATCTGTAATCTCTGTCAATGAAAACTGAGTTGTGGAAAGTGCAACACCCACCTAGGGACAACTGCCTTATGAAGGCACTTGATCTCCCATCACAAACATCAATGGGATGAGCACAAGAAGAAAAGCAGCACACAAATGCAAAGCCACCCTCTGCCTCCTTTTCCTCCTCCTGGTCCAGCATCTTTAGCCACTTTATCCTCTGCTGCCCTTGCACCTTCACAGCCACCCTCCTCCACTCCGCCTCTCACCTTGAGCAGTTCCTGCTCTTCTGCCCATCGGTGTCCTTTAAGGAAATATTTGAGCGGAAGAAGCCAATGTCTGCCAGTCACCCCCTGCCAGGCATCTGACAGCTGGTTTGTCAGAGCTGTTAGCCCGCCAGCTGTTACCATACAAGCTGGTGGACTCTGAGGCCTTCCAAAAATTTGTGGCAATTGGGACACCGCAGTGGAAGATACCAGGCCACAATTATTTTTCCAAAAAGGCGATACCCAAATTATACCATGATGTTGAAAGGCAAGTTGTGTCATCTCGGGCACACAGCGTTGGGTCAAGGGTCCATCTGACCTCAGATGCCTGTTCTGAAAAGCACAGTCAGGGCAGGTATATTACTTATATGGCACATTGGGTAAACCTTCTGACCGCTGGCAAGCATGGAGTACGTGGCTGTGCAGTGGAATTGGTGACACCGCCACGGCTTTCAGGCAGGGCTGCTGCAACCTCCTCTTCTTTACCTCCTACTCTTCCTTCTATATTCTCTTTGCTGTTGTTCTCCTCCTCAGCTGAATCCTAATCTACTGCTGCGCTCTCCTCTCAAACTGCAATCCATAGGACCTATTCCGCATGCCAGGTACAAAGGTGTCACACCATCTTGGACATATCTTACAATACAATATACAATACAATACAATAACATTTGTAAAGCGCTTTTCTCCCATAGGACTCAAAGCGCATAGTTGTGTCTCGGATCAATACAGGGTTGCAGGCTGAGTTGTGTTACAGAGGAGATAGTCAGATGTTCATGAATGCCAGACTGAAGAGGTGTGTTTTCAGTTTAGACTTAAATGCTTCCAGGGATGGAGCTGTCCTGATTGGGTGTGGCAGGGAGTTCCAAAGTGTAGGGGCAGCATGACAAAAGGCTCTGTCTCCAAAGGTTTTGAGGTGGACTCTGGGGGTGACCAAGGTGTTACATCCTTTTGATCTAAGATTGTGGGGGGTGTGATGCAGTTGTAACAGGTCCTTCAGGTATCCAGGGCCCAGATAGTGCAAGGATTTGAATGTCAGTACGCCAATCTTAAACAAAATTATCCATTTTATCGGTAGCCAGTGGAGTGAGTACAGGGTTGGTGTTATGTGGCAATGGCGGGGTTGGCTCATTAACAGCCTTGCGGCGGCATTCTGTACTAATTGCAGGTGGCGTAGGTCTTTCTTATGAAAGCCTGTGTAGAGAACATTGCAGTAGTTCAATCCAATCTTGATGTGATGAAGGCATCCTCTGAAGGAATGAGGTGTTTAATCCTTGCAATATTCCTTAGGTGAAAGAAGGAATGTTTCACAACAGCTGAGATTTGATTCCTGAAGCTTAATTTCCCATCAATCAGTACTCCCAGGCTGCGAACACAGTCTGAGTTGTTCAGATCTGAGCTCCCTCTCCTTAGTGGTGTTGGTTGAGACTGGGGCTGCTTTGCTGTTGGGCCCTGACCCCCGATAACAAGAACCTCAGTTTTGTCAGCATTAAGTTTTAGCCAATTATTATTCATCCACTCCTGATTCTCAGCTAAACATGCGTTTATCTGTGGAGTAGAGTCTGTGACGCCAGGTTTGAATGACAAATATAGCTGGGTGTCATCAGCATAGCAATGATATGTCAGGCCATGTTTTGGTATGATTTCTCCAAGAGGCAGCATGTATATGGTGAAAAGTAAAGGGGTTAATCATGGGAGTCCGCACATATGACAAAACCGGGCATCTGCCCGAGCCTGGCCACCCGCTGCCCCCCCCCCCCCTGGCCGCGTGCCCGTGCAGCCAGCAGGAGGGGAACAGCGCAGAGAAGAGAGAGAGCTATGGGCACAGTGGGGAAGGGCGGACGTCTCCCCCCCTTCCCTCACCTTAGGGGGCTCTCTCTCCCTCGCTGTCCCCTCCGGAATGAAGTGTGCAGCGGCTGACAGCGGGCGGAACTTACCTCGTCTCGCTCCTGCGCCGGAAGTTCTGGTGCCGCACTCTGGTCTGGATCAGGCCAGAGTAGCGGCTAATCCATCCGGAGCGAGGGAGAGCCCCCTAAGGTGAGTGCCCATAGCTCTCCCTCTTCTCTCCGCTGCTCCCCTCCTCCTGCACACATGGCCACTTTTTCTGGGGACATATACCCCTGGCTACATATACTGGGACATATACCCCTGCCTACATATACTGGGACATATACACCTGCCTACATATACTGGGACATATACACCTGCCTACATATACTGGGACATATACACCTGCCTACATATACTGGGACATATACACCTGCCTACATATACTGGGACATATACCCCTGCCTACATATACTGGGACATATACCCCTGCCTACATATACTGGGACATATACCCCTGCCTACATATACTGGGACATATACCCCTGCCTACATATACTGGGACATATACCCCTGCCTACATATACTGGGACATATACCCCTGCCTACATATACTGGGCACATATACCCCTGGCTACCTGTTCTGGGGACATCTCTACCCCTGGCTACCAGTTCTGGGGACATCTATACCGCTGGCCACCTATTCTGGGGACACCTATAGACCTGGGGCTACCTATTTTTGGGGAACCACTGCTGTCATATTGAGTGTATTTTGGGGAACTGCTGCCAGGTGAGAGGTGTCTACATATTAAGGGGGCATTCTGCCTATTTATGTGAAAAGCTGTCTATTTATGTGCCTCATGACTGCTGAATTTGTCTTGTTGTGGGCCTCATGGTTACTGACTTTGTCTTGTTGGGGGCCTCATGATTTGTTGGGGGCCTCAAGATTGCTGAATTTGTCTTGTTGGGGGCCTCATGATTGCTGAATTTGTCTTGTTGGGGGCCTCATGATTGCTAAAATTGGTCTTGTTGGGGGCCTCATGATTGCTGAGTTGGTCATGTTGGGGGCCTCATGATTGCTGAATTTGTCTTGATGGGGGGGGGGGGGGGGCCTCATGATTGCTGAATTTGTCTTGTTGGGGGTCACATGATTGCTAACTGCGAGACTATGGAAAAAGCTGAATCGTCATCATATGAGACAATAGCATTAAACCTACTTTTTCCGCTTTTTAAAACAGAAAATGAAACTGGGAGGTTCTAAAAAAATGAATAATTTTTTTCAGGAGTACGATGGATGAAATTGTTTATCTTCACAGTTTATTTTCAACTTAATTTTCCATAATGTTCATGTATGAGTTAAAACGTTTGTATTTAGTTTAAATTGCTGTTGGCACTTTGTGATAGTAAAGTGACTTTGCAGTTTGGACACTCGACCTCCAAAAGGTTCGCCACCACTGTCCTAATCTAATGTCCCACCATTGCTTAGTTCATGTAAACTTGTCTCCACCCACGACCACACCCACATTCTGGTTCATGGCCACACCCATTTTTTGGCGCGGCGCGCGTAGCTCCATTTTAAAGAGAATCTGTATTGTTAAAATCGCACAAAAGTAAACATACCAGTGCGTTAGGGGGCATCTCCTATTACCCTCTGACACAATTTCACCGCTCCCCGCCGCATTAAAAGTAGTCAAAAACTGTTTTAAAAAGTTTGTTTATAAACAAACAAAATGGCCACCAAAACAGGAAGTAGGTTGATGTACAGTATGTCCACACATAGAAAATACATCCATACACAAGCAGGCTGTATACAGCCTTACTTCTGAATCTCAAGAGATCACTTGTGTGTGTTTACCTTCTGTCCCCAGCTTCTCTCATGCACTGAACATTACAGGCTTCCTGCAGACAGCTCTGCCTATGTCGTTAATTCTTTAGTATGTGACAGACCAGCTCCTTTCACAGCCTCCAGAGGAGGATTTTTATCCAGCTCTCTTCTATCACTGATAAGATAGCAGAGAAGCTGCTGGCTTATGTAAATAAAACACACACTGGAGTGTGCATAGAGGAACAGTTCAACACTGAAGAACTTGGCAGCCTTCCAGACACAGGCCGACAAGTCTGACAGGGGAAAGATACATTGATTTATTACAGAGATGGTTATAGTAGAAAGAGCTGCAGCAAGCCAGATCACATTAGAATAGGTTTAGGAACTTGTAGGAAGGTAGAAAAAATGTTGTAATTTTTGTTACAGAGTCACTTTAACACCAGCCCAAATGCTTTTTGCCCCCCCCCCCCTGGAAAATTTTCTGCGGACGCCCATGGGGTTATATATTGCACCCTGAGGTACACCGTATTTTAGTGGTACAAAGCCAAGAGTCACACAGGACCAGCACTCCTGGCCGCTCTGAACAAACTGGTGGATCAGTGGCTGACCCTGCACCAACTGGAAATTGTCAATGTGTTGTGTGACAACGGAAGCAATCTCTTGTCGGCTTTGAATTTGGGCAAGTTGACACATATGCCCTGCATGGAACATGTGCTGAATCTTATAATCCAACGATTTGTGTGTAAGTTCCCGGGCTTACAGGAGGTCCAGAAGCAGTCCAGAAAGGTGTGTGGGCATTTCAGGCATTCCTACACGGCCATGGTGTTCTTCTCTGATATTCAGCGGCAAAAGTACTTGCCAGTGAGATGCTTGATTTGCAATAGCCCGACTCACTGGAATTCAACGCTCCTCATGTTTGACCACCTGCTACAATGGGAGAAAGCTGTCAATGAGTACCTGTACAGCTACAGTGCTAGGGCAGACTCTGGGGAGCTAGGGATTTTCTTCACGAGGTACTGGACACTCGTGCATAATGCCTGTCGGCTCATGCGTCCGTTTAAAGGGGTGACAAACCTGGTGAGTCGCAGTGAAGAAGTCATCAGCGACCTGATCCCATACGATTTCTTCCTGGAGCGTGCCGTGTGTGGAGTGGTGGATCAAGCTGTAGAGGAGCATGAACAGGAAGAGTTGTGGGAACCATCAACACCAGAACCAGATTTGTCATCAACACCTGTGGCAACACAAAGGAGGGGGGAGGAGACGTTGTCTGGGGAACAGGAGTCAGAGGAGGAAGGTGGCTTTGAGGAGGAGATGGAAGAAAAACTGCAGCAGGTGTCACAGGGGGCTCATGCTGCTCACCTTTTGGGTACCCGTGGTATTGTTCGTGGCTGGGGGGAGGAGGAGAACTTACATGACATCAGTAAGGAAGAGAAAGAGGAGATGATGATTAGGTCGGCATCCAACCTTATGCAGATGGGGTCTTTCATGCTGTCCAGCCTGTTGAAGGACCTCCGTTTAAAAAACTCAATGGGAATGACCTGCAGGTCATTCCCCTTGAGTATCTTTATATGGGGGGCCCTCAACAGTACACTGGGTGGCAACGCTACTAGACCCTCAGCAAGGAGAGGGCCAGCGCATACCACAAAGGTTGCATCTGAAATGACCAACAGCTCACATGTGCAGCACCTATAATAAGCTATCTGCACACTTTGCATTCAATTCAGATGCAAATCATATGCATAACTACTATCACTTACCATGCAAATGGTAAACTCAGGAATACAGGCTGGGAGCAGCTAAGCTGGTAGTTACATACTAGCAAAGTTATGAAAAGGGGGGGAGGTTGCGCATCCCTAAAAACATGCTGCAATTGACTGGTTAATCGCTCAGGCATGCACCACCTCTATTAGGCTGAAAATGCATGCCCTGCCTCCAAAACAAATGCTACATTTATTATACTATGGAGGAAGGCTAGGTCCACACTAAGCTTGGTTGCAGGACGGACACTGCAGTCCGGGATCAGGGGTAGTACCACCAGACTGCAAACTGATCTGTTTTCATAAAAAGTGCATCAGCTTTGCATCAGCTTCCGGTCAGTTTTTTACCCCAAAACACGAACAGAAAATATCTCTGTCATTAGGAAGGCAGTGGGAGGATTTTTTGGGCCAATAATAAAGTTCAGGCTATCCGTTTTTTCATCCGTTTTTGGTGCTATTTTGCCTGTGGAGATGGAGTTTTCTCATTGCTTTTCACTACCCCTGCATGTATCAGGGTCCTGATCCATTGCGTGAAAATGCAGCAGATCCGGACCTTCCGTTCAGGTTTTGAGAACGGGTCCCTGCAAACGCAGACGGATCAGTGTTTTTCTTGGGTGAGGATGGCTGCTATTTTTAACATTAGTATCCGGGACTCTCAGTATAAGTACAAAGTGGCGGAGATATTACCAAATTACCAGAAGGCAGAAAGGATGCAGCACTTTCACAACAAGCTGGCAAGTATGCTTTACACTGCATTTAAAGGAATACTATCGATTCACATATTTTTTTCAATTGACACAGGAATTGTTTGGGAAGTGCTGCTAAGTACTGGTGTATACATTTTAGTAGCAACTTCATTGTTTACTGTTATCAAAATATATTCAAACTTTACTGACGCCAAAACTGACGGCTGACTGAGCCATGAGGAGAGGGGAAATTCCCCTCACACTTGATTAGTTAACTCTATGTGTAGCTCTGTGTGTGACAGAGAAGAGAGCTCCCAACAGCTGCAGCTCCTGTGTCCTGTGTTTCTGATTGACCTGTCTGAAGGAAATGTAACTAATTGTCACAGCTTTTTTATACTGTTTTTGCTTTCAGAGTTTGATATGTTTGATATTTGCTTTCTGTAGTCTGATATGCAACTCTGGCTGTGCATTGAAGCAGGCACCCCTTCTGCAATTGATTTGTCCCAATATAGCTAAATCCTACCCTCAATAAATTACTGCTTTTGCCTCTGATATTTAACATGAAAAGTAGGAAAATGTTTACACAGCTACTTAGACATTATTTGCACACTGTCATTTTAGAACACTTGGGTATTGATAGTATTCCTTTAAGGGTGATGTCACAGCACAATGGGAAAAAGTTGCCAGGTATCCTCCTCCTTCTTCTCCCATGTCCATGCAGGCAAGGACAGGATGCTCTAGTGATCTGATGGTGATGTCAGACATGCAGACTTTTAGTCCAATGCCTCACCTCAGCCCTTCGGGGATCCAACCTCAAACAACGCCTCGACCGACAGGCAGCCGACTATCCGGCCTTAAGTGCGGATATTGTTAGGAATCCGGATCTGTGTGGTTGCACCTGCTGGTGGCGCTTGGTTTCAGGACTGTGCTAACATCTATCACCAGCAGGTGGCATTGTGCAGCATGTCTTGGACATTTCTTTGCCTGCAGTTTCCTGGTTCACCTGCTGGTGGCTCTCTGCATCTGGACAGCTGTAATGCTATCATTCACCAGCAGGTGGCCCTCATGTTATCCATCCTGGACAATTATTCATCATCTGATGGGATTTGCATTTAAGGACTCCACCCGCCTCAGAACCTTGCCAGAACCTCAGTTCAGCTTGGCTGTCCTGATCGCTGTGTTCTGTGCTCCCTGCTCTGAGAAGCTCTGCTCTGATCTGATCTCCTGGTTTATGTTCTTTGATTACTCTGACTCTGATTTGCCTTGCCCTTGTCTGCTGTTCCGCCTGGTCTGTAAATATTTCTGTATATTGTTGTATAGTTAGATAGTTAGGATTGCTGTGTTTATGTGGGTTGCACTGTGGGATTTACCATTTGCTAATTTGTATATAATTGCACTGATTGACAATAAAACTGTTTATTTCACATTCGTTGGTTTCCGTCTCAGTTTTGCTGCACATTGTGATCTATCAGTCTGCTGCTAAGAGCAGCCGTAACAGTAGGTTCTGGCCACACACTGATCACAGCAGCAAGCCTGAGTTTTGGAAATGTATCCCAATCAGGTGCAATATTATGCATTACTAGCAAAGGAAAATGAGTTTTCCTGCAGGAAGTTTTTCTCTGATCATCCCAGAGAATCTTTGCTGGCTTTAGTTGATCTGGTGCATGGCTTTGTAGCCCAAGGAATATTTTGTAGTCAGGAAGTAGAATCTTTAATTAAAATATGGGTAGATTTAGCACTGTCCAATTTGCCTTCAGATGATTTCTCGGCACCCCTACAGCCAGTCCAAATCCAATCATTATTGTATCTATTAGAAGAGGATCCAGTATATTTTGAGGAACGATATTTGGGGAAAGGTAATGAAGCAATGTTGGAGTGTATAGAATCTGCATATTCTCTTGTTTGTCAGGGTTTGTGTATCTATGAAGATGCTCTTACTTTAATCTCTGTCTGGCAAAAACTGCTTTCTGCCTCTTCCACTCCTCAGTCTACTTCCTTACCTTCCTTTTCTGCTGATCAGAGCTTGCAGCACACAGCCTCAGTAAGCCCAGAAAATAATTTGGTCTCTTATACAGCAGGCCCCACAGTTGCTAAAAGAAAGCGGAGATCAAAGCATAAAAGAAAATATGTTCCCACTACCTCCATTCAGCATGTACTGCCTATTGAACCTGGGTCTGCAACACCTGCAGCAGTTGATCTGTCTCCATCCCTGACTATACAATCAGTTGCTCATTTTCCAGTACAGCCTGCAGACTCTTGCCTCCAGACGCCTGCAGACTCTTGCCTCCAAATGCCTGCAGACTCTTGCCTCCAGATGCCTGCAGACTCTTGCCTCCAGATGCCTGCAGACTCTTGCCTCCAGATGCCTGCAGACTCTTGCCTCCAGATGCCTGCAGACTCTTGCCTCCAGATGCCTGCAGACTCTTGCCTCCAGATGCCTGCAGACTCTTGCCTCCAGATGCCTGCAGACTCTTGCCTCCAGATGCCTGCAGACTCTTGCCTCCAGATGCCTGCAGACTCTTGCCTCCAGATGCCTGCAGACTCTTGCCTCCAGATGCCTGCAGACTCTTGCCTCCAGATGCCTGCAGACTCTTGCCTCCAGATGCCTGCAGACTCTTGCCTCCAGATGCCTGCAGACTCTTGCCTCCAGATGCCTGCAGACTCTTGCCTCCAGATGCCTGCAGACTCTTGCCTCCAGATGCCTGCAGACTCTTGCCTCCAGATGCCTGCAGACTCTTGCCTCCAGCCGCCTGCAGACTCTTGCATCCAGCCGCCTGCAGACTCTTGCATCCAGCCGCCTGCAGACTCTTGCATCCAGCCGCCTGCAGACTCTTGCATCCAGCCGCCTGCAGACTCTTGCATCCAGCCACCTGCAGACTCTTGCATCCAGCCACCTGCAGACTCTTGCATCCAGCCACCTGCAGACTCTTGCATCCAGCCACCTGCAGACTCTTGCATCCAGCCACCTGCAGACTCTTGCATCCAGCCACCTGCAGACTCTTGCATCCAGCCACCTGCAGACTCTTGCATCCAGCCACCTGCAGACTCTTGCATCCAGCCACCTGCAGACTCTTGCATCCAGCCACCTGCAGACTCTTGCATCCAGCCACCTGCAGACTCTTGCATCCAGCCACCTGCAGACTCTTGCATCCAGCCACCTGCAGACTCTTGCATCCAGCCACCTGCAGACTCTTGCATCCAGCCACCTGCAGACTCTTGCATCCAGCCACCTGCAGACTCTTGCATCCAGCCACCTGCAGACTCTTGCATCCAGCCACCTGCAGACTCTTGCATCCAGCCACCTGCAGACTCTTGCATCCAGCCACCTGCAGACTCTTGCATCCAGCCACCTGCAGACTCTTGCATCCAGCCACCTGCAGACTCTTGCATCCAGCCACCTGCAGACTCTTGCATCCAGCCACCTGCAGACTCTTGCATCCAGCCTACAGAGACTTTGTTTCAGCCTGCAGAACATTGTACTCAGCCTGCAGACGCTTGCGTCCAACCTGCAGACGCTTGCGTCCAACCTGCAGACGCTTGCGTCCAACCTGCAGACGCTTGCGTCCAACCTGCAGATGCTTGCATCCAGCCCGCACAGGCCCTGCTCCAGCCGGTCCAGCCAGGTGCTCAGCCAACGGTCCAGCCAGGTGCTCAGCCAACGGTCCAGCCAGGTGCTCAGCCAACGGTCCAGCCAGGTGCTCAGCCAACGGTCCAGCCAGGTGCTCAGCCAACGGTCCAGCCAGGTGCTCAGCCAACGGTCCAGCCAGGTGCTCAGCCAACGGTCCAGCCAGGTGCTCAGCCAACGGTCCAGCCAGGTGCTCAGCCAACGGTCCAGCCAGGTGCTCAGCCAACGGTCCAGCCAGGTGCTCAGCCAACGGTCCAGCCAGGTGCTCAGCCAACGGTCCAGCCAGGTGCTCAGCCAACGGTCCAGCCAGGTGCTCAGCCAACGGTCCAGCCAGGTGCTCAGCCAACGGTCCAGCCAGGTGCTCAGCCAACGGTCCAGCCAGGTGCTCAGCCACAAGAGACTTTTGCTTCTGCTGCCCAGCCACAAGAGACTTTTGCTTCTGCTGCCCAACCACAAGAGACTTTTGCTTCTGCTGCCCAGCCACAAGAGACTTTTGCTTCTGCCGCCCAGCCACAAGAGACTTTTGCTTCTGCCGCCCAGCCACAAGAGACTTTTGCTTCTGCCGCCCAGCCACAAGAGACTTTTGCTTCTGCCGCCCAGCCACAAGAGACTTTTGCTTCTGCCGCCCAGCCACAAGAGACTTTTGCTTCTGCCGCCCAGCCACAAGAGACTTTTGCTTCTGCCGCCCAGCCACAAGAGACTTCTGCTTCTGCCGCCCAGCCACAAGAGGCTTCTGCTGCCCAGCCTCTAAGGACTTCTGCTGCTGCTGTCCAGCAATTACAGTCTTCCTCTGCTGTTCCTCCGGGTGGTTCCCAGCCTGCTCCTCCTCCTGATGGCATCCAGTCTGCTCCTGCTGCCCAGCCTGAGGTGATCCAGCCTGCTGCCCAGCTTGAGGTGATCCAGCCTGCTGCCCAGCCTGAGGTGATCCAGCCTGCTGCCCAGCCTGAGGTGATCCAGCCTACCGCCCAGCCTGAGGTGATCCAGCCTACCGCCCAGCCTGAGGTGATCCAGCCTGCCGCCCAGCCTGAGGTGATCCAGCCTGCCGCCCAGCCTGAGGTGATCCAGCCTGCCGCCCAGCCTGAGGTGATCCAGCCTGCCGCCCAGCCTGAGGTGATCCAGCCTGCCGCCCAGCCTGAGGTGATCCAGCCTGCCGCCCAGCCTGAGGTGATCCAGCCTGCCGCCCAGCCTGAGGTGATCCAGCCTGCCGCCCAGCCTGAGGTGATCCAGCCTGCCGCCCAGCCTGAGGTGATCCAGCCTGCCGCCCAGCCTGAGGTGATCCAGCCTGCCGCCCAGCCTGAGGTGATCCAGCCTGCTGCCCAGCCTGGGGTGATCCAGCCTGCTGCCCAGACTGAGGTGATCCAGCCTGCTGCCCAGCCTGGGGTGATCCAGCCTGCTGCCCAGACTGAGGGGATCCAGTTCACTGCCTGGCCTGATGTTCCACCTGTTAGCCTCTTGTCTGTGGTCCTGCCTGACATTTTCCATCCATCTTCTATTAAGACTTTTCAGTTTCCTGTCATCCAGTTTTCAAACACTCCTGTCACCCAGCCGGATCCGGTAATATTTATTTTTGAATTATCTCCCTCCCTGCCCACCCAGTCTTGGCATTTGCTGCTTATTTTATTTCCTGCTCTTTTTTGTGATTCTGGCGGAGGATTTGTAAGAACATTGCGGAGCGTCCTGAGGCCGCTCCTAAAGGGGGGGGTTATGTTAGGAATCCGGATCTGTGTGGTTGCACCTGCTGGTGGCGCTTGGTTTCAGGACTGTGCTAACATCTATCACCAGCAGGTGGCATTGTGCAGCATGTCTTGGACATTTCTTTGCCTGCAGTTTCCTGGTTCACCTGCTGGTGGCTCTCTGCATCTGGACAGCTGTAATGCTATCATTCACCAGCAGGTGGCCCTCATGTTATCCATCCTGGACAATTATTCATCATCTGATGGGATTTGCATTTAAGGACTCCACCCGCCTCAGAACCTTGCCAGAACCTCAGTTCAGCTTGGCTGTCCTGATCGCTGTGTTCTGTGCTCCCTGCTCTGAGAAGCTCTGCTCTGATCTGATCTCCTGGTTTATGTTCTTTGATTACTCTGACTCTGATTTGCCTTGCCCTTGTCTGCTGTTCCGCCTGGTCTGTAAATATTTCTGTATATTGTTGTATAGTTAGATAGTTAGGATTGCTGTGTTTATGTGGGTTGCACTGTGGGATTTACCATTTGCTAATTTGTATATAATTGCACTGATTGACAATAAAACTGTTTATTTCACATTCGTTGGTTTCCGTCTCAGTTTTGCTGCACATTGTGATCTATCAGTCTGCTGCTAAGAGCAGCCGTAACAGATATAGACACTATGAAAAGCGATGAACCCCTGGTCTACTGGGTGCATAGGCTTGACCTGTCACAATTTGCCATCGAACTTATGGCTTGCCCTGCCTCAAGCGTCCGGGTCAGAAAGGACCTTCAGCGCAGCTGGAGGCATTGTCACTGACGAGAAGTCACCTAGGTCAAAAAAGTGTTCAGTACCTCACCTTTATTAAAATGAATGAGGCATGGATCCCGAAGGGCTTCTGCCTGCCCTAAGACTAGTCCCCACACAGCATCTTTGCCTGCACGCCGCTTGACTGCCTTCTCCGCCACCACTAACAGGGTCCAGTACTCCAGGGGGATCCTGAAAGTTTAAGGCCACTGCTAGCACTACACCTTCATTCGGCACCATATCACAGGAAGTGTGATAACTTGACTCTCATCACAGCAACAGCATAGGAGATAGAACTTCTTAGGCGTCATCACAGTTTCAGGAGTTTATTCAATAAACCAATATACAGATGCTTATCCCTACACAGCGAAGCAATTGTTCTGTAGTAAGTCTTCTTTGCGTTACAGCTCTTGGTTCCATTGCATGGCAACCAGGTTTCCTCTTATGTTCCATCTATACTTATGTTACATCTATACTACGTGGCCCGTAGGCCTATATAAAGCATCCAGTTAGATAAGATGACAATACATTACAAAAAGAGTAAAGCGTGGAAGTCATCAGCCAGAAGTCAGAAGCAGCAGAAGAAGTACCCCCCCCGGGAGCTTGTTACCTCTTCTTATACTAAACTCTAAAGAGTTAAATGTGACCGGAAGGACGCTTACAGAAAGCACTACGAGGTTGGGAAGATCACAATGATCACGCTGTTTCTCAAAGAAGCAGCAGATCATTGCGGAGGCTTAGATCAACGAACAGGAATGGATTTTCCCGTTCATTGATCTCCGGGCGAGCGGGCGGCGGCGTGCATGAGCGGCGGGAGCGTGCGCACGAGCGGCGGGAGCGCGGACAGCGGCGGTAGTGCGGAAGGTACGGATTTCTCCGTCCCTTGGTTTTTTAGGGGGGAAAAAAGGGACGGAGAAATTCGTACCGCGGGGGGTAAAGTGGTTAATGTTCTTGTGAGAATATTTTCATAGCAATGGCTCATGTTTATGTTGTTAGTCGCCAGCTGGTCTGGCCTCTGCACTGGATATCTCTGATACAGCCTTGGGAGTTCTCGTAGCGCACTGTTCTTCAGTGCTTCTAGAAATCCTCTTTAAAGGCATACTCTGCAAATCAAGTTTTTTAACTAATCTCAGTTAAAGTAACTGAGGCCTACGAATTCAAGCATATAATACTTAAATTCTTACAGTCCCCCCTGAAAAGGCTTGATCTGCAGATCCCTTCTACTGGTCCAGACAGAACCCATGAACCTGTTTTTGTTGTTTCACCCTTCCATGCTCGTTTCCAAACACACTCTATCTGCTCTAGGTGAATGCCCCTGGGAGGGAGAGCAAGACCTCTTGTCTCTCTGGGAGTGCCCTTCTTCTAAGCCCTCATCCCATTCTCCGCTCAGCATTCTCGTCACAGGCGTATCCCTTACATACCCCACTTCACCATGGAAAAGTGAAACTTGTTTGTACCCAAAGCGCCAGAGCAGTGCTAGGGGTCTTCTAGGAAACCACCTTTATACAATCAGCTCCATCCCCATAGGTACTGCTGAAAGCTAGACACCTCACCTTGTAGATCGCTTACCTTGGAAATATTGTCTTATGAGATTGTTTATCTGACACCAATCTCTTAACCATGTTAATTTGTTTACACACAAACTCACATGTGTAATGGTGCCCAAGATTGTCACCCCCATCATTACGACTAGTGGGTGTAGAAAGAAATTTTGAACTGCAGGGGCCCAGTCTGAATGTCCCTGGAACATCACCAGAAACCTTCTCCACTGGAACTCAACTGATTATATTTGTGTTCAACCTCTTTAAGACCCCCTTGATCATGGTGAAATATCACCTCTAGTTTAGTGTTCTTTTTGTTTAACCGTTGTAACAAAGTGTGGTTTTGTGTCAAAATCTGTACCCATTTGTCCCATGGCGTTTTATCTCTCAGGATAGGCACTTCCTGTGGAGCTTTGAACTTTAGAGTTCTCTTAACAATTTGAGGAATAACGCAGTCAAACCTTGATGACTTGATCCATATGGGATCTCCCCTCACACAATAAGTTCCCCTTGGAAGATCAACCTTGTCGGAACAATTATGAAAATGTACCATGAATGTGTCAGTGGACATCATGTTTAAAAAACAAACTTTTCCTTCAGCCACCGGAGATATTGGTTTGGCTTCAGGATGGATCTTTTAAATGTCAGCTGCGCATTCTGTGTTATTGAGCCAGCATGCTTCCTCACTAAATCTGACTTGCCCCGGCAAACACAGGTACTTCTCTGAGAATTGCTAGCATGATGACAAATCTACTTGTTTCACCTCTCCGTCTAGCACCAAAAAATGTTGACCTCTCAGGTCATGGTGTAAGACATGTGTGGAAGAAAAACTACCTGGGTTTTTCCATCAGTAGGAACTAAGGAAGTAGCGGTGCATAAAGAATTGTCGCACCCTTTCCACCTGTTTACCCAGACATCTCAGTGCCTCCATGCAAAAGATCCTTCCCCAGGAAAATGGATAAATCTCTTCTTGTCAAGTCTCAGTTGTAAAGGACTTTTACCTTCTGATAAAGCTTGAGCCATTATCTTAAAATCCGCTGTTAACTCAGTCTGCATAGACAGACATGCTGTTTCCCATGCCTTACCCCTAGCATGTGCAATCATCTTCTGAAAAATTATTTGAATGTGCCTTT
The DNA here is from genome assembly GCF_040937935.1 of Hyperolius riggenbachi. NCBI lineage: Eukaryota > Metazoa > Chordata > Amphibia > Anura > Hyperoliidae > Hyperolius > Hyperolius riggenbachi. The sequence continues at coordinate 395,320,918 of NC_090648.1, read as the reverse complement.
GAGTGTACCCCTAAACTTTATATGTGTTGTGCGTTAACTGTTCCAAAACCAAGTTCAGATGATGTTGGGTACCCACATTCTGTTGTCCCAATGTGCCTAATTGGTGAATGACCTCTTGGAAGGAAGACCACTGCACTCAAAACCCATGTGTGTGCTAGAGCAAGGAAAACTCTAGGACTAGGGAAGGGATCAGCTCATGAAAACAGCACCACACATATATATAGAAAGGTCAAAAAATCTTACATTTTATTTAGTATATAGCTTCCAAAATGTATATGAAAAACACTAAAAACACAAGCCACCACAATCAATCCTTATATAACAATTAACTAATCATAGTCATCACAGTATAAAGCCATCAATTTTGTATCTATAAAAATGTATAATATTAATGGTATGGCTTGCTCAGGTCTGAGCACGCCAACCCCATATGAACCCGGGTTCAGTTCCTCAAAAAGAACAAATACAGTGCATATATAGTGCAAAACATGTGCATTAAATCACAAAAAGGTAATACCAACAAAGCAGCATACAAGTGTTAGCAAAATAAGACCAGTGGCCTGGATAGAATGGTGTTGTGGAGGCGTTTGAGAAGGACAGAGAATGGGCAAAGAAACAGTGAACAATTGTTTACAGAGGAATACTTAGCCGGTGTCCGATGACTGGAAAGGAGATGGTGGTGGCGAGAAAGAGGCCCTCGGTGGACTACTCCACCGGTTCCGCGGCCGTCACGCCGCTTCTTCAAAAGAGTGCGAGGGGATCTCTGGCTTGGAACAGCATGTAACGCTGTTTAAATATGGGAAGCTCTGTACGTCGCATGTACGCGTGACCAGCAGCGTCACACGCGACGTCAGTGGGCGTAGCCAATGAACGGAGGCTGTGAGAACTCAGAGGAGACCACGCTGGAGCGCATATGGAGGAAGTAAGTATCTGTAAGGATGAACAACGCGGACAGGGGAAGTAGCTACGCTGGAGCGCATGGGAGAGAAGTGAGTATATAGGCAATATAGGGAGCGCATAGAAGAACAATGTATAGATGTCTGAAAATAAAAATTACATTATTAAATTATTAACTGCACTTATTAACAATTAGACCAACCATATTAACATCACAAAATAATACAATAATCTGAATGATCTCCACTATCCTAAACCCACATTATAGAGCTTGGAAAATATCAATTATATCTACAAGGCAGTAGTCTGCATGAAGCCACCCCGTCATAGAGCCACCACAAGAGGGGGGTCCCCAGGAACAGAGAGGACCCAAACAGCCGCAAAAAGGGATCAATGACAACATAACAAAGTAAAATGCAGATATAGGAACATACATGAGAACACTGTGTCCGCATACATAATAAATGTCCATGTCACATACATCCAAATCTATTTTGTACAGATAGTCCCAAGAGAGATAAACAGCGGCGTAAAATATGAAAAAAACCCGACGAAAAAATCACCAAGGGATGTCCAAAGAGTCCAGTTAGGTGGAGCAATTGATTATGAGTCCGAATTGGGCCAAGGTGTACGATTACAGTAATACAACACACTGCAAAACACGGTATATCACAATATGTATGTGCAATCAATTTATCATCCACACGTGGTCTTTGGTTGATGAGTTCCGTTCTCCTCTTGTTTTTGGCGGTAAAGAAAGCTTGTTTGACCACTCTTTTAGGATATCCGCGTTCCAGAAATCTCTGCTGTAGATCTGTTGCCTGTCGCAGTCGGTTTCCTATACAAATTAGTGACTAAGGTACCATCCTCATGTATCTGGATCAACAGGTCCAAAAATTCCGCTCGTGAAGGGGACATCTCAATAATTGTAGCAAAAAAGCATGACGATCTGAATGTGTGTGGTCCTCCATCTCCAAAAAGTATTTAACTGTGGATAAAGCCAAATCATGTGTAATGCAGGTGTATAATAACGTTCCTGGTGGTACTCGAAGATCCTCCAAAATTCTCAGAAGATCCATACTGTCCCTGAGATATGAGTCGAGAGCACTGTAGGCTCATTCTCAGATTCGGCAAGTAAGTCCATTAAATCACTGAGAGCTTGTCTATCCACATAATTTAGGCTTAATTCACACACAGTTGAGGAGTGGAAATATTTCCTAAAAGCAAGCTTTTCGGACAGATTAATGATGCTCAACACATTGGTCTCGAGTGGTCCCACACCTTCCTGCACTTCAGATGTTGGGGTGTACGTAAAAGGTCTCTTAATCTGTTTTTACGCCTGCGACCCCCCCGTCTGGTTCTCCTTCGGTGTCGCTGGATAAAAAATCCTCACTCAGTGTATCAGAATGGTCAATATTGTCTTGTCCGCTAGGATTCCCGGGTAATGGTTTGTTTGGCCTGGGGTTATTGGGATCCTTATGAGGTTTGGGATTACCACCTGTGGGTGGATGTCTGGGCCTCGGTCTAAACCATCTGGTATTGCCTCTGTGTGTCCATCTGTATGCATTGCCCATAACGGAACTCATCAACCAAAGACCATGTGTGGATGATAAATTGATTGCACATACATATTGTGATATACCGTGTTTTGCAGTGTGTTGTATTACTGTAATCGTACACCTTGGACCAATTCGGACTCATAATCAATTGCTCCACCTAACTGGACTCTTTGGACATCCCTTGGTGATTTTTTACGTCGGTTTTTTTTTCATATTTTACGCCGCTGTTTATCTCTCTTGGGACTATCTGTACAAAATGGATTTGGATGTATGTGACATGGACATTTATTATGTATGCGGACACAGTGTCCTCATGTATGTTCCTATATCTGCATTTTACTTTGTTATGTTGTCATTGATCCCTTTTTGCGGCTGCTTGGGTCCTCTCTGTTCCTGGGGACCCCCCTCTTGTGGCGGCTCTATGACAGGGTGGCTTCATGCAGACTACTGCCTTGTAGATATAATTGATATTTTCCAAGCTCTATAATGTGGGTTTAGGATAGTGGAGATCATTCAGATTATTGTATTATTTTGTGATGTTAATATGGTTGGTCTAATTGTTAATAAGTGCAGTTAATAATTTAATAATGTAATTTTTATTTTCAGACATCTATACATTGTTCTTCTATGCGCTCCCTATATTGCCTATATTCTCTCCCATGCGCTCCAGCGTAGCTACTTCCACTGTCCGCGTTGTTCATCCTTACAGATACTTACTTCCTCCATATGCGCTCCAGCGTGGTCTCCCCTGAGTTCTCACAGCCTCCGTCCATTGGCTACGCCCACTGACTTCGCGTGTGACGCTGCTGGTCACGCGTACACGCGACGTACAGAGCTTCCGATATTTAAACAGCGTTACATGCTGTTCCAAGCCAGAGATCCCCTCGCACTCTTTTGAAGAAGCGGCGTGACGGCCGCGGAACCGGTGGAGTAGTCCACCGAGGGCCTCTTTCTCGCCACCACCATCTCCTTTCCAGTCATCGGACACCGGCTAAGTATTCCTCTGTAAACAATTGTTCACTGTTTCTTTGCCCATTCTCTGTCCTTCTCAAACGCCTCCACAACACCATTCTATCCAGGCCACTGGTCTTATTTTGCTAACACTTGTATGCTGCTTTGTTGGTATTACCTTTTTGTGATTTAATGCACATGTTTTGCACTATATATGCACTTTATTTGTTCTTTTTGAGGAACTGAACCCGGGTTCATATGGGGTTGGCGTGCTCAGACCTGAGCAAGCCATACCATTAATATTATACATTTTTATAGATACAAAATTGATGGCTTTATACTGTGATGACTATGATTAGTTAATTGTTATATAAGGATTGATTGTGGTGGCTTGTGTTTTTAGTGTTTTTTATATACATTTTGGAAGCTATATACTAAATAATATGTGAGATTTTTTGACCTTTCTATATATATGTGTGGTGCTGTTTTCATGAGCTGATCCCTTCCCTAGTCCTGTTGAATGACCTCTGTCATACCTTCTATGTCTATACTGTTTGCTACACCCCATTCCAGCGCCCATGCCTCCCAAGATTGTATCTCCTAAATCCCGGGACCTTCTTCTGGCTACACTATTCCCTGTGGAATGTTCCCATGACATAAAAGCCTGTACCAGGGTGGCAGCGACAGTGCTGCAGTTAGGGTAGATATTAGATATTACCCACTCTTCTAAGTTAATCTGCCAAGTGATCAATTGAAGCTGGGCCTCCGTGATAACTGGAGTCGCCCTCAGTTGATTTAACCGAAAAGGGACACTTTTTACCGCCTGACGTGTATATCACCTGACGGTAGGCAGGGTTCCTGGGTAGTCACTGGCAGGGTGACTACCTGAGCTTTAGGAGTCGTGGGAACCCCCACTTTTACTGTCACGGTTCCTCTTCTCATTATGCAAGATCTATTTGGACTTTTAAACTCTAGGGACTGTGGGATGCAAAAACGGTATGTCCATGGTCCTTCATCCTCCCGGACTAAAGGCACTATTTTTAAACTCCCTCTTTTTAGTCCCATCACCCTTCCATCATAAAGAGTCCCCAGGGTGCTACCTGATGTATCCCAGGATTATACCTCTCTAGATGGTCATGGTCAGCAAACTTCACTACGCTGGAACCACGCGTAGTTTTCCACAACTACGCGTAGCACAAATACGCCTACATTACATGAACAACGCTACGAAAGCACCTACGTAAGTACGCTTTGAACTACGCAATACCGCGTAGTAAACGTAGTCATAGGCGTAACTGTCACGGACGGTTGCGGGGCCGCAGACGCGTCCTGGAACCGCCCGTGAAGAAAAAGCGATCGCGCTCGATTCTCTGCATCGATTGCGATTCAGATCAATAGAATCTGGATTGGTTGTGTAGGGGCTACCTGTAGCAACCTGGAGTTTCCCTTTCTCCCAGCTGTCATGGAACAGCCGGGAGGAACGTAGGCTCGGTTTCTCCGATTTCTTGGTCAAATCTGCTGGTCATTGCAGTGAACAGAACTGACATTCCTGGGGGTTTTTTCTTTTTTTTTCTCTTTCCCTCCTTCCACCAAAAGGCACTAGCCTGCTGCAGAGTGTCCCTGGCTTCAAGCTGTGCTGATGGCCCATCCATCAGGTATAGTTGATAAGCAGGATGGCAGAAACAATTTAGTTGGGGAAAAGTCAGACATTCTGGCTCCCCTCCCAGCAGGGAAGCTGACACATAGCTTGCTGCCCCAAACTTCAAAGAGCCTTTGCCTGGGAATGAACTGCTGTAAATCCCAGATGTATCTCATATTCCATAAACTGCTATATGTGTCGTATTTTCTGTGTTGCCAGGCTGGCAGACCCTCCAAACTAACAGAGCATGCTAGGCCCTATCTGGCGCTGGTTCTGAGGAAGTTTCAAAACATTCTGAGGTAAAGACTGCCAGTTAGGCAGTTCGAAAGTGCCCTGATGATACTACAGGGGTCCCACCCCTCATGTTTGGTATTAGGCTGCTGGATAAATCAAAACAGACCTGAAAATGTTAGTAAATCTGCCCTGACCTGTACGGTTCTGTGAGATAGAGCCCATATATGGTTAGATATGATTTCTGGTCCCCAGGACAAGGGGAGGACTCATCTCATATTCTAAGGGGGTGTGTGGCTCCCGCCCTCACTCCCTCCTACTGGATCAGGGGCATAAGAATGGCAGAGGAGACAAACTCAGTGTCCTCCACCCTGAAACATCATCTTGATCTCATCTGTGCCAGCTTGAGGATATGCTGGCATCCACCTGGTCTGAACTCTGAACTTTGATCTGAAAAAGGATTTTATCAAGGACTTTATGATTCTTCCCACAAAAGGACATCTTTCCATGAAACTAAGTATTTTTTCCCCCTTTCTCTTATTTTTCATACTGGCTATTACTGTTTCAATAATTGTTGATTTTAATAATTGTCTGTATATATTAATTATTTATATAGACCGTGAATACAAGACTTTACCAAAGTCATTCACTGTTCCGCTACCCTATTATTCAGCATACACAGGAACAGAACTCAGACTTCTGAAGGGACGCTACTATTGTCGTTATTAGCCGGACAGAATAGAGTGTGTTAACCGTTTTTATTTGCAGGTCGAGAAATAACCAGTTAGTGAGTTCCTCTGTCTCAGAAAACAGAGGTGGTGGCAGTTATACCCTGAAATAGTGTGTAAAGTTGTAATTACCGTACCTCACCGGCTCCCTTCGGGTCGGGCTGCTGCCCAAGTTCCGTCGATTTCCGTGCACCGAGTGCGACCACAGCTTGCATGATTGGTGTGCTGAAACCGATTGGAAGGCAATTTGCGGTCTGACCACTAGGGCTCCTGTGACAGTGTTTGGCAGCAGTTGGGACCTGTGTTGTGCTGAAAGTATCTAAGATAGCACTAGCGCTATCAAGAAACAAACTAATTCGTTGGTGTAGCTGGAATGCAATATATTTGTTAATATATACAGAGAGACTGTGTAGCCAGTACCCCTCCCCAAAAGTTTTATTTTATTTGGCATGGAAATGTCCGGGAACTACCAACAAATGTGCGTGGCAGACCTGCAAACTCTTTGCCAAGCGAGAGGCATTGATGTCGGCCGCAAGAAACACCAGGACCTGGTAACAGACTTGTTTCAATGGGATGCCCAGCAACCGCGGGAGCTGGATGTGTCTGCTGAGGTAGACGCCGACCCATCTGACTTAAGGCAAGGGGAACCAGAGGCTGAAGATCCTAGGCGTACAGAGGTTGAGCAACCTGTGGGCAATGCGGCAACAGTTACGCAGTCAGTGTGGTCCCCAATCCCAGAGTTTCTGAAAGTACTCGCCCAGAACCGGCCAGTACTGGACTGTCCGTTTGTACTGATCCGCTAATGCAGCAGGCATTACGACAGCTGATGGAGACTGACCTGGACAAGTACCTGCAGTACATGCAAGCGCAGTTGGAGCACCAATCCGCAGAAGCACGTGAGGCGCGCCAATCCGCAGAAGCACGTGAGGCGCGCCAATCTGCAGAGGCACGAGAGGAATGGGAACGGCAAGTGGCTGTTACGGAATGGGAGCTCCAACGACAGCATGAGCTGAACCTGGCAAAAGTTCAACAGGCCAGTAGTCTGTACAGCCCCCTACAGGTAAGCCGCAGGCGAATACCAAATGGCTTGTGGTCCCGAGTGCATTCAGGGGACATGTGCTGAAATCCGCACATGATAATTCCCTGACAGGACACTCTGGTGTCCGCAAGACACTTGCCTGTATTCGGAGACAGTTTTATTGGCCCAGGATGAACAGGGATGTAGCAAACTACTGCAAAGCATGTGTCGTCTGTCAGGGGCTGGGAAGGTCCAGGGATTCCCGCGGGGTTCCCTTAGGTCCACAGCCACTTAGCAGGGAAACCCTGCGTGGGCGGGCTGTTGACTTAACCAACCTACTGCCCGTTGACAGCAGTCCTGGCAGACGTCCCATCCGACGGCAGTGGCGCAAACGCCCTGTGCGGAACGGTCCATGTCAGATCAAGCCTAAGGGTAGCGGACCGCGACCGGTCCAGGGGAAACGAGCCGCAGGCTCCAATGGGTTTTCCCGCCGTACCGGCAACCCGAGACCCGTCAGCCAGGTTAGCGGCGCCGCCACACATCTTGCGGGTGTGTGTCTAAGCCGCCGACAAGAGGGGGGCTGTCACGGACGATTGCGGGGCCGCAGACGCGTCCTGGAACCGCCCGTAAAGAAAAAGCGATCGTGCTCGATTCTCTGCATTGATTGCGATTCAGATCAATAGAATCTGGATTGGTTGTGTAGGGGCTACCTGTAGCAACCTGGAGTTTCCCTTTCTCCTAGCTGTCACGGAACAGCCGGGAGGAACGTAGGCGAATCTGGAAGATTTGCCGTCGGTTTCTCCGATTTCTTGGTCAGATCTGCTGGTCATTGCAGCGAACAGAACTGACATTCCTGGGTTTTTTTTTTCTTTTTTTTCCTCTTTCCCTCCTTCCACCAAAAGGCACTAGCCTGTTGCAGAGTGTCCCTGGCTTCAACCTGTGCTGATGGCCCATCCATCAGGTATAGTTGATAAGCACGATGGCAGAAACAATTTAGTTGGGGAAAAGTCAGACATTCTGGCTCCCCTCCCAGCAGGGAAGCTGACACGTAGCTTGCTGTCCCAAACTTCAAAGAGCCTTTGCCTGGGAATGAACTGCTGTAAATCCCAGATGTATCTCATATTCCATAAACTGCTATATGTGTCATATTTTCTGTGTTACCAGGCTGGCAGACCCTCCAAACTAACAGAGCATGCTTGGCCCTATCTGACGCTGGTTCTGAGGGAGTTTCAGAACATTCTGAGGTAAAGACTGCCAGTAAGGCAGTTCGAAAGTGCCCTGATGATACTACAGGGGTCCCACCCCTCATGTTTGGTATCAGGCTGCTGGGTAAATCGAGACAGACCTGAAAATGTTAGTAAATCTGCCCTGACCTGTACGGTTCTGTGAGATAGAGCCCATATATGGTTAGATATGATTTCTGGTCCCCAGGACAAGGGGAGGACTCATCTCATATTCTAAGGGGGTGTGTGGCTCCTGCCCTCACTCCCTCCTACTGGATCAGGGGCATAAGAATGGCAGAGGAGACAAACTCAGTGTCCTCCACCCTGAAACATTATCTTGATCTCATCTGTGCCAGCTTGAGGATATGCTGGCATCCACCTGGTCTGAACTCTGAACTTTGATCTGAAACAAAGGATTTTATCAAGGACTTTATGATTCTTCCCACAAAAGGACATCTTTCCATGAAACTAAGTATTTTTTCCCCCTTTCTCTTATTTTTCATACTGGCTACTACTGTTTCAATAATTGTTGATTTTAATAATTGTCTGTATATATTAATTATTTATATTGCCCATGAATAAAAGACTTTACCAAAGTCATTCACTGTTCCGCTACCCTATTATTCAGCATACACAGGAACCGAACTCAGACTTCTGAAGAGACGCTACTATTGTTGTTATTAGCCGGACAGAATAGAGTGTGTGAACCGTTTTTATTTGCAGGTCGAGAAATAACCAGTTAGTGAGTTCCTCTGTCTAAGAAAACAGAGGTGGTGGCAGTTATACCCTGAAATAGTGTGTAAAGTTGTAATTACCGTACCTCACCGGCTCCCTTCTGGTCGGGCTGCTGCCCAAGTTCCGTCGATTTCCGTGCACCGAGTGCGACCACAGCTTGCATGATTGGTGTGCTGAAACCGATTAGAAGGCAATTTGCGGTCTGACCACTAGGGCTCCTGTGACAGTAACATCATGCTCCCATGCGGAATCCTTTCCGCATTAACTGTAGTGGTACTACGCATGCGTTACCCGTTTCTATGCAAAATGTCTAGCTGTCATGCGGAAATAAGTCCGCATGTGCGGGTACGTGAAGCAAGTTAGTACGCTTGCGCTTGTGTACATCCGTACACGTAAAAACACGCGTACTGCCGTACAAACATGTTTCTGATTGGCTGATGCGTACAAACAACAGGAAATTCTCTATCCATAGTTGATTCAATACAAAAAGACCCGGCTCATTGATGAGCCGGTTACTATACCATAGAATGCGTCCTGTGCAGGACGTATAGCGTCGGCTCCCGCTGTCTCCCCACCTGCCTGCACCTGTCACCCCTCACCTAGGCTGGCACCCGGTGCACCCATGGGTGCACCAGGTGCCAGGCAAGGTGAGGGTGACAGGTTAGGAGGCAGGGAGGACAGCGGGAGCCAGCACTATGCGTCGGCAGGACACATTCTAAGGTATAGTATAGTTAATTGCCATGGGAGATCTTCAATCAACTTAATTGAAGATCGCAAGATTGGAGGATACTGTATACGTTGGATTGTTTACCGAGGATATGGGCATGGGAACATTTATTTAAAGGTACAGGTAAGTATTTCTGGTTAATTTAGAATAATAAAATACTTTTCTCGGGGTTGTGTTTTTATTTCATTTAACCCTTTGTGGAAATGGGTAAGGGGTACTTTGTACCCCAATACTCATTTCTCCTGGGAGGGGGGTGGGCATCTGGGGTCCCCTTCTTATAGGGGACTCCCAGATGCCCTCATGAACCCCCCCAGGAAGTTGTTGCCCCACCTCCTCCCGGGGCACCGGAGGTGGGGAAGAGCCCCTTGTCCATGGGTTGGACAAGGGCTCGGGGGGAGGGGGAAGCTTGGCCGCCCCTCCCCCCAGAGCCCCCCCATACCATGGACCATGCGGGCTGTATAGCTCAGGGTGCAAAGCCCCAGTCAGCCGGGGCTCCGCATTCTGGCTATCCCAGCCTGCATGGGGGACAAGGGGTTACAGAGGCTTGGTAGGGGGACCCCACTGTGGCGCCGGGCGACGCCCAGTCGGCCAAAACGCAATTGCGGTCGGTTTGCGACACAAATCGTTAAACCGAGATGTGATGTGTAATCTCCTTCTGACTAGGAACAGCTGGGAGGTTTGGTCTTAACTGAGAGAATCCCTGTAACAGCCTGGGGGGAGGTGTTAATTAGCTTGGACAATGCTTGTGTCCAAGAAGAATGTTTACTTTTAATTACCTCAGGGAGTTGTCCATAGTCACCAAATGGTGAGCCAGCAAAGGACACTTCCCTCACAGCAGGAGGCCTATTCAAAGAACTGCTTCCCACAGACTGGCTGGAGCCATCCAGCCACCCTAGGAAAGCATAGAGTTTTGATATTTTGCATATTTACGGAATACCGTAAATAGGATAGTTATGAGAACGGTATCATTGGATTGGTAGAACCGTGCTGCATCTTTTGATACCAGCCGAGAGGGGCCAGGGGCCCCTACAACCAAGTTATCAAACTGCTCAGGAACTGGACCCTATACCCTACTCAAGTCTGATGTCATAGGAATTGTCAGCATCTGAGGAATATTAATCTGTTAACAACGCCACTGTGGCCTTTATCGGTTTTGAGTTACAGCGTTGTATGAGTTTAAACCTGAATCTCTCTCCAATTACTTGAACTGTGGTTGGTGGGTACCATATTTTCCGGACTATAAGACGCTCCGTAGTGTTGGGCGAACAGTGTTCGCCACTGTTCGGGGTTCTGCAGAACATCACCCTGTTCGGGTGATGTTCGAGTTCGGCCGAACGCCTGGTGGTGTTCGGCCGAACTGTTCGCGTTTGCCCGAACGGCTCAATTCCTAGCCGAACCTGGCCGAACAGGGCCCCTGTTCGGCCGAACAGGGCCCTGTTCGGCCGAATACGGCCCCCCTATGGGGTCGCAGGCATAAGGGGGGAGCATGCCCCGATCGCGGGGGGGGGGTCGGAAATTCCCCCCACCCCCTCCGCTAGCGCTCCCCCCTCTGCCCGCTTCCCCATACAAAAGTTTAAGCAAAGTACCTGTAATAGTGGATGGCCTGGCAGTGGCACTGTGGAGTGAGGAGGAGGAGTCCGGAGAGTGACGCGTTGAGGGAGGCCGGGCAGCGAGCGTGAGGTCAGAGAAAGGGCGGAAGTACCACAAGGGTACTACCGCTGAACCGCCCGCTGCCCGGCCTCCCTCAACGCGTCACTCTCCGGACTCCTCCTCCTCACTCCACAGTGCCACTGCCAGGCCATCCACTATTACAGGTACTTTGCTTAAACTTTTGTATGGGGAAGCGGGCAGAGGGGGGAGCGCTAGCGGAGGGGGTGGGGGGAATTTCCGACCCCCCCGCGATCGGGGCATGCTCCCCCCTTATGCCTGCGACTCCATAGGGCCCCCAAAAGCAGGATGTTCGGGAAGTTCGGGGTTCGGCCCGAACATGCCGAACATCTCGGCCATGTTCGGCGAACTTTCCCGAACCCGAACATCCAGGTGTTCGCCCATCACTAACGCTCCGGACCATAAGACGCACCTAGGTTTAGAGGAGAAAAAAACAGGAAAAAAAATATACTAAACCTGGTGTGTCCATGGTGCAGGGCGTCTTGTGGAGTTTCTCCCCCTGAGCTCCTAAGGTCAGTGAGTTGAGTCAGGCTAGGCTGAATTCACCAATTATGGTATAATATATCAATTAATATTACATTAGAGCAGCTTAAAAAACAATTAAGTGCAAAGTGCAGTTAGTGCATATAATAAGAGCTGAAACCAGGTAAATGGAGAGAACACCTTAAAAAAACCACCATGTTTGATAAGTACTGTTGTGTATAAAATAACATTTATTATATAATATATAAGTAAAAAGAATGGAGCAGTGAAGTGAGAGACCATGTGCTGGGAAATGCTGCTTGCTAGCAAGAATTAAAAAGTAAAATTAGAGAGGCTGTGTGGAGATGGAGAAGAGTCAGCCTAGAAATATTGATAGAAATCAGCCTGCCTAGGAAGGATAGGAGAGAAGCGCCATCAGTGTCACTCACCCTGCTCGTCCCAGGAGCAGTGACAGTGGTGTCCCCAGGCTAGGCTCCAACTTCTTCCTCTGTGTGCATCGTGGCTGCAGCTTTTAATGTCACTCACGCTGGTGCTGTGGTGAGCGGTGATAGTGGTGTCCCCAAGCTAAGCTCCAGCTTCACTCTCTGTGTGCAGATCGACACTTGCCACTCACGATGCTGGATCCCGGGAGCTGTGACAGCCGCAATGTCCCCACGGTTGGCAGATACCTCCCGCTCTATCTCCGTGCACAGCGGCTGCATCGTGGCTGCAGATCGTCACTTGCCACTCATGCTGCTGGATCCCGGGAGCTGTGACAGCCACAATGTCCCCACGCTAGGCTGATACCTCCCGCTCTATCTCCGTGCACAGCAGCTGCAGCCCGAACAGTCTGATCAGCAGAGGCGTATCTACAGGGGTGCACATAGGGCACCTGCCATGGGCGCCCCTTGTCACTCACCTGCGGGGGGGGGGGCGCATCCCCAGTAAGCAATTAATCACCCCCTCTGTAGTAGCCGGCTCACCACCAGCGAAATTGTCTGTGCCCGCAGAAGAAGAGGAGAAGCAGGAGAATGTGAGCGACGCTCACTGTGACACTTTCTGTGCAGCGCGCCCCCACCCGTGTTTCACTCTGCTACCTGGCGAAGGCCTGCAGCTACAGCCACCAACTGTTTCCTGCTCCCCTCCCAGTCCCACCTTCAACTAGTCAGCCAATCAGGAGGAGGATCGGGGATACAAGGCAGCGAACGGAGCGGCGCCGACGTTGCTATGGTGACCAGAGACGCTGCGGGGACCTCCGTCCCCGCAGCGTCTCTGGTCGCCATAGCAACATCGGCGCCACTCCGTTCGCTGCCTTGTATCCCCGATCCTCCTCCTGATTGGCCGCATACTGATGGAGGTGGGATGAGAGACTACCAGGAAACAGTGGGTGGCTGTAGCTGCAGGCGGTCAGGTGGCACAGAGTGCGCACATCATTAACTGTGAGGCAGCAGCTAAGCAGCACCCTAAGCCCACCAGAAGAACCCTCTGCCCCAGCAAGAAGCATCCCTGCTGCAGCCAACAAAACCCTCTGCCTCGGACCTCGGTAAGCAGCACCCTCTGCCCCCAGCCAGCAGCACCCTCTGCCCCCAGCAAGCAGCACCCTCTGCCCCCAGCAAGCAGCAGTAGCACCCTCTGCCCCCAGCCAGCAGCACCCTCTGCCCCCAGCCAGCAGCACCCTCTGCCCCCAGCAAGCAGCACCCTCTGCCCAAGCAGCACCCTCTGCCCCAGCAAGCAGCACCCTCTGCCCCCAGCAAGCAGCAGTAGCACCCTCTGCCCCCAGCCAGCAGCACCCTCTGCCCCCAGCCAGCAGCACCCTCTGCCCCCAGCAAGCAGCACCCTCTGCCCCCAGCAAGCAGCACCCTCTGCCCCCAGCCAGCAGCACCCTCTGCCCCCAGCAAGCAGCACCCTCTGCCCCCAGCCAGCAGCACCCTCTGCCCCCAGCAAGCAGCACCCTCTGCCCCCAGCAAGCAGCACCCTCTGCCCCCAGCCAGCAGCACCCTCTTCCCCCAGCCAGCAGCACCCTCTGCCCCCAGCCAGCAGCACCCTCTGCCCCCAGCAAGCAGCACCCTCTGCCCCCAGCCAGCAGCACCCTCTGCCCCCAGCCAGCAGCACCCTTCGCCCCCAGCAAGCAGCACCCTCTGCTCCAGCAAGCAGCACCCTCTGCCCCCAGCAAGCAGCAGTAGCACCCTCTGCCCCCAGCCAGCAGCACCCTCTGCCCCCAGCCAACAGCACCCTCTGCCCCAGCCAGCAGCACCCTCTGCCCCCAGCCAGCAGCACCCTCTGCCCCCAGCAAGCAGCACCCTCTGCCCAAGCAGCACCCTCTGCCCCAGCAAGCAGCACCCTCTGCCCCCAGCAAGCAGCAGTAGCACCCTCTGCCCCCAGCCAGCAGCACCCTCTGCCCCCAGCCAGCAGCACCCTCTGCCCCCAGCAAGCAGCACCCTCTGCCCCCAGCAAGCAGCACCCTCTGCCCCCAGCCAGCAGCACCCTCTGCCCCCAGCAAGCAGCACCCTCTGCCCCCAGCCAGCAGCACCCTCTGCCCCCAGCAAGCAGCACCCTCTGCCCCCAGCAAGCAGCACCCTCTGCCCCCAGCCAGCAGCACCCTCTTCCCCCAGCCAGCAGCACCCTCTGCCCCCAGCCAGCAGCACCCTCTGCCCCCAGCAAGCAGCACCCTCTGTCCCCAGCCAGCAGCACCCTCTGCCCCTAGCCAGCAGCACCCTTCACCCCCAGCAAGCAGCACCCTCTGCTCCAGCAAGCAGCACCCTCTGCCCCCAGCCAACAGCACCCTCTGCCCCAGCCAGCAGCACCCTCTGCCCCCAGCCAGCAGCACCCTCTGCCCCCAGCAAGCAGCACCCTCTGCCCAAGCAGCACCCTCTGCCCCAGCAAGCAGCACCCTCTGCCCCCAGCAAGCAGCAGTAGCACCCTCTGCCCCCAGCCAGCAGCACCCTCTGCCCCCAGCCAGCAGCACCCTCTGCCCCCAGCAAGCAGCACCCTCTGCCCCCAGCAAGCAGCACCCTCTGCCCCCAGCCAGCAGCACCCTCTGCCCCCAGCCAGCAGCACCCTCTGCCCCCAGCAAGCAGCACCCTTCGCCCCCAGCCAGCAGCACCCTCTGCCCCCAGCCAGCAGCACCCTCTGCCCCCAGCCAGCAGCACCCTCTTCCCCCAGCCAGCAGCACCCTCTGCCCCCAGCCAGCAGCACCCTCTGCCCCCAGCAAGCAGCACCCTCTGTCCCCAGCCAGCAGCACCCTCTGCCCCTAGCCAGCAGCACCCTTCACCCCCAGCAAGCAGCACCCTCTGCTCCAGCAAGCAGCACCCTCTGCCCCCAGCCAACAGCACCCTCTGCCCCAGCCAGCAGCACCCTCTGCCCCCAGCCAGCAGCACCCTCTGCCCCCAGCAAGCAGCACCCTTCGCCCCCAGCCAGCAGCACCCTCTGCCCCCAGCCAGCAGCACCCTCTGCCCCCAGCCAGCAGCACCTTCTGCCCCCAGCCAGCAGCACCCTCTGCCCTCAGCCAGCAGCACCCTCTGACCCCAGAAAGCAGCACCCTCTGCCCCCAGCAAGCAGCACCCTCTGCCCCAGCAAGCAGCACCTTGCACTCTGCCCTCAGCCAGCACTCAGTCACTACCCTGCAACCGGCTGTTATTGCGCACGTGGGGGGGGGGGGCGCAATTTTAGTGTTTGGCATGGGCACCTTATAACCCAGATATGCCTCTGCTGATCAGTCTGATCGCGCTGAAGTGTCCCGAGTGCAGCGGCTCTTCTTTCCATAGCCCGGCAGGTGTTGCACTTTACGGTAATCTACCGTAAAGTACAGTAATCTACCGTAAAGTACAATGCCTGCCGGGCTATGGAAAGAAGAGCCGCTGCACTCGAGACACTTCAGCGCGATCAGACTGATCAGACTGTTCGGGCTGCAGCTGCTGTGCACGGAGATAGAGCGGGAGGTATCAGCCTAGCGTGGGGACATTGTGGCTGTCACAGCTCCCGGGATCCAGCAGCATGAGTGGCAAGTGACGATCTGCAGCCACGATGCAGCCGCTGTGCACGGAGATAGAGCGGGAGGTATCAGCCTACCGTGGGGACATTGTGGCTGTCACAAATCCCGGGATCCAGCAGCGTGAGTGGCAAAAGACAATCTGCAGCCACGATGCAGCCGCTGTGCACGGAGATAGAGCGGGAGGTATCAGCCTACCGTGGGGACATTGCGGCTGTCACAGCTCCCGGGATCCAGCATCGTGAGTGGCAAGTGTCGATCTGCAGCCACGATGCGCACACAGAGAGTGAAGCTGGAGCTTAGCTTGGGGACACCACTATCACCGCTCACCACAGCACCAGCGTGAGTGACATTACACGCTGCAGCCACGATGCACCGCTGTCACTGCTCTCTGTTTAGTCTCCAGCCGCAGGCGCAGGGCTTCCGAGGGAGGGATGGAGGAGGGACGGGACCACTAGACTACCAGGGATTAATTTTTACGGGAGGCAGTAGTTGCACATTCGGACCATAAGACGCAGGCACAATTTCACCCTCTTTTTTGGGGGAAAAAAGTGCGTCTTATGGTCCGAAAAATACGGTACTTCAGAGGGGGCAGGCATTGCCACACCCCCGAACCAGCTTCATCAAAAACACATTCCCAGCAGGTGGACTTCAGTCCTCCCCTGTGTACCATCACCTGATTGAGCCAGCCAGAGGACCATGCGGCTGGCAGCCATTTTCCTGGACTGAAACAAAGCACGTTTTCCATGTGCTAAGATTTTCCCAGAAAGGACCTATTTCCATGAACTTTAAGTATCCGTTTTTTTCTCCATTTTTATTTTCTATACTGTGTTACCCTTTGTCTCTATAATAGTTGATTTTAACGATTTTCTGTATATATTAATTATTTATATTGCATTAATAAACCGACACTATCGTCAGTTGTTGCTCCAGCTACCCTATTATTCAGCCATACAGAAACTGAACCCAGACTTCTGGAGAGACGCTACTTTTGTTGCTAGGTAGACAGAATAGAGTGTGTTTAACCGTTTTATTTGCAGGTCGAGAAATAGCCATTCAGTGAGTTCCTCTGCCTCAGAAAGTAGAGGTGGTGGCAGTTATACCCTGAAATAGTGTGTAATTTTAAGTACCGTAACCCACAGGCTCCCTTCTAGTCGGGCTGCTGCCCAAATTCCGTCGGTTTCTGCGCACCGATCGCGACCACAGCTTGCATGATTGGTGTGCTGAAACCGATTGGAAGGCAATTTGCGGTCTGGCCACGAGGGGTCCTGTGACAGCCACGTCATTTTTTTGTTCAGATTTCCCACACTCAGCACATAATAATAATAAAAACAATATATCTTTTTTTTTAAAGGACGTTCGAGGCCACAAGTATGAAAAAATGTAAATACCATTTCATAATCCAGATCCATGGAGGACGCCATCCGCGCCATCCCATTCATTCCGCCACGGCACCTGCAGTAATACTGGCCCCGGTCGGGTCCTGACCCCTCCGAACATGGTCGGGTTCTCATTCCCTCCTCAATATGGCCCCCACAGATTGCCGCGGCTGCGCAGTCCGCATAGACGCGATTGTGGTTGCGCAGCTCTAGGGCCTCCTCCCGCCGCGTCATATGCGTGCATACATCGGACGCATCGGGAGGAGACCCCAGAGCTGCGCAGCCGCATCCACGCCTATGCGGACTGTGCAGCCGCGGCAATTTGTGGCAGCCATATTGAAGGGGAATGAGAACCCGACCCGTTCTGAGGGGTCGGGACCCGACCGGGGCCGGTATTACTGCGGGTGCCATGGCGCGGATGGCGTCCTCCATGGATCTGGATTATGAAAAGGTATTTAACTTTTTTCACATTTGTGGCCTCGGAAGACCTTTAAATATTGTTTCCTGCTATCTTTTTAACATATCCTGCAAATTTGGGGTTGCTAGGATGTAAGGGGCCTTTGCTATTAACTGCTAAAGTTGGCAGGTGATAACCAACCAGAGTTATAGGGGTGCAAAGGTGCTGAATTTTGCCATCGGCTTTTATTGGGCTCCCTATTTCACTTTCAAAAATCTCAAATCTTTTCAAAGGGTGATGACTCACAACCAATCACAACCATGGCCGTTAGCAAAGTCTGAATCTCACGACATGTCTCATGCAGGTAGAAGGCATATTGTTGTACTTGCACTCCAATGTTGGTTTCCCTACATCTCTGCAAACCAGAGTTGGGGGGGGGGGGGGGGTGCAAAAGTGCTAAATTCCCCCATAGACTTTCATAGGGCCTCCTATTTCACTGTGAGAAAACGCGGAGGGGCCGCCGCGTGTGCTGAAGGCAAGGCGGCTGATTCCGCGTCCAACGCGGCGGTTTGCACGTCTGGTAGTGTGGCAGAACGCGGAAAAGCCGCCGCATGTTCTAACGGCAAAGCGGCTGTTTCCGCGTCCAAGGTGGGGGTTTGTACGCAGCAGTGTGCCTTTGGAGTGGCTGGGTCTGTTGGTCCACATAGATGGATGAAGAGCTACGCGCACGCGGGCCAGGACTATCAGCTGATTCCTGCTGGACTCATGATTGGCTGAGTGGCTCGGGCGGGGCAGCAGAGTTCAGCTACTGTGTATTCTGCTTTCTTGTCAGTTACTGGTTGTCTGCCGTTGCAAACACTTTGTGGAAGCATTCAAACCATAGTCAGATCCTTACAGTGTGTATGAACCAGGGTGACCTGGGAATTCACACTGAGCCAGATTACCTTGTAATGTTTATTTGTTAGACCAGTTCCAGGGTGTTGAGATCAAGGCCCTCACACCCCAGACTAGGAATACTGTGTATCTTCTGTGTATTCTCTAGCATAGTTCCAGGGTGTTGAGATCAAGGCCCTCACACCCAAAACTAGGGAACTGTATTGTCTTTGTGTTATATTCCAGACTAGTTTCAGGGTGTTGACGATCACAGACCTCACACCCAAAACTAGGGAATTGTATTATCATTTATGTTATACTCCAGACTAGTTCCAGGGTGTTGATGATCACGGACCTCACACCCAAGACTAGGGAATTGTATTATCATTTATGTTATGCTCCAGACTAGTTCCAGGGTGTTGTGACTACGGACCTCACACCCCAGACTAGGATTGTGCTATCATTGTATTACGTTAACCCAGTCCAGGGCAATACCTTTCATATTAGTTGCAGGGCTTCCTGCAACCCAGCCTTGGTCCCTCGCCCAGGAGTCCACAGGCTACAGGAATATCACCCACAGTCAGGGGTGAATTCCTCAGGAGTCTTAGGCCGCCAGCTCCTCTGGTGGTCTCCACTTAGAGTTGCTACTGTTACACCAAACACTCTCACTATTCTGGTGTCCAGAGGTTAGCAATACATCTGTATTATCGCTGATTCTGCAGATCATCGATAATCAGGCATATATCTGCATACTTGGTGGTACTGCAGATCACCAATAATCAGATTCTCTCTGCGTGCTGACACCTATCGTTACATTCACTTTGCACAATCTCACATTTTTTCAAAGGGCGATGGCTGAACAGGGGCACATTTTCTAGCATTGTAGGGACTCTTAGGGGGATCATGACTGGTGATTTTCGGGCCCCTAGGTCAAAGAGGTCATAGCCTAGGGTCACAAAAACCTGTTTATTTTGGCAATGTTAATGGTGGAGATTCTGACGAACATAAATCGCAGCCATGGCCGTTAGCAAAGTCTGAATCTCACGACGTCTCATGCAGGTAGAAGGCATATTGTTGTACTTGCACTCCAATGTTGGTTTCCCTACATTGCTCGAATGTACCAAAATTCGATTCAGGTACATTCGAATTCGGGTCCGGGACAAATTCGGATTCGAATTCGATTGCGACCACCGAATTCGATTCGAATTTGAATTCGGTTCGTGTTCGGTAACAAAATTCAGATGCGTTTTTTTTAAAGGGAAATCACATTTAAAGAGACACTGAAGCGAGACTAAATCTCGCTTCAGGTCTTATATATAGCAGGGGCACGTGTGCCCCTGCTAAAACGCCGCTATCCCGCGGCTTAACGGGGGTCCCTTCACCCCCAACCCACCCCCCGCAAACCTGGGTCGGAAAAAGGTCGCTGGAGCTGATCTTCCTGGAGGCAGGGCTAACGGCTGCAGCCCTGCCTCCAGTCGCGTCTATCAGACGCGCATCGCCGCCTCTCCCCCGCCCCTCTCAGTGAAGGAAGACTGAGAGGGGCGGGGGAGAGGCGGAGGTACGCGTCTGACAGACGCGCATGGGGCAGGGCTGCGGCGGTTAGCCCTGCCCCAACCAGGAAGCGCTCCCCCGCTGCTCGGAGGGGGTTTGGGGGGACAGGGACCCCCGTTAAGCCGCGCTATAGCGGCGTTTTAGCAGGGGCACGCATGCCCCTGCTAGCTATGAGGTCTGAAGCGAGATCTATTCTCGCTTCAGACTCTCTTTAAATAGGTGTAATAAAAAAAAAAAAAGTGAGGGAAAACTTTTTTCTGCATTTCTTGTTTATTCTTCTTCCCCGTCTTCACCGTCTTCTTTTTGTTCTCTCCATCTTTTTCTTCACCGTCTTCTTTTTCTGTTTTACCATCTTCTTTCTCGTCATCAATCATTACTATCATCTTCATCATCTTCTTCTTCACTGGCATCTGGTTCTTCAAGTTCTTCTTCTTCTTCTTCACCTGGTTCTTCTTCAATTTGGTTTTTCATCTTCTTCACCTGGTTCTTCTGTGTCTTCTTATTCTCCTTCTTCATCATCATCTGGTTCTTCTTCTTCATCATCTGGTTCTTCTTCATCTTCAATCATCTGGTTCTTCTTCTTCATCATCATCATCTGGTTCTTCTTCTTCACCTGGTTTTTCTTTACCTGATTCTTCTTCTTCATCATCTGTTTCTTCTTCTTCTTCATCATCTGGTTCTTCTTCTTCACCTGGTTCTTCTTCTTCTTCTTCTTCATCATCTCTTTGTTCTTCTTCACCTGGTTCTTCTTCTTCTTCATCTGGTTCTTCTTCTTCTTCATCATCTGGTTCTTCTTCTTCACCTGGTTCTTCTTCTTCACCTGGTTCTTCTTCTTCTTCATCTGGTTCTTCTTCATCACCTGGTTCTTCTTCTTCACCTGGTTCTTCTTCTTCTTCACATGGTTATTCTTCTTCTTCTTCACCGTCCACCACCATCTTTTTTTTTTTTATTTCGTGATTATATTCTTACTCTTGAACCCAACGTAATGTTTTTTCCCTTACAGAAGTGTACTGTTGTAAAATTTTATCTTCAACACCAGCATAGCTAAATTTGTGGCGTAACAGCTAGTGGCGCATGGCAGCAGCGCATAATTCTGTGGACCCTGGCGGTGGGAACACAGACAGCAGGAGGATAAATACAGCAGCAGCAGAAGGAGTGACGTGTGGCAGCAGGCAATGTAACGGGGCCATGGTACTTAGCGTTGGTAGTACCATGGCTGTAAATAAAGATAGCAAGATTAGGAGGTTCCGGACAGCAGTCGTGAAGCCCACATTGTGTCCAATGCACAACTGGGAACAGCACAGTTTTCAACCCAGACACCTCAGAATTATTATTTTTTTACAACAGTATATAGCTATTGTAGTGGCGTAATAGCTAGTGGCGCATGGCAGCGGCGCATAACTCTGTGGACCCTGGTGGTGGGAACACAGACAGGCAGGAGGATAAATTCAGCAGCAGGAGGAGGAGGAGTGATGAATGGCAGCAGGCAATGTATTCTGTGGACCCTGGCGGTGGGGACACAGACAGTAGGAGGATAAATACAGCAGCAGAGGCAGGAGGAGTGACGTGTGGCAGCAAGCAATGTAACGGGGCCATGGTACTTAGCGTTACTAGTGCCACGGCTGTAAATAAACACAGCAAGATCAGGAGGTTCCGGACAGCAGTCGTGAAGCCCACATTGTGTCCAATGCACAACTGGGACAGCACAGTTTTCAACCCAGACACCTCAGAATTTATTTATTTTTTTACAACAGTATAGAGCTATTGTAGTGGCGTAATAGCTAGTGGCGCATGGCAGCGGCGCATAACTCTGTGGACCCTGGCGGTGGGGACACAGACAGCAAGAGGATAAATACAGCAGCAGGAGGCGGAGGAGTGACGAATGGCAGCAGGCAATGTAATCTATGTATCAATGTAATAAATAAATTCATAAATAAATAAATAAATACAGCAGCAGAAGGAGGAGTGACGTGTGGCAGCAGCAGGCATGTCACGCGGGCCATGGTACCTAGCGTTAATATCACAGCAACTAAAGAAAAAACAGGCCAAATTATCAGGACCCAGGGACTGAAGGTTGATGTCAAACAATAACTCCCAGGCACCTCATGTCCTCCTGTCGCTGACAGGTGCCTGGAACGTGCCTTCAATCCAGACCTGGTTTATCTTAAGGAATGTGAGCCTGTCCACGCCCTTTGTGGACAGACGAGAGCTTCTCGGTGACCACACCACCGGCCGCACTGAAGCACCTCTCGGACAGCACGCTGGAAGGGGGACAAGACAGAACTTCCAGGGCGTACAGCGCCAGCTCACTCCAGATGTGCAAGCCCTCCACCCAGTACTCCATGGGGTCCACGCTGCCGGTGTCAAGCCCACTGAAGGACCCCATGTAGTTGGCCACCATCCGGGTCATACGCTGGCTGTGACTTTGAGAGGAGGTGGCTGCTGCACGCACCTCCTCTCTCGGCTGCTCTACCATCATGTAGAGTGCCTGTGTCAATGACAGCAGGTCTCCTGGGCACCTGACGCTGCTGCTGGCCGCAGGCACCGGCTGCTGTGCTGCCTGGACAGGGACAGAGGGGGTGGAAGGCTGGGGGAAGGCTTCCTCCAGTCGCCAAACAAGGAGCTGCTGCAACTCCCTTGTACGCTGCTCACGGTCTCTAGCAGGCAGGAACTGAGCCCACCTCCCCTCAGCCATGGATCCAGGGTCATGCTGATGCAGGCGTCCTCCCTTGCTTGCATCTGCTTGACCCTTGGGTCTGTGTGCAGGCAGTGCAGCATGTGCGCTGCCATGGGGAACAGGGTGGTCTGTGCAACAGAGACATCAGGGTCAGCATCCGCCTCCTCCTCCGCCCCCTGAGCCTCTACCTCCTCTCTCCACCCTCGCACCACTGCTGCTGCGCTCCGCTGTTCCCCCTCAGCAGCAACATCCAGCACCTCAAACTCCTCCTCATCCTCCTCCAGGGACTCAAATACCTGTGCAGCAGTGGACAGTGCAGGCGGCTGCTGTTCTAGCTGGTTCAGTGCCTCCTCTCCCAAATCCACCAAATCGCCAAGTGCCCTATCCAGCAGACAAACAAAGGGCACCCACTGGCCTCTGCCAGTGGGTGCCCGTTCATGGCTCACCAGGTTGGTTCCCTGCAGGAAGGGAGCCAACACCAAGCAGACCTGCTGCATCTTCCCCCATTGTGCATTGGTGAGGAGCTGGAGTTTCGTGGTGCCGGCGAGAGTGCCATCCACGATGTACTGGTTGACAGCCCTCCTTTTCTCAACCAGCCGCTCCAACATCGCCAGGGTGGAGTTCCAGCGAGTTGGCACATTGATGACAAGGCGGTGTCGTGGCAGGCCCTTGCGCTGCTGGATGTCTGCCAGGTTTGCTGTGGCACAGCTGAGCGACGGAAAGTGCGCACAATCTTCCGCACCGATTCCAACAGCTCCTCCATCCCCTGGTAGGTGCGCAGGAACTTCTGCACCACCAGGTTGAGGACGTGGGCCAAGCAGGGGATGTGGGTCAAGTCTCCCCTGCTGATGGCAGCCAGCAGGTTGGACACCACCAATCCGACTCTCAGGCCTCTGGGGGTCAGCCACGTCTTCTCCTGCTCCCTCAGGTAGCGGAGCACGTTGGCTACCGTCAATATGTTTTTCCCCAGGCTTTTCATCTCCAGCAGTGCTTAGCAGTGGCGGGCCTTAACGCTGCTGTTGATGCGGTGTCCCTTGGCGGCGGGAGCTGCTGCTTCTCCCCTGATCCCGCGCGGTGCCACCACAAAGTGGGCGATTGGTGCCACTGCTGCCACTGATGCGCCCGAGGGTGGACCTGCTGCTTCCTCGCTCGGGCTTTCCACCAGGCTGACCCAGTGGGCCGTAAAGGACAGATAGTGGCCTGTCCCAAAACGGCTGCTCCATAAATCCATGGTTATGTGGTTCCGCGCACTCACAGCGTGATCGAGCGTGCGGCCCACGTTGGCCATGGCAAAGCGGTGCAGTGCTGGGATCGCCGTGCGGGAGAAGTAGTGGCGGCTGGGGACTTGCCACTCCGGGATCCTAAACTGCAGCAGTGCTCTTATGTCACTCCCCTCCTGCACAAAAGAATATGTCAGGAGCTGGGAGCACATGGCCTGGGCAAGCAACCCGTTCAGCACCCGGATGCGCCTGTGGGCGGGAGGCAGCAACTTGGTCACACCGGGGAATGACTCACTGAGCAGGGTCTGGCATCGTTTGACTGCACGGGAGGATGAGGAGGCCACTGTGGAGGAAGCTGATGAGGCCACTGAGGACTGGCTGCCCGGGGGGACAGTGAGTTGCTACTGCTGCTGTGCTCCTGCTGCTGCTGCTGCTGGATGGGCAGGAGGGTGGGCTGCTGCTGCTGCTGAAAGAAGAAGTCTGTGCAGTGGCAGTCTGGCTCTGACCACTGCCTGCACAATTGTCCTTCAGCTTCATATACTCACTATAGTCCTCAAAATGTTTGTTCTCTAAGTGGGTCTGCAGGCACAAGGTACTCAACTTGAGGAGATCGCTACCTCTGCTGAGACTGACACCGCAACTGTTGCAAATTGCACAGGTCGCATCCACTGTGCACTTAGTGAAGAACCGCCAGACTGGGGACTACAACTTGCCCTTCAAGCTTGAGGGCTGGGGATTTTTTGGGCCCTTGGAGGGTTGTGTTTTTTTCTGCTTGCTGGGAGGTTTGCTGCGGGTGGTGGTAGTGGCTGAAGCAGCAGGCTGTGGCTCCTGCCTTCCACGCCCTGTGCTTGCTGCCTTGCTGCTGCCATGCCTCTGCGCCAGAGACACCTCCTCCTCCGATGACGAGCTGCCTTCAACCAACTGTGCTGGTGGTACTGGTGGCACATTGGGGATGATGATGACATGCTGGATCCTCCCTAACATCTCCTCTGAGCCCGCCTCAACCAACTCCTGTACCCCAAAATCCCCTGCATCACGCCCCTCCTCATCAGCGCCAACCACAAACTGCTGCACCTCAAACTTCTCCTCCTTGCATGAGGATGTCTCCATTATCTCCTGCTCAAACTGCTCCACAACATCCCTGTACACGGCTGCAGTCACTGGGGTGAAGACCGAGCTCAGTGAGGGCAGGCTGGTCAATGGGGTCACCGTGACCTCAAGCGGTGGTGGAGGCCTGCTGCGGATCGGAGTGCTGGTGGTGGTGGTGGCACTGGTCTCGCTGGTGCTGGAGGCCTGGCTGGAAACGGTGGCTTGCTGCTCCACCATCATTTCCACCACAGCCTGCACCTCACTCTCCACAATGGGCCGGGGGCGACGACCCGTCTCAAAGATGGGCGCAACGCGTGGCTGTTGCGCCTCTGCTCCCTCCTCCACAACTCTGCGGTCAGTGGCTGGCGGCGGACTAGTCACAGACCTTCTGCTGCTGGCAGTGGCTGCTGCAATGGCGCTGCCTCTCCTGGTGGTGCCTCGCCCTCTACCTCTGCCAGTCATTGTGCAATAATATACAAATACAGTAAAAAAAAAAAGGTGTAGAAAAGGGCGGGAAAGGGTGTAAACTTTAATAAAGTCTGGGTTGGTGGTGGTGACTGGTGTTGAGTGACAACAAAAAATGAAAGTTTTTTCTTTTTTTTTTTAAATAGTAGTACTACTAACAGCAGTAGTGTAGTCTACACAGTACTAACTAACTCATGTGACGGACAGTGAGAATTAAAGTCGGTCACACACGGTCAGACGCAATCAATAGGGTCGGGCAAATGACAGTGACTCACAGGTCACAACGGATTCTGGCCTGTGATGTAACGGTTATTTGTTACACAGTACAGAAGCTAATTAAATCACAGACTAACAGTAGAAAGATTTACTGAACAGGTAGTAGTAGTAGACTAGTAGTAGACTAGTAGTAGTATGCAGTTAACTAATAAATCCCTAGTTAGTCTACTACACAATAACTAAGGGGTGTGCCAGACAGTGGGTGGGAATTAAAGTCGGTCACACACGGTCAGACGCAATCAATAGGGTCGGGCAAATGACAGCGACTCACAGGTCACAACGGATGCTGGCCTGTGATGTAACGGTTATTTGTTACACAGTACAGAACCTAATTAAATCACAGACTAACAGTAGAAAAAATTAACTGAATGGGTAGTAGTAGTAGTAGTAGACTAGTAGTAGACTAGTAGTAGTACGCAGGTAACTAATAAATTCCTAGTTAGTGTACTACACAATAACTAAGTGGTGTGTCAGACAGTGGGTGGGAATTAAAGTCGGTCACACACGGTCAGACGCAATCAATAGGGTCGGGCAAATGAAAGCGACTCACAGGTCACAACGGATGCTTGCTGGCCTGTACACAGTCAGTCAGTAACTAACTATTAACTAACACAGTACTGAAGCTATAAACTAACAGACTACAGCAGTACAAATTAACTAAACTAGTATAGTACAAAACTAACTATATTCCCTAACCTACCTAAGCTAGTAGTAGGCTAAGGCTGCCCTAGGCTAGCAGGCCTAGCCTGCACATAGACTAACACTAGCCTAGCACTGCACAGTATACAGTATACACTAGCTGACTACAAACAATCAAATTACTATTGATCTATATAAGAGTACAATAGATGTGTTTAGGAAGCAAAACGCTAGGTTTAGCACAAGAATGCACTTGCTCAGACACAGCACAGCACTGGAGATACTCTCAGTACCAGCACAGTCACACAAGTACGTGGCTCCGCAACATGGCCGCCGCCTTATATAGAGGAGGGGAGGGCCAGGCTCCCCTCCTCTGATTGGTTGCTAGCGTTTCCAGGGCCTCGGCTGGAGGACTTATGATTGGCCCACGTCACCCGCCATGTCACTCCCAAATCCCAAAGCAGAACCTGCCGCGTCATCCGGCCGAATTCAAGTGCACATATTCGGGAAACTTCGCATTCGGGTTCGGCATATTCGGGTTCAGCTTCGGCTTCGGCAACGCTGAAATCTACCCGAATGTTTCGTGTAGATTCGCATTCCGGAGTCCTGGAGAGCAACCCTGATCGCAGCCATGGCCGTTAGCAAAGTCTGAATCTAATGACATGTCTCATGCAGGTAGAAGGCATATTGTTGTACTTGCACTCCAACGTTGGGTTCCTTACATCACTGCAAACCAGAGTTACGGGGGTGCAAAAGTGCTAAATTCCCCCATAGGCTTTCATTGGGCCTCCTATTTCACTTTCCAAAATCTCACATTTTTTCAAAGGGCAATTGCTCAGCAGGGGCACATTTTCTAGCATTGTAGGGACTCTTAGGGGGATCATGACTGGTGAGTTTCGGGCCCTTACCTTACCGTTCGGCAGAAACCTGCGCTTTTGTACCCTGAAAACCTAGGCCCCAATAAAAGACTATGGGGGATTTTAGCACTTTTGCGCTCCCATAAATTTGGTTTGTAGAGATGTAGGGAACCCAAAATTGGAGTGCAAGTACAACAATATGCCTTCTACCTGCGTGAGACATGTCGTGAGATTCAGTCATTGCTAACGGCCATGGCTGCGATTTATGTTCGTCAGAATCGCCACCAGTACCTTTGCAAAAATAAACAGGTTTTGTGACCCTAGGCTATGACTAGAGTTGGCCCGAACCTCCGATTTTCGGTTCGCGAACTTCCGCGAAAGGTTCGGTTCGCGCGAACTTTCGTGAACCGCAATAGACTTCAATGGGGAGACGAACTTTGAAAACTAGAAACACTTATGCTGGCAACAAAAGTGATGGAAAAGATGTTTCAAGGGGTCTAACATCTGAGTTTTTGCATGGATGAGTGGGATAGACGCCAACAGTCCCGGCGAAAAATCTGGATTTGATGCAAAGCAGCATTTTAAGGGCAGAAATCACATTGAATGCTAAATTTCAGGCCTAAAGTGCTTTAAAACATCTTGCATGTGTATACATCAATCAGGGAGTGTAATTAGAGTACTGCTTCACACTGACACACCAAACGCACTGTGTAACACACCGCAAACAGCTGTTTGCGTAGTGATGGCCGTGCTGGACTGGTGCGCACCATGACGAGAGTGCAGGCTGTGGCGGTTTTCAAGCCCTTATGGTCGCTGGGCTGTGGTAGCTCAATGATAGAACAACAGTGACTGTCCAGCTGATCAAATTTGGTCTGTCCACAATGAAGCAACGACCTTATGATCTTCTTGTATGTAGGTAGGCATAGGTAGGTGCCCCAGTATAGGTAGATAGGCATAGGTAGGTGCCCCAGTAGTTAGCTAGGCATAGGTAGGAGTCCCAGTATAGGTAGGTAGGCATAGGTAGGTGTCCCAGTATAGGTAGATAGGCATAGGTAGGTGCCCCAGTAGTTAGCTAGGCATAGGTAGGAGTCCCAGTATAGGTAGGTAGGCATAGGTAGGTGCCCCAGTATAGGTAAATAGGCATAGGTAGGTGCCCCAGTAGTTACCTAGGCATAGGTAGGAGTCCCAGTATAGGTAGGTAGGCATAGGTAGGTGTCCCAGTATAGGTAGATAGGCATAGAAGGGGGCCCAGTAGTTAGCTAGGCATAGGTAGGAGTCCCAGTAGTTAGCTAGGCAGAGTAGGAGTCCCAGTATAGGTAGGTAGGCATAGGTAGGTGTCCCAGTATAGGTAAATATGCATAGGTAGGTGCCCCGGTAGTTAGCTAGGCATAGGTAGGAGTCCCAGTATAGGTAGGTAGGTGTCCCAGTATAGGTAGATAGGCATAGGTAGGTGCCCTAGTAGTTAGCTAGGCATAGGTAAGAGTCCCAGCATAGGTAGGTAGGCATATGTAGGTGCCCTAGTATAGGTAGGTAGGCATAGGTAGGTGCCCCAGTAGTTAGCTAGGCATAGGTAGGAGTCCCAGTATAGGTAGGTAGGTGCCCCAGTATAGGTAGATAGACATAGGTATGTGCCCCAGTAGTTAGCTAGGCATAAGTAGGAGTCCCAGTATAGGTAGGTAGGCATAGGTAGGTGTCCCAGTATAGGTAGATAGGCATAGGAAGGTGCCCCAGTAGTTAGCTAGGCATAGGTAGGAGTCCCAGTAGTTAGCTAGGCAGAGTAGGAGTCCCAGTATAGGTAGGTAGGCATAGGTAGGTGTCCCAGTATAGGTAGATAGGCATAGGTAGGTGCCCCAGTAGTTAGGCATAGGTAGGAGTCCCAGTATAGGTAGGTAGGCATAGGTAGGTGCCCCAGTATAGGTAGATAGGCATAGGTAGGTGCCCCGGTAGTTAGCTAGGCATAGGTAGGAGTCCCAGTATAGGTAGGTGGGCATAGGTAGGTGTCCCAGTGTAGGTAGATAGGCATAGGTAGGTGCCTCAGTAGTTAGCTAGGCATAGGTAGGTGTCCCCGTATAGGTAAGTAGGTGTCCCAGTAGTTAGGTAGGCATAGGTAGCTGTCCCAGTATAGATAGTTAGGCAGGGCCTGGCTGGCACAGTAATAGCAATTACCAAGGTCCAGCTGCAACAGATAGGGCTGTATAATGCAGTGTTAGTGGGCAACACAAAAAAAACCAAAACACATCAGGAGAACATTAGCTCTCAAAAGAGCTGTTGAGGAGTGCTATTTTAGCAAAAACAATCAGCCAGGAGCAAGCTAACAAGCCTACAAGAGCCTAACTAATCTTTCCCTATGAGAGTCTGCCAGCAGCTGTTTCTTCACTAATTAATGCAGGCACACCAGTGAGTGTAATGGCCAGCGCTGCCTGCCTTTTATAAGGGGGGAGTGGCTCCAGGAGAGAGTGTAGCCTAATTGGCTACAATGTGCCTGCTGACTGTGATGTAGAGGGTCAAAGTTGACCCTAATGGTGCACTATGGGGGCGAACCAAACTTCCGGAAAAGTTTGCGTTACATGGCGAATGCGAACCACCGTAAGTTTTGCCTGGAACCGTTCGCCGGCGAGGCCATCTCTAGCTATGACCTCTTTGGCCTAGGGGACTTAAACTCACCAGTTATGAGTCCCCTAAGAGTCCCTACAATGCTAAAAAATTTGCCACTGCTGAGCCATCGCCCTTTGAAAAAATGTGAGATTTTGGAAAGTGAAATAGGAAGCCCAATGAAAGCCAATGGCAAAATTCAGCACGTTTGCACCCCCATAACTCTGGTTGATTTATCGCCCACTGACTTTAGCAGTTAATTGCACAGGCCCCTTACATCCTAGCAACACCAAATTTGTAGGATATGTTAAAAAGATAGTGGGAAACAATAATTTAAAAAAAATTACATTTTTATTTTTGGGGAATGTTCTGAGTGTGGGAAATCTGAAGAAAAAATGGTGTAGGGTCCCCCCTCCCGAGCCTCTGTAACTCCTTGTCCCCCATGCAGGCTGGGATAGCCAGAATGCAGAGCCCCGGCCGATTGGGGCTTCGCACCCTGAGCTATACCAGCCCGCATGGTCCATGGTATGGGGGGGCTCTGGGGGGGAGGGGCGGACAAGCCTCCCCCTCCCCCCAAAGCCCTTGCCCAATCCATGGACAAGGGGCTCTTCCCCACCTCCGGTGCCCCAGGAGGAGGTGGGGTGATGACTCCCTGGGGGGGTTCATGGTGGTATCTGGGAGTCCCCTTTAAGAAGGGGATCCCAGATGCCCACCCTCCTCCCAGGAGAAATTAGTATAGGCGTACAAAGTACCCCTTACCCATTTCCACAAAGGGTTAAATTAAATGAAAACACAACCATGAGAAAAGTGTTTTAATAATCTTAATTAACCAGAAATATTTACCTGTACCTTTAAAAAAATGTTCCCACGGCAATATCCTCGGTAACGCTCCAACGTATACAGTATCCTCCAATCTTGCGATCTTCAATTAAGTTGATTGAAGATCTCCCACAGTAATTAACTATACTATACCTTAGAATGCGTCCTGCCGATGCATAGCGCTGGCTCTCGCTGTCCTCCCCGCCTCCTCCTCACCTGTCACCCTCACCTAGCCTGGCACCTGGTGCACCATGGGTGCACCGGGTGCCAGCCTAGGTGAGGGGTGACAGGTGCAGGCAGGTGGCGAGAGACAGCGGGAGCCGGCGCTATACATCCGCACAGGACGCATTCTAAGCTATAGTAACCGGCTCATCAATGAGCCGGTTCTTTTTTGTATTGAATCGAATGAATCCTTACCGAGGAAACTACACGTACAAAACTACGCATAAGCATAGGCTACGCCTATTGTGGAAACTATGCCTGCCAACTCAACAATGTTGGAGAGCATAATGTGCGAAGTATGCGTAGTTTACGCCTAGCGGCATGTGTCTACGCGTTACTACGAAAGAAAAAGTACACGTGCGATGCTACGCATAGTCCTGAGGCAAAATGCATACTTTAGGTCGGGAAGGATGTACTCTCTGCAATCTTTCAATTAAGAGTACCTCCTCACTTACCCATCTAGCATGAGGATAAGTGGCTGAATATGGACTGTGTAATATTGTCTCATATAGTGACCCATGTAGTGAGGATGATGTTACCTGTGTCGACTCTCCCTTCCTCGGGATCACTCTCCCCACCCCCCTTGTCACCTGAAAATGTGGCTGGATCTTGATTTTTACTTCTCATTCCGAGAACCAAAACCCTTCTGCTTTCCAGCCTTTACGTGTGTATAGCTGTCTCAGAGATAGTTGCTCCAGAGTGTGATATTGTCCCCTGCTTCTCTCCTGGAAGAGAAGTGATGCTTACTGCTCGTTCCTCTCCAATCTAGAACCATCTCACTCCAGAGAACCAAGAAAAGGTAATCCTGAACAACACACTCCACCTTTTGCATGTACCCATTGTACTGCAATGTTCCTTTTAACAAGACTTTGGATCAGGTTCTGGGAGTGTGATATTCCAGAGCAGATTTAAGCTGCCGTTCACATCACACTTCCAGCACACTTGACCCTTCATACCTTTCACCATTGTGCCATGAAATTTGTTTCCACCTGGCATGAGTGATCTTTCCCTCCTTCCCTGTTCGGTCCAGTCAGGCCAATCAGAGGGAAGTGCAAAAGGATCAGTACCTTTTTCTCCAAACATTAACCTGTTTGGGCCTTGTGTTCTTATTAACCCCTTATTGTTCATGGGAATGTCCTCTCCTCGGTCTCCTAGGACGAAATGGCAGCCTAGGATCACCATCAGCATGGTACTCTTCATTATGAGAGCACCTCCTTGGGAAAGAAAAACATTAGCAATTTGCATTATGCTTTGCTCAGTCAGTTTTTTTAGTCTCTTTCTGATCTCGGAAATCTCGCTGTTCTCCAAACCAGGATTGGCCTCTGGAAACTTTCGCTTATCCGACTGACATGTCTGTCTCTGTCTCTGCTGCCAGCACCTCAGCTTTCTCGATTCCATATTGCAAAACTCCTGAAACCAAAATACAAATATACCATCATTGTTCTTGTTTCTTTATATATATAAAATATGCTCCCACAGGCTTCACCTTTGGAAGCTCTTACCTCATTGAAAACTCTTACCTCATCCCCCCCCTGTACATACTCGGCCGCAGTATGTACTGAGTACGGATGGTACACACATGTTGCTGCTACCTGCAGACTGCTTTTCAGCTGAGCTTGCAATGGTCTTACTAATTTTCATTTTTATTTACCTAGAACTTCATTGATCGCAACCAGCTCTGCTAGAAGTCCTGTTTGTTGTGCCCTCTGACCAATGTTTGCCAATGCTACTACCCCTATACATGCCCCAAAAATGGCTACCTCCCTGTAGGAAGGCGTGCTTTGCACTTTAACTACACAGGGTTCAGGACTATGCATGCCAGCTTCATATGCCTGCATGGGAATCACTGAATGCCCACTAGGTAGGTAGTCCTATGGCAAACACTGTACTGATAAACTTTTACTCTGTAAATGGCAATTTCTTGCTTCTTTGTAATTGCCCCATGAACTGCTTCAGTTATGTTCTGTGCTAAACTTGATAGGAGCTGGAAAAAAATATATTTGACCAATCAGTAGACGAGGAAAAATGCACAAACAGCCCAGCATTGACCTCTTTGTCAATCTCTGGTCCTGTCCACGACAAAACCCCCCAAAAAAGTTTACCGCTCTGCAGCCGCGGCGACGGACACCTGGATTGGTCAACTCCTTTTTTTCCACCTCCTGTACCCCCTTATGTACTGTTACCCCTTACTCTATTGGGAACGCATGCTGCATTGCTATTTAAAGCCCCTCACTTAAAGGAATAATCCCATAAGTAACCCTGTCCAGATACCTCCTGATCAGCTCTTGCAAATCATTCCCCAGGAAATATCTGACTTCTATGTGTCTCCATGTACCTTGCTGGAAAACACTTCCTATGACCTCAGTAACCATGATAGTCTCATAGCAACTGCTTGTTTCACATGTTCTGGCATTCTTTTCCCCTGTGCCCAGACTCTGGGAAAATAATCTGGAATCCGAGATACTCTGTAAAGTGTCTTTGTCCCCTCTATGGATCCCCCGATCCACCGCCTGTGCAAGGTGCCGTTTGCACAGCCCTGATGTGGATCCCTGGCACCTCCTGACCCCCACCCTCGCTGACATGACGCTAGTTTGCCAGCTTCTATGTTTGGGCATTGAGGGCGTGCCTTTTCGTGGGCTCCTCCAGCACCCCCCCCCCCTCCCACTTACGGGAACTTCCTACGTCACGATGGTTGGAGGCGGCCTTTCCCTGAGTTGTGTCTCCATCTTGGAAACTGGAACCGTCCAGACAGACCTGCCACAAGTCTGCTATTTGTCTTACAATCAGCCCTCTATCGGCTAGACATACAAAAGGGAACAAAACAATGCAAACACATTGACAGTTTTAACATGTGATTTATACATATCTTCTTGATTCAAAAATCTCTGTTCTCAGACACACTGTGAGCCACAATCTCTACCCTGCAGGACATCACACAAACTCATGCAAAGTTCAGCCACACAAATCCAGCATCTAACTCATACATGCTGACGTATACACCCACGTAACCCTGTGCCATCCATCATGCCGCTTCACACAGAACTCTGATTCTGTGACGGATAAAAAAACCACAAGCAACCTCCTACGGAGAGAAAAAAAAAACACAAGGAAACGCCTACTACTATTCTCTCATATGTCAATGTCATCCATCCATCCATCTCTCCCTCCTTCTCACTCACTCACTGTGTAGAATGACACAGTGGCATGCGGCTGCATTCCTGTGTGCTCAGCGCAACCAGGAAAAAAACACACTGCTCGGGAAAAATCTCTCCACATATACAATAGAAAGCCAAAAACAAACTCATGCTATGCCAAATACATGACAAACTGAAATCATTCACCCATGGCTTGGAAACCACATCATAACTCAAACTGCAAACTTCATACGCACAGAAACAACTTTAAATCACAAGTACTATGTATTTTTACATGCTGCCGCACCAGCCCCCCTCCCTAAAAACCCACGGGAGGGGGTGAGGATTTCGCGGCCACAAAACATAACACACAGAATGCATTATCAAACTTATTGTATATCACCAAATACAATACAGATTATACTCTATAACAACTAAACTCCACTCGCCTGTTCAGTTAGATGCTCCTCAAATCGAATGAAGTTCATACAGCTGTGGCAATTCTTTCTCAAGGATCTCTCTTCTGACGTCTCCCTGGAGCCTGAGACCTCTTCCCAGTGGATCCACGTATTCCCCCACGTCAATTTGCCTGGCCGCGCCCGGAATTGCTCCTTTCTCTGGATCCTGTTTTGGCAGTAACTGTGTGTACAGCACAGTTACAAATTATGATGACCTAGAGATCTGCCGCTATAGTACTCAAACTTCATTCCATGCTCCGGGCTCCTTGCAACCCGGCACTCACTTATCTCCTCTCGATAAGCTTCCAGCGTCTTCTCCGCTTGTTTTGCTGTGAAAGTCCTTGATAGACTGACATCTCTGGCCCCGGACCTTTTCTGCCTTTCTCTGCAAGACAGCACTGGGTTTCACGGCACCAATTGTAAGAATCTATACGTTGGTTACTATGGGCAACAACACTACACCTTCGTTCGGCACCATATCACAGGAAGTGTGATAACTTGACTCTCATCACAGTAACAGCATAGAATCAGAATCAGAATCAGAATCTTTTATTTTGCCAAGCACGACTGGGCCGTGCCCGGAATTGGGTTTGGCAAAGTACAGGGCAAGTGTGAAAAAAGAGCAGGACATACAAAACAACTACATGCACGCATCAACAATATAAAGATACAGTTAAAGCAATTGGTCACATATGAACACATTTACATTGCAGTATGCTTCCGTGCGGTCAGGTTTAGAGTTCTAAGAGTTCAGAGAGTTTACGGCTGAGGGAAAGAAACTATTTCTGTGCCTCGTGGTCTTGGTGTAGATGGATCGGAATCTCCGGCCTAAGGGTAGTCTACTGAAGAAGCGAAAGCCTGGGTGGGACGGATCATTAGCTATTTTTTGAGCTCTGGAGCGCAGTCTTGAGTTGAAGATTTGATCAAGAGAGGGGAATGGTTTCCCGATGATCCTCTCCGCTGATCTGATGACCCTCTGCAGTTTGTGTCTGTCGCTGGCGGAGGAGCCAGCATACCAGACCAGGATGGAGGAGCAGAGGACAGATTCAATTGTGGCTGTGTAGAAGCTCGTCAGAAGCTTGCGGGCCATACCGAACTTCTTTAGTTGGCGTAGGAAAAATAGTCTCTGCTGGGCTTTTTTCTGGGTGCTGGTTGTGTTGGCTTTCCATGTCAGGTTCTTAGAGATTGTCGTTTCGAGGAGGCATGCACAGGGAACATTATCAACTACCGTGCCGTCAATGCTGATCAGGGGTGGAGTGGTGGCATGTTTCCTAAAGTCTACACTCATCTCCACCGTTTTTGCAGTGTTCAGGACCAAGCAGTTCTCCTTACACCAGTGG
Source organism: Hyperolius riggenbachi (assembly GCF_040937935.1). Lineage (NCBI taxonomy): Eukaryota > Metazoa > Chordata > Amphibia > Anura > Hyperoliidae > Hyperolius > Hyperolius riggenbachi. Next base: position 395,285,104 of record NC_090648.1, on the reverse strand, counting down.
CAAATTCTGTCAACCTGGAGGTGATACTCCTGCTCATCATTCCCAGAGATGAGGTCAACAATAGTGGTATCATTGGCAAACTTGATGACTTTGACAGCGTCCGCAGTGGACCTGCAATTGTTGGTGTATAGGGAGAATAGGAACGGCGACAGTACGCAACCTTGAGGGGCCCCTGTGTTGGTGGTCCTTGGTTGAGAGATGATAGTGCCCAGCTTGACGACCTGGGATCTGTTGCTTAGGAAATCTGTGGTCCAGAGGCGAAGGGTGGGGTGGACCCCAAGGGCAGCAAGATTCTCTTGAAGTATTTGGGGGCTGACGGTGTTAAACGCCGAGCTGAAGTCAAGCAGAAGGATCCTGGCGTATGAGTCAGGTTTATCCAGGTGTTCATTTACGAGCTCCAGGCAGATGTTTATGGCGTTGTCAGTAGACCTGTTTGCTCTATACGCAAACTGGAACAGGTCCAGCAGGGTCTCAGTGGACAGCTTAAGGAGAGGCAAAACCAAACTTTCAAAGGATTTCATGATGACAGATGTGAGAGCCACCGGCCTGAAATTGTTGAGGTCTGAGACACCATGTTTTTTGGGGACAGGGATGATTGTGGACCTCTTGAAGCAAGCAGGGACCCTGCCTTCCTGGATAGATTTGGTAAAGATGGATGAGAGAATAGGAGCGAGCTGCTGCACGCAAGTTTTCAGACAGGCTGGTGAAATTCCATCTGGGCCTGAGGCTTTCCTTGCATTTAACTTTGCCAGGTGTTTCCTGACATCGTCCTTGTTCACCGCTAGAGGGGGTGGGCTTGGGTGCGGGGAAGCTAAGTCAGAGGAGAGGGCAGGAGGCTCAGGGGACCGTGCTGGAACTGGCAGGTTCTCGAATCTGCAATAGAACTCACTGAGGTTTTCGGCGAGCTCGGTGCTGGGAGTTGCGTGCTGGGGGGGGGGGGGGGGGGGGCTTGTAGTTCGTGGCAGCTTTAAGCCCCTTCCAGACAGTCCTTGTGTCCCTTGAGGAGAGGTTATGTTCCAGTTTTTCCACGTAGTTCTTTTTGGCGGCTCTCAGTTCCCTGTTTAGGGTGTTTTTTGCACTCCTATACTCCTCCCGGTTGCCAGACTTGAATGCCAGTTCCTTGCTTCTGCGCAGTTGCCGAAGTTTATTGGAGAACCATGGTTTGTCGTTGGGGTAGTGTTTGCGAATTTTCGTTGGTACGCACTGGTCCTCACAGAAGCTGATGTACGAGGATACAATGTCTGCCCACTCATCTAGGTTCGGTGTTTCCAGAGCCTTCCAGTCTGTACAGTCGAAGCAGGCTTGAAGTTGAAGTTTGGCCTCATCCGACCATACTTTGCTGGATCTTAGGACTGGTTTTGCCATTTCCAGACGTCGCCTGTAGGTGGGTATCAGGTGAATGATGCAGTGATCCGATGAACCTAGTGCTGCCCACGGGTTTGCCTTGTATGCATCTTTCAGGACCGTATAGCAGTGGTCCAGAGTGTTGGTGTTCCTGGTGGGGCAGGTGACATGCTGGTGGTAGTGTGGCAGCTCCTGGCGTAGGTTGGCCTTGTTAAAGTCCCCTAAGATAATGAATAACGAGGCCGGGAGGGACGTCTCCCCCTGTGTGACGGTATCGGTGAGCTCACGCAGGGCCATTTTGACATCCGCGTCAGGAGGAATGTACACCCCAGCAAGGACAAAGGAGGAAAACTCCCTGGGTGAGTACACGGGTCTGCAGTTTACCAGAAGGAGTTCCAGGTCCGGGGTGCATCTCTTGGCTAGAGCTGAGCTGATGTAGAAAGAGATGCCTCCCCCACTCCTTTTCCCAGAGAGCATGCTGTCACGGTCTGCTTGGATGATACTGAAACCAGGGAGATGGAGGGCACTATCGAGGATGCCGTCGTGTAACCATGATTCAGTGAAGCAGAAGACTGGGGTGTTGCTGCCCAGTTCCCTCCTGTTGCTGAGGAGCCGCAGTTCATCTAACTTGTTTGGGAGAGAGCAGACATTTGCCAGGAGGACCGCGGGGATGGCTGATCGCAGTCCTTTCCTTCTTAGTCTTATGCGGACGCCGGCTCGGCAGCCTCTCCGTCGCTGGCCGCTGCAGAGACCTGTCCCAGGGGCAGCGATTTTTTGGGCGTGGCTCCAGACGGAGTCAAACAGGAGCCTGGCCTCCCATTTCAGGAGCTGTGATCTGGTGTAGGTGGTGCGTGTGGGTTGAGAGGGCATGGGTGTGGAGCCACCTTGTGGGTGCAGAGGCAACTTGCAATATTGTTCAACAGTGCCGTACAGTACAGTCCATATTGTGACCTAGCTCCGGTAACAGTTCAACCCAGCTCAGTAATGTGGCAAACACAGTGCGCTGAGGTAACAGTGCAACACAGTCCCTTGTGACATCAAAAACAGTGCAACACAGTCCATATTTCCCGAGCTACGGTATCAATCAATTTGCCCCAGTTCATCACCCTCCTGCGGTAAGCGTGCAGTAGTGCCACAACCATTAGGTGCACACCCGCTAGAATAGTTCTACCCGGACATATTGTGACCCAGGCATAGGAGATAGAACTTCTTAGGCGTCATCACAGTTTCAGGAGTTTATTCAATAAACCGATATACAGATGCTTATCCCTACACAGCGAAGCAATTGTTCTGTAGTAAGTCTTCTTTGCGTTACAGCTCTTGGTTCCATTGCATGGCAACCAGGTTTCCTCTTATGTTCCATCTATACTTATGTTACATCTATACTACGTGGCCCGTAGGCCTATATATAGCATTCAGTTAGATAAGATGACAATACATTACAAAAAGAGTAAAGCGTGGAAGTCATCAGCCAGAAGTCAGAAGCAGCAGAAGAAGTACCCCCCCCGGGAGCTTGTTACCTCTTCTTATACTAAACTCTAAAGAGTTAAATGTGACATCATCTGCGCAGGGACGGATCCAAAACTCATCGCCTGCTATTGACAAGCACAGTCTTTACTGTGCATGGCCTGGACAATTCCATGTTCCAGGAACTGTCATCTTGTTCTGAGGAGGCCATTTGTTGAATGTTCTTGTGAGAATATTTTCATAACAATGGCTCATGTTTATGTTGTTCGTCGCCAGCTGGTCTGGCCTCTTCACTGGATATCTCTGATACAGCCTTGGGAGTTCCCGTATCACACTGTTCTTCAGTGCTTCTAGGAATCCTCTTTAAAGGCATACTCTGCAAATCAAGTCTTTTAACTAACCTCAGTTAAAGTAACTGAGGCCTATGAATTCAAGCATATAATACTTAAATTCTTACAGCTGCAACAACAACAAAACAAAAGGAATGTACATGTGTCAATTCCCTTTCGTGATCGTTACCTTGTCGCGGTAAAGGAGCTTGCTTTTTTACAATGAAGCAATGACCTATATGAGTGTGTTGGGGGCCCACCCAAGATAATAAGGTCGTTGCTTCATTGTGGACAGACCAAATTTGATGAGCTGGACAGTCACTGTTGTTCTGTCATTGAGCTACCTCAGCCCGACCATATGGGCTGAAAAACCACCATCGCCTGCACTCTCACTAACGTGTGCATGAGCACAGCCATCACTACACAAACATTGCCGCTGAGGGGACTGACATTTATGTCCTGAGAGTGTCAACTAATGACAACCCTTTGCGGCTGTTTGCAGTGCGTTAAACAGTGAGTTTGGTCTGTCAGTGTGAAGCAGTACACTACTTACACTAGCTGATCGATGTATACACACGCAAGACATTTTAAAGCATTTTATGGCCTTGATTCACTAACCGCCACTAAGCCGGTTAGTGTGCCTTATCACTTAGTGGGCACAAACTACAGCGCTAACCTTATCTGAGGTTAGTGTGTCTTATCTGAGGTTAGTGGCCCTTAAGTAGCTTTGTGCACACTAAAAGATGCACAAAGCTACATCACGCACTGTACCGCGCACAGCGCGCACAGCGTAATGCATCGATCTTTCTGCGCGGTGCGACAATAATGTCGCACCCGCTATACTGTATATGATGCGACCATAAGGTCACATAGGATGCGACAATAACGGTGCACTGATGCCACTTTTAGGTCGCATTCTATGCGACCTTAAGTTCACATCATGTACAGTATAGCGGGTGCGATGTTATCGTGCAGTGCGCAATGTAGCTTTGTGCATCTTTTAGTGTGCACAAAGCTACTTAAGGGGCACTAAGTTCAGCTAAGGCACACTAACCTCAGATAAAGCACACTAACTCAGATAAGGCACACTAACCTCAGATAAGGCACACTAACTTTTTGGGGTGGGGCTGTAAATTGGGGTCCCAGGCCCCAGCGATTTCAAGTTACGCCCCTGCGTTGCGGCTAACTATAGTAGCCACAGTTTGGCTATAGCCAAACTCTGCCATTACTGCAATTTGTACAGTGGCCTATGGCAGTGCCCAAATGAACAGACACCCTCTGGTGCTCAAATAAATTGAGCCACCGCACTCGCTCTCCCTCCTCTATCCTCAACCCATTCTCCTGACTGACTCTCCATCCTCAAGCACATATTATTATAATTACCCATGTTTCCCCAAAAATAAGACTGGCATACTCATTTTTGCCCTGGCACCAGATCTAACATTAGTGGCAAACACGGTGGTATTGGAGACCAGGAAGGGAGCCCAAGTGACACACACTTGGATGCTCATGCACGAGCTGCAGTGATGTATAATCCGGCAGACTGGTAAGATCGGTCTGTGCATCTGATCCTTATATGTGAAGTGGCACTATATTGTCTTAAGACACCCTATTGCACTACCGTCAAACTCACAGTTGGAATAAACCTTGCAATACCTGTTTGACAATAGCCGGTACCGGTGTATACATAAGGTCTGAACGGTGGAATTAGTGTGTAAGTAGGTGTGGGAGCACTCCAGAACAGAGGCCTGTTTCAACTGGTTTTGTTAAGGAAAGGTGGGGGGGAAAGGCTGCGCATCCCTAAACACATGCTGCAATTGAATGGTTAATCGCACAGGCATATACCGCCTCTGCCAGACTGAAAAATGCATGCCCTGCATCCAAGACAAGTGCTAACATTTATTAACCCTCCTGGCGGTTCATTTCTGTCTGGAATTATGAGTCAAAAGCGGTACATTTTTTTCAAGAATTTTAGGCATCCAATTATTAAGTCTTAACTCACCAAAATATATCAGAATAAAGGCCTCTAAGATATCCTGCATATAAATAAAAGACTGTAACACAAATTTGCTGAAAAAATTAAATTTATCAATAAACTGAAATAGCAAAACTGTACAAAGAAGCAGCAGATTATATATACAGTATGTACATGCAGTACAGTGTATAACTAATACACCTCCCGTGTGTGGTAGATTTTAAAACATGGAACAGCACACAGGGCGACATTACAGTCCGGGCAGTAGAGACGGGTTTCTTTGCGGACTTTCTTACCCTTGCTATCCGTCTTGCTGCAGCAAACAACGCACATCCTAGTTGGAGCAGCTTTTTTTGGAGTGGGTGGAATATAGTCTGAAAAGTGGCGGCCAGTGAGGCGCTCAGGGTTGACAACATATGATGCACGGCGCCCAATTCGCACATCTGCTGATGAAGTCTGGTACTTCAGACATATGCTTTCGCACATTTTCCATATAAAGTCGGAATGCGTTCCTGGCCTGTCACTGCGTTGCTTATACAAAATGAACGCATTCCACAGAGATTGTTTTCCAGCAGATGCCGAAAAAAATTTTTGTAGTATTTTTTTTGTTGTTTGCGGACTGCGGGGTAGTATGTCATCGCCTGGTCAGCTCGGTCCACCCCACCCATTGTATGGTTGTAGTCCAGGATGACTTGCGGCTTGGCCAGGACTTTCCCTCCTCGCATTGTGGTGGTGGCAGATGAAGCATCATGGACAGTGCTGAGCGTACACACGTCCTTCTTGTCACGCCAGCGGAGTGGCAACATTTTTCCCTTCTGCCAAGCCACAATGTCCCCAGATTTTAGCTTTTGCTTGGCGAAGGCAGTAGGCATTTCTCGCCGGTTAGGACGAACGGTGCCGTAGGCATCAGTTTTGTTCCTGATGAGTATTTCAAAAAGTTCAGGTGAACTGTAAAAATTATCTGTGATGACACAGTACCCCTTATTCAACAAGGGCTCCACCAAAGATAGCACGGATGAAGTCGCCACCCCGTAGCTGCTGAAAGCAGGGTTAAATTGTGTCCCTTTCCCGGTGTACAGTATGCTGTTCCAGATGTAGCCCGTTGATGCCTCGCATAACATGTAGGACTTCACTCCAAACCGGGCCCTCTTGGACGCGATGTATTGTATCCAGGACAGTCGGCCTTTGTACGCCATCAAGCTTTCATCCACACTTATGTCCCTCTGGGGCACATAAGTGTTGCGGAAGTTTTCCATCACCAGCTGAAAAACTTCCCAGATCTTTTTCAACTTTGGCGCTGGGTGGGTTGACTCATCGAAGGCGGAGTTGTCTGCGAAGTGTAGAAACTTCATGATGAGTCCAAAACGGTACTCCGACATTACCGTGCCAAAGAAGGGGGTAGCGATTATTTTGTTCGTCGACCAGTACCATTTCTGCAGGGGCTTCCCCACCACCCCCTGCAGAATAATTAGTCCAAGGAACAGCCACAAGTCCTCCTTGGTGATAGGCTCCCACATCCTGCTCCTGGAAAAGGGACCTCGTGGAGCAGCAATTTCTTGCGCGGTGTAGCGGTTCGTCTCCACCACGATTTTATCAATAACAGCGTCACTGAAGAACAGCTGCAGGTAGGCCAGGGGGCAGTGATCACATTCAACCTTCAAGCCGGGCTCTCCAGTAAAAGGGAAACGGGGGGGCGGTGGTGGGGCCTGAGTGGTGTTGACTGGGCACCAAACACGTGCGTCACTAACCTCCTCCGTGTCGCTGGTGATGGAGTCGCTGTCAGAATCAGACGACAGGTTGCCAGGCGCATCACTGTCACTGGAGTCCTCCAGTGACTGCAAATCCGGATCGCTGTCCTCGAACTGCATCAGCGCTTCCGCTGTGAGACGCTTCGAGGATGACGCCATAGCAGGTGACAGGAAAAGAGCGTAGTAAAAATCCAGGCAGAGGTCGGTACACAGAAATCCAATAACAGGCAGAATCAGCAGGCGGAAAACGTAGGTCAAAATCCAGGCAGAGGTCGGTACACAGAAATCCAATAACAGGCAGAATCAGCAGGCGGAAAACGTAGGTCAAAATCCAGGCAGAGGTCGGTACACAGAAATCCAATAACAGGCAGAATCAGCAGGCGAAAAACGTAGGTCAAAATCCAGGCAGAGGTCGGTACACAAATCGGTAGGAAGATCAGATCACAGCACAGATCACAGCACAGCTCACAGCTCACAGCACAGCTCACAGCTCACAGCACAGCTCACAACCAAATGGCAACAGTGTATTGGATACACATGAATTTGATTCATGTGTATCCAATACAATGCACTTTGCAGCCAATGAACACAATTTTTCAAATTTCCCACCCCCATGACGTCACGCCACCCTCCGCTCCTCTGATTGGCCGCCGGGTCCCCAAGAGAATAACAGGATATGGGGGTCCCGGCGGCCGGACATACATCGCTGCTGCTGGGGGAGAGAGGCAGGAGTCCCTGGAGAGCGCCGATCGCACAGGGACTCCTGCTCCAAAGGTAAATGTGCCGCCGTTCTGATCATATGGCCGCCGGGTCCCCGCAAGATTACCGGGGATATGGGGATCCCGGCGGCCGGACAAACAACGCTGCTGCTGGGGGAGAGAGGCAGGAGTCCCTGGAGAGCGCCGATCGCACAGGGACTCCTGCTCCAAGGGTAAATGTGCCTCCGCCACCGCCGCTGCTGCTCTGGTCACATGGCCGCCGGGTCCCCGCAAGATTACCGGGGATATGGGGATCCCGGCGGCCAGATAATTGTAGCAAACTTTGGGGGAGAGGTGTAGGAGTCCCGCTGAGCAGCGCCGATCGGCGCACGGGACTCCAGTAAGCAGGCGCAGCAGTTTTTTCTCTGCCCCGACCTGAGCTCGGACTTACCTATAACAGCTGATTTTTCCTACCCCGAGCTCAGGTCGGGGTTACCGCCAGGAGGGTTAAACTAGGAGGTACTTTAGCTTCCAATATGGTTTGCATGCAAAGTATATTATACTAGACACTTGCGCCACGGTGAGGCAGACCTCCGGGCAAGTGACCTAGCCTAAATTTAAAACCTCGGGAGCAGCTAAGCAGAAAAAAATGTGTAACTTACATTTGGTAGAACAGCGAGGAGAACGCCAGCGCATACCACTAAGGCTGCATCTGAAATGACCACCAGCTCAGTGTGTAGCACCTATATAGACTTTCTACACACTTCGCATTCAATTCAGATGCAAATCATATGCAAATCTGCTACTACTTATCATGCAAACAGGAAACTCAGGAGGAGGGGCTGGGAGCAGCTAACCTAACAGTTACATAGTTACAAAGTTAAGGAAAGGTGGGGGGGAAAGGCTGCGCATCCCTAAACACATGCTGCAATTGAATGGTTAATCGCACAGGCATACACCGCCTCTGCCAGACTGAAAAATGCATGCCCTGCATCCAAGACAAGTGCTAACATTTATTAAACTAGGAGGTACTTTAGCTTCCAATATTGTTGTAACTGTTAGGTTAGCTGCTCCCAGCCCCTCCTCCTGAGTTTCCTGTTTGCATGATAAGTAGTAGCAGATTTGCATATGATTTGCATCTGAATTGAATGCGAAGTGTGTAGAAAGTCTATATAGGTGCTACACACTGAGCTGGTGGTCATTTCAGATGCAGCCTTAGTGGTATGCGCTGGCGTTCTCCTCACTGTTCTACCAAATGTAAGTTACACATTTTTTTCTGCTTAGCTGCTCCCGAGGTTTTAAATTTAGGCTAGGTCACTTGCCCGGAGGTCTGCCTCACCGTGGTGCAAGTGTCTAGTATAATATACTTTGCATGCAAACCATATTGGAAGCTAAAGTACCTCCTAGTTTAATAAATGTTAGCACTTGTCTTGGATGCAGGGCATGCATTTTTAAGTCTGGCAGAGGCGGTGTATGCCTGTGCGATTAACCATTCAATTGCAGCATGTGTTTAGGGATGTGCAGCCTTTCCCCCCCACCTTTCCTTAACTTTGTAACTATGTAACTGTTAGGTTAGCTGCTCCCAGCCCCTCCTCCTGAGTTTCCTGTTTGCATGATAAGTAGTAGCAGATTTGCATATGATTTGCATCTGAATTGAATGCGAAGTGTGTAGAAAGTCTATATAGGTGCTACACACTGAGCTGGTGGTCATTTCAGATGCAGCCTTAGTGGTATGCGCTGGCGTTCTCCTCGCTGTTCTACCAAAGGTCATTTTATATTTTCCGATATCTGTTGTAGAGGTGGCATATCATTCTATGCATGATCAGGCATCTTTCCTGTCATCCCTGCCAGGGTTGCTCTTCAAATTCGGGAATTCGATTTCACCCCGTGATCACGGGTAGATTTTCAGGCTTGTCGAATTTGAATCCGAATTCGAATAGCGATCCTGCTCCCGAATTCGAAGTCGAATTTACCCAAATAGTGCCTCTCGAATTCGTCCGTTCATGAATTCGGCTTCGGTATCCAGGGGATGACGTCATTGTGCCAATCAGAAGGCCCCCAGCCAAGGCACTAGCAACCAATCAGAGGAGGGGAGCCTTGTCCTCCTTTCCTCTATATAAAGTGGCGGCCATGTTGCGGATCCCGTCCTTGCTTGTGACTGAGCGGTACTGAGAGCATCTCCAGTGCTGCTGCGTGTCTAGCAAGTGCTTTCTCACTGTTAAAACATAGCAATTTGTATCCTGAACACATTCTACACACATATATTATATTGTTTTATAGATAGCTAGTGATTTGATTATTGTAGTTCAGTCAGCTAGTGTAGTGTATATACTGTATACTGTGCTAGGCTAGTGTTAGGTCTGTGTGCAGGCTAGGCCTGCTAGCCTAGGTAGCCTTAGCCTACTACTAGCTTAGGTAGTTTAGGGATTATACTTAGTTGTATACTAGTTTACTTAATTTCTACTGTTAGTCTGTGAGTTTATTAGCTTCAGTACTGTGTTAGTTACTGTAAAGGCCAGCATCTGTTGTGATCTGTGACTGTCATCTGCCCAACCCTATTGATTGTGTCCGTGTGTTTGATTGTCACTTTCGGTCACACGAGTTAGTTATCGACTACTAGTCTACTACACTACTACTACTAGGGATTATAGTTAATTGTTATTTACCTACGTACTACTTTACTTAATTTCTACTGTTGTTAGTCTGTAAGTTTATTAGCTTCAGTACTGTGTTAGACTTAGTTACTTACTTTAAGCAAGGAATACATGGTTAGATAGTTTCTTATCAATCGAGCCGCTGATGGCTCGATTGATAATTTCCGTCGGGTCCGATCAGCGAGGCGCTCGATTTCCCGCTTGATACCCGCGGGCGGACAATGGGAAGGAAACGAGCAGAAGATAAGGAGCGCCCTCGGGGACAGGCAGGGATCGATCCAGGCACTGGCGGGGACAAGCGGGGATGCGCCGGGATCGAGCCAGTGGCTCGATCCGGCGCATAGATCTAACCGTGTAGTCCCTGCATTACAGAGGGCAGCATCTGTTGTGATCTATGACTGCCTGTCATCTCTACCTGACCGTATTGATTGCGTCCGTGTGTGACAGACTTTGATTGCCACTGTCGGTCACACGAGTTAGTTATTGACTACAGTAGACTACACTACTAGTACTGTCTGTCTACTAGTATTTAAAAAAAAAAAATCTAACTTTGTTTTTGGTCACTCACCCACCAACCCAGACTCTTTATTAAAGTTTACACCCTTTCCCGCCCTTTCTACATATATATTTTTTTATTTTTCTTATTGTATTTGTATAATTGTACGATGATTGGCAGAGGTAGAGGCACCACCAGGAGAGGTATTGTCGCAGCCACTGCCGGCAGGTCTGTAACTGGTCCACCGCCAACCACTGACCGCAGAGTTGTGGAGGAGGGAGCAGAGGCACAGCAGCAGCAGCGTGTTGTGCCCATCTTTGCCTTGGGTCGTCGTCCCTGACCTATTGCGGAGAGTCAGGCACAGGCTGTGGTGGAAATGATAGCGGAGCAGCAAGCCACCATTTACAGCCAGACTTCCAGTTCCAGCGACACCAGTGCCACCACCAGCACTCCGGTCCGCAGCAGCAGCCGCCCTCCACCACAGCTTGAGGTCACGTCGACCCCATCGACCAGCCTGCCCTCACTGACCTCGCTCTTCACCCCAGAGACCGTGAGCGTTTTGAGGGATGTTGCGGAACAGTTTGAGGTGGAGATGTTGGGGGAATGCAAGGAGGAGAAGGAGGAGTTTGAGGTGGAAGAGGTTGTTGTTGGCGGCGCACAACAACTTGAATTTCTGGAGGAGGAGGAGGGGCCTGATGCAGGGGATGTTTGGACAGAGTAGTTGGTAGAGGGCTCAGAGGAGATGTTTGGGGATGATGATGATGAGGTGCTGGATCGTCCCTATGTGCCACCACCAGCACAGTTGGGTGAAGGCAGCACGTCATCGGAGGAGGAGGCGTCTCCGTCACAGAGGTGCGGCAGCAGCATGGCAGCCAGCACATGGAGTGGAAGGCAGGAGCCACAGCCTGCTGCTTCAGCCGCTACCACCACCACCTGCACCAAAGCTCCTCCCAAAAAAACAGCCCTCCAAAGCCAAAAAAACTCCTCAGCCCTCAAGCGGGAAGGGCAAGTTAAAATCCCCAGTCTGGCGGAACTTCTGTCTGCGAGGAAGACAAGACCCGTGCCATTTGCCACAGTTGCGTTGCCCGCCTGAGCAGAGGTCGCGATCTCAACAAGTTGGGTACCTCGTGCCTGCAGACCCACTTGGAGACAAAACATTTTGAGGAGTACAGTGACTCTCTGAAGCTGAAGTACAGTGGCCAGACAGCCACTGCACAGACTTCAGCAGCAGCAGCATCCCACCCTCCTGATCATTCAGCATCAGCAGCAGGAGTGCAGAAAGTCACTGCTCCCCCCGGGCAGCCAGTCCTCAGTGGCCTCATTTGCTCCCTCCACAGTGGCTTCCTCATCCTCCCGTGCAGGCAAACGCCGCCAGACCCTGCTCAGTGAGTTCTCCCACCAACAGATGCATCCGGGTGCTGAACGGGTTGCTTGCCCGGGTCATGTGCTCCCAGCTCCTGTGCAGGAGGGTAGTGACATGCGAATGCTCCTGCAGTATGGGATCCCAGAGTGGCAAATCCCCAGCCGCCACTACTTCTCCCGCACAGTGATCCCAGCACTGCACCGGTTTGCCATGGCGAATGTGGGACGCTCGCTTGATCACGCCCTGAGTGAGCAGATCCACATCACTGTGGACTCCTGGAGCAGCCGTTTTGGGACAGACCGCTACCTGTCCTTCACGGCTCACTGGGTCAGCCTGGTGGAATGCGCCAGAGAGGAAGCAGCAGGTCCATCCTCCGGCGCATCATCAGCAGCAACGGCACCAGTTGTCCACTATATGGTGCCACCACGTGTGGTCAGGGGAGAAGCAGCAGCTCCCGCTGCCAAGCGACCCCACATCAGCAGCAGCGTAAAGGCCCGCCACTGTCAAGCGCTGATGGAGATGAGAAGCCTGGGGAAGAACAGCTTGACGGCAGACAACGTGCTCCGCTACCTGAGAGAGCAGGAGAAGATGTGGCTGACCCCCAGAGGCCTCAGAGTTGGATTGGTGGTGTCAGACAATGCGGCAAACCTGCTGGCTGCCATCAGCAGGGGACACTTGACCCACGTCCCCTGCTTGGCCCATGTCCTGAACCTGGTGATGCAGAAGTTCCTGGCAGAGCCGCTTCCAACAGATCCTCCATCCCCTGGTAGGTGCTACCAGGGGATGGAGGATCTGTTGGAAGCGGCTCGGAAAATTGTTTGCAGTTTCCGGCGCTCAGCCGCTGCTGCAGCAAACCCGACCGACATTCAGCAGTGCGAGGGCCTGCCATGACACCACCATGTGATCGATGTACCAACTCACTGGAATTCCACCCTGGCGATGTTGGAGCGGCTGGTTGAGCAGAGGAGGGCTATCCACTGCTACATCGTTGATGTCACTGTCGCCGGCACCACCAAACTCCAGCTCATCTCCAACGCACAGTGGGAGCAGATGCAGCAGGTCTGCTTGGTGTTGGCTCACTTCCTGCAGGGAACCAACCTAGTGAGCGAGGAATGGCATCCTTCTGCCAGTGGGTGACCATTGTTTATCTGCTGGAAAGGGCACAGTGCGATTTGATGGATGTTGGAGAGGAGGCCCTGAACCAGCTGGAACAGCAGCTGCCTGCGCAGTCCACTTCTGCGCAGGAATTTGAGTTGATGGAGGAGGAGGAGTTGGAGGTGCTGGATGTTGCTGTTGAGGGGGAACAGCAGAGCGCAGCACCAGTGGTGAGAGGGTGGAGAGAGGAGGAAGAGGCTCAGGGGCCAGAGGAGGAGGAGGACACCGAACTTGAGGCCACTGACCCTGATGTCTCTGCTGGACGGACCGCCATGTTCACCATGGCAAGGCACATGCTGTGGTGCCTGCGCACAGACCCCAGGGTTAAGCAGATGCAAGAGAGGGAGGATGCCTGCATCAGCATGATCCTGGACCCACGGCTAAGGGGGAAGGTGGCTCAGTTCCTGCCTGCTGGAGACCGTGAGCAGCGAACAAGGGAGTTGCAGGAGATCCTTGTTCGGCGATTGGAGGAAGCCTTCCCCCAGCCTTCCACCCCCTCTGTCCCTGTCCAGCCAGCACAGCAGCCGGTGCCTGCAGCCAGCAGCAGCATCAGGAGCCCAGGAGACCTGCTGTCCTGGACAAAGGCACTCTACCTGTTGGTAGAGCAGCCGAGAGAGGAGGTGCATGCAACAGCATTCTCCTCTCAAAGTCACAGGCAGTGCCTGACCCAGATGGTGGACGACTACATGGGGTCCTTCAGCGAGCTTGACACCGGCGAAGAGCCTGTGGACCCCTTGGAGTACTGGGTCGAGCGCTTGCAGATCTGGAGTGAGCTGCCGCAGTATGCCCTGGTAGTCCTGTCTTGCCCCCCTTCCAGCATGCTGTCAGAGAGGTGCTTCAGTGCTGCCGGTGGCATGGTTACAGAGAAGCGCTCTCATCTGTCCACAGAGTCCGTAGACAGCCTCACATTCCTCAAGAATAACCTGGCCTGGATTGAAGGCATGTTTCAGGCACCTGTTGTCGGTGACAGGAGGACATGAGGTGCCTGAGAATTATTTTTGAACAACATCAACCTTCAGTCCCTTGCAAATTCGGGCTGTTTTTTCTTTATGTGCTGTGGTACCATGTACGTCCTTCTGCTGCTGCATTAAACCTCCTGTCTGTTTTCTCCCCACCACCACCAGGGTCCACTCCGTTATGCGCTGCTGCAATTAGCTATTTAACACACCCTCAAAATAGCTACTATTTCTGTTCTTGTGTAAAAAAAAAAAATATGTTGAGGTGTTTGGGTTGAAAACTGTGCTGTCCCAGTTGTGTATTGGACACAATGTGGGCTTCACGACTGCTGTCCGGAACCTCCTGCTGTTGGTGTTTATTATTACAGCTGTGGTACCAATGCTAGGGACCATGGTCCGTTACATTTCCTGCTGCCACACGTCCCTCCTCCTCCTCCTTCTCCTGCTGCTGTTTTTAACCTCCTGCTGTCTGTGTTCCCACCGGCAAGGTCCACAGAATTATGCGCTGCTGCCAAGCGCCAATAGCTATTACGCCACTACAATAGCTACATTTTAAAAAAAAAACTAAGGTGTCTGGGTTGAAAACTGTGCTGTCCCAGTTGTGTATTGGACACAATGTGGGCTTCACGACTTCTGTCCGGAACCTCCTGCTGTATGGTGTTTATTATTACAGCCGTGATACCAACGCTAGGGACCATGACCCATTACATATCCTGCTGCCACACGTCACTCCTCCTCCTCTTCCTCCTGCTGCTGTATTTAACCTCCTGCTGTCTGTGTTCCCACCACACTGGTCCACAGAATTATGCGCTGCTGCCATGCCGCCACTAGCTATTACGCGAACTACAATAGCTACATAAAAAAAAGGTGTCTGGGTTTAAAACTGTGCTGTCCCAGTTGTGTATTGGACACAATGTGGGCTTCACGACTGCTGTCCGGAACCTCCTGCTGTATGGTGTTTATTATTACAGCCGTGGTACCAACACTAGGGACCACGGCCTACTACATTGCCTGCTGCCACACTTCACTCCTCCTCCTGCTGCTGTATTTAACCTCCTGCTGTCTGTGTTCCCACCGCCAGGGTCCACAGAATTATGCAGTGCTGCCATGCGCCACTAGCTAGTACGCAACTACAATACATACATTTATTTGTAAAAAAAAAATATTCTGAGGTTTCTGGGTTGAAAACTGTGCTGTCCTAGTTGTGTATTGGACACAATTTGTGGACACATCAGAGGGCAATATAATAGCTTGGCGGATGAGCTTTTTGTCCCTAGGCCTTCTCAAAGGACTAGAGGACATGATCTGCGCATGGAGGAAAAACGTTTTAGCCATTTATTTAGGAAAGGGTTCTTTACAGTAAGAGTGATTAAGATGTGGAATGCATTGCCACAGGAAGTCGTTATGGCAAACTCTATACCTGCATTTAAAGGGGGCTTAGATGCTTTCCTTGCGTTGAAAGACATCCATGGCTACAATTACTAGGTTATGCCTAATGATGTTGATCCAGGGATTTTATCTGTTTGCCATCTGGAGTCAAGAAGGAATTTTTCCCTTTTGGGGCTAATTGGACCATGCCTTGTGGGGTTTTTTTCGCCTTCCTCTGGATCAACAGGGGTATGTGGGGGATGGGCTGGAGTTGTACTTTGTACTGGTTGAACTCGATGGACGTATGTCTTTTTTCAACCAAAATAACTATGTAACTATGGGCTTCACGACTGCTGTCCGGAACGTCCTGCTGTATGGTGTTTATTATTACAGCCGTGGTACCAACACTAGGGACCATGGCCTACTACATTGCCTGCTGCCACATGTCACTCCTCCTCCTGCTGCCAGATTTAACCTCCTGCTGTCTGTGTTCCCACAACCAAGGTCCGCAGAATTATGTGCTGCTGCCATGCGCCACTAGTTATTATTACACTACCAATTTAGCTATGCTGTTGAAGAACAAACAGTTGAATTCTGTTATGGAAAAAACATTAAGTTGGAAACAAGAGGAAGAATATGAACACCAAAAAAAAATAGTGGTGAAGAAGAAGAATAAGAAGAAGAATAACCAGGTGAAGAAGAAGAACCAGGTGAAAAAGAAGAAGAATAACCAGGTGAAGAAGAAGAATCAGGTGAAGAAGAAGAATCAGGTGAAGCAATAGAAGAAGAACCAGGTGAAGAAGAAGAAGAACCAGGTGAAGAAGAAGAAGAACCAGGTGAAGAAGAAGAAGAAGAACCAGGTGACGTAGAAGAAGAACCAGGTGAAGAAGAAGAAGAAGAACCAGTTGAAGAAGAAGAAGAAGAACCAGGTGAAGAAGAACCAGATGATGATGAAGAAGAAGAACCAGATGATGATGAAGAAGACGACGAACCAGATGATGAATAAGAAGACGAAGAAGAACCAGGTGAAGAAGAAGATGAAAAACCAAGTGAGGATGACCCAGAAGAAGAAGAAGAACCAGGTGCCAGTGAAGCAGAAGATGATGAAGATGATGGTGATGAGAAAGAAGATGGTAAAACAGAAAAAGAAGACGGTGAAGAAAAAGATGGAGAGAAAAAAAGAAGACGGTGAAGACAGTGAAGAAAAATAAACAAGAAATGCAGAAAAAAAGTTTTCCACCATTTTTTTTTTCTTTTTTCAATTACACCTATTTAATTGTGATTTCCCTTTAAAAAATAGCTTTAAGGCCATCCGAATTCGTGATCACAAATTCGGGGTCATACCCGAATTCAATTACTGATCAAGTGTCAAATTCGAATCGAATTCTACTGGTCGTGATCACAGCCGAATCCGAATTTGACCCGGACCTGAATTTGAATGTACTCGAATTGAATTTGGGTACATTCGAGCATCACTGATCCCTGCAGACAGCTGATAACTTAGCTGTGTGCTGGTATGTCAGGACCGGTGTCTGATCAGCACTGCACTTCTGTGTCCCTGTTTGCTGGCCTCTTCCTCCTCTGTACGGTAAATGCCGCTTATTTTTGGGGCAGGGCTTATATTTTGAGCATGCTCAAAATTGCAGCTAGAGCTTATTTTTGAGGTAGAGCTTATTTTCAGGGCAACAGAGTATGTACTTATGTAGTGAAAACAAATAAAAAGAAGCACGCATTACCCCAGCATAGTATCTATCAATTGAGAAGTAAACTTGTCCCTCTTTTCAACTGAAATGTATTAATCAATTACAATTGACAAGGTTAAAAACAATGAAAAACAAGGTGGGGCCAGTGCGTAACGATTGCGGAATTATTTCCGTGGTCAGCGCACAAGATGTGCGCTGACACTGCGGAAATCCCCCACAAGCGTATAAAATACAGGTGCATTGCTGTGGTGCAATGCACCTGTAGAGGGGGATTCCCACCAGCAGACGGAGTTTTGGAGTGCAGAGGAACACAGCCTCTGCACTGCCACAGATGCCAGTTTGAGATTGTACGAGTTGAAGCAATGCAGGGCAAGATAGCCCTTAGAGAGAGAGAGAGCACAGGGACAGAATGTATGTGTTTCCACTAATCTAGTCGCCACCCAGCGACGGTGAACACACAACAGCTGAAAACAAGTGGGAACGCAATCGCAAGGGTGGCGATTGCCAAGAGTGACACAAGACCGAGTAAGACAGAGCACAAGTGTAGTAAGAAAGACACAGCAAATAAGAATGATCACAACGCCAAGGAAAATAACAAACGCACTCGCTAAGCACAGTCGCCGCACGAAAAGCGCAACAGTGACAAAGCACGCTAATGGCGCAGTCTCCACACGAGAAGCGCAACAGAGACAAAACGCGCCAACCCTAACTAACCAATGTAACACGAAATTGAATAGAGAACAGACTGACAGACTGAAGGAGCAACCAGTAGCAACCGCAGCTCTGGCCTACACTCCCAGACAGAGTAAAGAATAGATAGCAAGGAAATGAGCAGCGCTACTTAAAAACAAACTAGTGCCTACCTGCAAAAGAGTGCAAGCCCCACTTGTGGGGTCGAATACACACCGAGCATACACATGACCCGTCTACCACTAGAGGAGGATGTTGGTTTCCATTAACAGCTTGCATGCAACCTATTAAGTACTCGTCCCTCGCCTAACACTAACTAAATCCTAACCTATGTATATGCATAGCCTGGGTGTGGCTAATCAAATAGAATCGAAAATTGAAAATTGCGCAAAAGGTGGATCAGCGCAACACCAGGCCGCCTCCAAATGGCCTCAATCAGAGATGCGCTGAGCCCCTCCAGGAACTACAAACGCACCTTGAACCCAAACAGTAGCTCTGCATATACACCAAAAGCATGGCTGTTAAGTGGGAGCAGCTGACCAAAAACGAATTACATTAGTACATAGCAAGGAAATGAGCAGCGCTACTTAAAAACAGACTAGTGCCTACCTGCAAAAGAGTGCAAGCCCCACTTGTGGGGTCGAATACACACCGAGCATACACATGACCCGTCTACCACTAGAGGAGGATGTTGGTTTCCATTAACAGCTTGCATGCAACCTATTAAGTACTCGTCCCTCGCCTAACACTAACTAAATCCTTACCTATGTATATGCATAGCCTGGGTGCGGCTAATCAAATAGAATAGAAAATTGAAAATTGCGCAAAAGGTGGATCAGCGCAACACCAGACCGCCTCCGAATGGCCTCCATCAGAGATGCGCTGAGCCCCCCCAGGAACTACAAACGCACCTTGAACCCAAACAGAAGCTCTGCATATACACCAAAAGCATGGTTGTTAAGTGGGAGCAGCTGACCAAAAACGAATTACATTAGTACATAGCAAGGAAATGAGCAGCGCTACTTAAAAACAGACTAGTGCCTACCTGCAAAAGAGTGCAAGCCCCACAGCGCATCTCTGATGGAGGCCATTCGGAGGCGGCCTGGTGTTGCGCTGATCCACCTTTTGTGCAATTTTCAATTTTCGATTCTATTTGATTAGCCGCACCCAGGCTATGCATATACATAGGTTAGGATTTAGTTAGTGTTAGGCGAGGGACGAGTACTTAATAGGTTGCATGCAAGCTGTTAATGGAAACCAACATCCTCCTCTAGTGGTAGACGGGTCATGTGTATGCTCGGTGTGTATTCGACCCCACAAGTGGGGCTTGCACTCTTTTGCAGGTAGGCACTAGTCTGTTTTTAAGTAGCGCTGCTCATTTCCTTGCTATGTACTAATGTAATTCGTTTTTGGTCAGCTGCTCCCACTTAACAGCCATGCTTTTGGTGTATATGCAGAGCTTCTGTTTGGGTTCAAGGTGCGTTTGTAGTTCCTGGGGGGGCTCAGCGCATCTCTGATGGAGGCCATTCGGAGGCGGCCTGGTGTTGCGCTGATCCACCTTTTGCGCAATTTTCAATTTTCGATTCTATTTGATTAGCCGCACCCAGGCTATGCATATACATAGGTTAGGATTTAGCAGTGGCTGGATGGTGTACTGGTTAAGGGCTCTGCCTCTGACATGGGAGACCTGGGTTCGAATCTCAGCTCTGCCTGTTCAGTAAGCCAGTAATTCAGTAAGGAGTTCATTGGGCAAGACTCCCTAACACTGCTACTGCCTACTGAGTGCTCTCTAGTGGCTGCCTCGCAAGCGCTTTGAGTCCGACAGGAGAAAGGCGCTATACAAATACTGCCATTATTATTTAGTTAGTGTTAGGCGAGGGACGAGTACTTAATAGGTTGCATGCAAGCTGTTAATGGAAACCAACATCCTCCTCTAGTGGTAGATGGGTCATGTGTATGCTCGGTGTGTATTCGACCCCACAAGTGGGGCTTGCACTCTTTTGCAGGTAGGCACTAGTCTGTTTTTAAGTAGCGCTGCTCATTTCCTTGCTATGTACTAATGTAATTCGTTTTTGGTCAGCTGCTCCCACTTAACAGCCATGCTTTTGGTGTATATGCAGAGCTTCTGTTTGGGTTCAAGGTGCGTTTGTAGTTCCTGGGGGGGCTCAGTGCATCTCTGATGGAGGCCATTTGGAGGCGGCCTGGTGTTGCGCTGATCCACCTTTTGCGCAATTTTCAATTTTCGATTCTATTTGATTAGCCGCACCCAGGCTATGCATATACCTAGGTTAGGATTTAGTTAGTGTTAGGCGAGGGACGAGTACTTAATAGGTTGCATGCAAGCTGTTAATGGAAACCAACATCCTCCTCTAGTGGTAGACGGGTCATGTGTATGCTCGGTGTGTATTCGACCCCACAAGTGGGGCTTGCACTCTTTTGCAGGTAGGCACTAGTCTGTTTTTAAGTAGCGCTGCTCATTTCCTTGCTATGTACTAATGTAATTCGTTTTTGGTCAGCTGCTCCCACTTAACAGCCATGCTTTTGGTGTATATGCAGAGCTTCTGTTTGGGTTCAAGGTGCGTTTGTAGTTCCTGGGGGGGCTCAGCGCATCTCTGCTGGAGGCCATTCGGAGGCGGCCTGGTGTTGCGCTGATCCACCTTTTGCGCAATTTTCAATTTTCGATTCTATTTGATTAGCCGCACCCAGGCTATGCATATACATAGGTTAGGATTTAGTTAGTGTTAGGCGAGGGACGAGTACTTAATAGGTTGCATGCAAGCTGTTAATGGAAACCAACATCCTCCTCTAGTGGTAGACGGGTCATGTGTATGCTCGGTGTGTATTCGACCCCACAAGTGGGGCTTGCACTCTTTTGCAGGTAGGCACTAGTCTGTTTTTGAGTAGCGCTGCTCATTTCCTTGCTATGTACTAATGTAATTCGTTTTTGGTCAGCTGCTCCCACTTAACAGCCATGCTTTTGGTGTATATGCAGAGCTTCTGTTTGGGTTCAAGGTGTGTTTGTAGTTCCTGGGGGGGCTCAGCGCATCTCTGATGGAGGCCATTCGGAGGCGGCCTGGTGTTGCGCTGATCCACCTTTTGCGCAATTTTCAATTCTATTTGATTAGCCGCACCCAGGCTATGCATATACATAGGTTAGGATTTAGTTAGTGTTAGGCGAGGGACGAGTACTTAATAGGTTGCATGCAAGCTGTTAATGGAAACCAACATCCTCCTCTAGTGGTAGACGGGTCATGTGTATGCTCGGTGTGTATTCGACCCCACAAGTGGGGCTTGCACTCTTTTGCAGGTAGGCACTAGTCTGTTTTTAAGTAGCGCTGCTCATTTCCTTGCTATGTACTAATGTAATTCGTTTTTGGTCAGCTGCTCCCACTTAACAGCCATGCTTTTGGTGTATATGCAGAGCTTCTGTTTGGGTTCAAGGTGCGTTTGTAGTTCCTGGGGGGGCTCAGCGCATCTCTGATGGAGGCCATTCGGAGGCGGTAGAGTAAAGAATAGAGAACGCGAACGCTTGCTAAACGGTTACCTCACCGAGCCTACAGCAAGCTTTCGTTCTAGACAAGACAGGCAGAAGGAGCAACCAGCAGCAACCGCAGCTCTGGCCCACACTCCCAGACAGAATACAGAAGGAACCACTGCCACTACCGCTAGGGCGGACGCGATCCAGACAGACAGACAGATGGAGCAACCAGTAACAACCACTGCTCTGGCTTGCACCCCTAAGACACTCTTCTGCACTCTGCAGAAGGAACCACCGCCACTACCGCTAAGGCGAATGCGATCCCAACAGACAGAAAGATTTCCTGTCGACCGCCGCTGGCGACAAGACAATCGCTACAGATAGACAACACAAGGCAAAACAGATAATACAACCTGACTACGCAAGGAGCACTCCCAAAGGGAAACTACTCTAAGCTAGCAATAATAGCCTACTATGAGCAGAGGGCTGAGACTTCCAGGGAAGTTAACAGGAACAAACCATCATGACCAGCAAGGAACTCTGGGAGGAAATGGTATTTATACTACAAGCCATCAAAGGAAGCAGCTAAGCAATTTGCATGACAAGTGGATGCAAATTCTTCACCACAACAGCAGCTCTGCAACTCGCAGAGTGAAGACAGGTCTCTTTTCCAGAGACCTGCAGCATTCAGACCTAAAAAATGGTCAAACAGCTTTTTGCCTGTGCAGACAGCAGAGAAGATCATTACACAGTGTACATTAACCACAGTAATCAAAATTCTTCAATTCGTATATCCTCTATAATAAAACCCCTGTGTCTCTGCGTCCCGTGTCCGTGTGTGTGTGTGTCCCTGCATTTGCGCTACTGTGCATGTGCCGCAGGGACAGCCTTTGGACAGGGAGCAGGGCAGGCCAGGGGGCCGCCGGGCAAGCGTGTGCACGGCAGTGGGCACACGCATGAGCGGTGGCGGCGGTCATAGGGGAGGGAGGGGAGGGAGATGGCATTTCGGCACAGACCTAGAGCCCGTTTTTAAACGGGCTTAGGTCTATTAGTTTAATATAACAGAGCACCATCCTTTGACAAATAAATTGATGCAGCATATGATTCCATTCAGCAATAATGCGATATGCTTGATAATAACTGCAACCCGGGCAGAGGATGGTTATAGATCACCATGAAATAATCACTGGTATAATATTGTGGCTTTAGGGCAGTGGTTCCCAACCTTTTTGGAGTCGTGACACATCAAACCAAACGTTCAGATCTCCGTGACACGTAGACTAAATGCATGTAATGGGAGACAGCGTTTCCCCACTAAATGCACATAAGAGACAGCATTTCACCAGTAAATGCAGGTAATGACAGACAGCCTTTCACCAGTAAATGCACGTAATGAGAGACAGCGTTTCTCCAGTAAATGCACATAATATGAGACAGCTTTTCACCAGTAAATGCACATAAAGACAAACAGCCAGTTGTCCCCAGTATATGTAGCCAGGGATATATGTGCCCAGTATATGTAGCAAGAGGTATATGTTCCCAGTATATGTAGGCAGGTGTATATGTGGCCAGTATATGTAGGCAGGTGTATATGTGCCCAGTATATGTAGTCAGGGGTATATGTGCCAAGTATATGTAGTCAGGGGTATATGTGCCCAGTATATGTAGCCAGAGGTATATGTGCCCAGTATATGTAGCCAGAGGTATATGTGCCCAGTATATGTAGGCAGGGGTATATGTGCCCAGTATATGTAGCCAGGGGTATACAGTATGTGCCCAGTATATGTAGCCAGGGGTATATGTGCCCAGTATATGTAGCCAGGGGTATATGTGCCCAGTATATGTAGCCATGGGTATATGTGCCCTTATATGTAGCCAGGGGTATATGTGCCCAGTATATGTAGCCAGGGGAATATGTGCCCAGTATATGTAGTCAGGTGTATATGTGCCCAGTATATGTAGCCAGGGGTATATGTGCCCAGTATATGTAGCCAGGGGTATATGTGCACAGTATATGTAGTCAGGTGTATATGTGCCCAGTATATGTAGCCAGGGGTATATGTGCCCAGTATATGTAGCCAGGGGTATATGTGCCCAGTATATGTAGCCAGGGGTATATGTGCCCAGTATATGTAGTCAGGTGTATATGTGCCCAGTATATGTAGTCAGGTGTATATGTGCCCAGTATATGTCGTCAGGGGTATATGTGCCCAGTATATGTAGCCACAGGAATATGTGCCCAGTACATGTAGCCAGAGGTATATGTGCCCAGTATATGTAGGCAGGGGTATATGTGCCCAGTATATGTAGCCAGGGGTATATGTGCCCAGTATATGTAGCCAGGGGTATATGTGCCCAGTATATGTAGCCAGGGGTATATGTGCCCAGTATATGTAGCCAGGGGTATATGTGCCCAGTATATGTAGCCAGGGGTATATGTGCCCAGTATATGTAGCCAGGGGTATATGTGCCCAGTATATGTAGCCAGGGGTATATGTACCCTGTATATGTAGTTAGGTGTATATGTGCCCAGTATATGTAGCCAGGGGTATATGTGCCCAGTATATGTAGCCAGGGGTATATGTGCCCAGTATATGTAGTCAGGTGTATATGTGCCCAGTATATGTAGCCAGGTGCCCCCCCCCCCCCCGGACAAGAGAGCGAGGGAAGGAGAGCGGCACCTCAGGGTGCTCTCCCTCCCTCGCTCTCTCCTCCGGAACGAAGTGCGGTAGCTGGCAGATGGGCGGAACTTACCTTCCGTGTCTCCGTCTGGTCTCGTCGCAGGTGCGGGATGATTTGCCACTACTCTGGTCTGATCCAGACCAGAGCAGCGGCTGTGGCACCAGAACTTCCAGCGCTTGAAGCGACACGGAAGGTAAGTCCCGCCCGCTGCAAACACCTGACCACAGTTAGTTCCAGAGGAGAGAGCGAGGGAGGGAGAGCACCCTAAGGTGAGGGAAAGGGGGGAGATGGCCCCCTTCCCCGCTGCTGCCCACAGCTCTCCCTCCACTGCGCTGCTCTCCTCCAAGAGCTGACACTGCAACACATACCCGAAGCTGCCGCGACACATGTATGTGTCGCGGCACATGGGTTGGGAACCACTGCTTTAGGGCATACAAAATAAATAAATATTGCAAAGATTGGTGATATAAGCCCAATGTTACATAAAGTGCAACTGTGCAAAGATTGCATACATATAAGCGATCATCAGATTTTAGGTACAGACTAACCAGCAAGCTCATGGTGAACCAGAACCCATTAGAGTGTGTGAGGGGCTACAATGGTGCTAAAAGCCCCCTTACTAAAATGCTATGAAAAACAAAAGTTTTCTTTCTTAAAACAGAAATAATTTGCGATAAATCAGGTTGGAGTGAGTTTGAGATGTCTCCCAGTGCATCACTGTAGAGTATATGCAAATTAACCATTGTTGCCCTTAGAAGCTAAACACACCTCTAGATCCACTGTAATGCAATGATGTGTCAGCTTGTTAATTTGTACAGAGCCATAATAATCCAACATGCATACAGACTGTTTTTGATTGCTTGATCCTCATCACTGCATGGCATGGATTAACCACTTCAGGACTCAGTCTTTACCCCCCCTTAAGGACCAGCGCTGATTTCCAAGATCTGTGCTGGGTGGGCTCTACAGCCCCCAGCACAGATCAAATAACAGGCAGAGCGACCAGATCACCCCCCTTTTTTCCCCACTAGGGGGATGATGTGCTGGGGGGGGGGTTTGATCGCTCCTGCATGCGTGTGGGTGGCGGGAGGGGGAAGGGGGGGCACCTCAAAGCCCCCTCCACCGCAGGATTCCCCCTCTCCCTCTTCTCCCTCCCTGCCCGGAGTTCGGAGGCTGCACAGGAACGGATCTGTCCTGTGCAGCCTCTAACAGGCTCCTGCCTGTCATGTGACAGCGATCCCACTACAATACAACGCTGCTACTGTTAGCAGTGTTGTAAAAATGTAAACAAAGCGGATTATTTTTCGCTTGTGTTTACATTTACCCTTCGAGCCGCGATCGGCGGCCTGCAGGCTATTCACGGAGCCCCCTGCCGTGAATTGACAGGAAGCAGCCGCTCACGCAAGCGGCTGTTTCCTGATTAATTAGCCTGCAGCCGGCGACGTAAATGTGCGTCGCTGGTCCTGCAGCTACCACTTTGCCGACGCGCGTTATGAGCGGGCGGTCGGCAAGTGGTTAATTTGGCTCTATGGAGTAGGGCTTGTAATGCAGTGATGCTCTAAGTGCTGCTTCCTGCTCTTCATGCAGCGCCCCTCCCCGTCTTTGTGGCTGCAGACAGAGCGGCAAGTTTAGATTTGGAGACACACACTCGCTCGTTGCTCCAGCAATAGATCTGCACAGCAGAAGGAGATCGTCTGGAGTTCTGTGCTGCAGCCGGGAGCTTCCTCTAGCAGTGAGAAGTGACAGCCGGGGCGGGCAGAGCACGCTATCTATTTGTTGGCTTGGCCATTGGCAATTTCTGATCATGCCATAATTTGTACCAATAGACTCACACAGGTCGTGCATAGAATATATGAAGGAGGAGAGTGACATTTGGCAAAGTTGGCACCAGGATCCTGAGGTTCCTAGGCTTCCTGGACTTGTGCATGGTTGGCCAGTCTAGCAGTGGCCAACAGGTCTGGTGAGTCTGTTTAATATTGGGTGCTAATGGTGGAGGTCACTATGGAGGCTGCAGAATTCTGAAATATGTGGAACTGTTTTTAAAGGACTATTTGTATATGGAAATTGTATGATGTGCGCTTAAACATAAATTAACAACAGCACTGAAATTGCCGTCATCCAAATCTGCAACCACCTGCTCATGGCAACTGACAGAGGAGAGTGCTCCATCCTGATACTGCTAGACCTTTCTGTAGCCTTTAATACAGTTGACCATGACATCTTGATAAGCAGGCTACAGGAATACTGCGGCATTGATGGCATAGTTCTCCAGTGGTTCCAATCCTTCTTGAGTGGTAGAAACCAGAAAACATCTATGGAGCCCTTTCTGTCCACCTCTGTATCACTTAAGTATGGAGTGCCCCAGGGCGCAATCCTTTCTCCCCTGCTTTTCACGATTTACATGTTACTGCTTGGAACACGAATCCACTAACAGGATCTGACATACCACTGCTATGACACCCAACTATATATTTCCTTTCAGCCTGGTGTGACAGACCCAACTATAAACGCCTGCTTAGCCGAACTGCAACAATGGATGAGTGACTAAATAAAGTGGATGAGACTAAATACAGATAAAACTAAAGTCCTTCTGATTGGAGGGCAGCACATGACAGCAAATAAGCTTCACTTGTAGTCTTCACCACTGGAAATAAGAGGCGCAGATCTACACAGCTCCAAGCATGTGCGTAGCCTGGGAGTTCTAATTGATGGGGATTTAAACTTCAGAACTCACATCTCTGCTGTGGTGAAATCATCCCATTTTCACCTGAAGAAAATCGCAAAAATCAAGCACCTCGTCCCCCCGGAAGATCTGCCAACCTTAGTTCATGCCTTCATTACATCCCGATTGGACTATTGCAATGCTCTCTACACCGGCCTTCCAAAAAACAACGTGTACTGCCTACAGCTGATACAGAATACTGCCACCAGACTGTTAACCAACCAACCTCATCACTGCTATATAACATCAGTCCTGTACTCCTTTCACTGGCTACTTATAAAATGGAGGATCCTATTCAAGATTGACCTACTGACATATAAATCTCTACATAATCTGGGCTCTGGATACATGAAAGAAATGTTGCAGCTGCGTAGCAAACCCAGATCGACAAGTTCTAATAATCTAGTCATACCCAGAGTGCACCTAAAAACTTTTAGTCCCAGAGCCTTCTGTCATGCTGCTCCTACATTATGGAACTCTTTGCCTTAGCAGATCAGGACAGCTCCATCTCTGGATGTGTTTAAATCCAGACTGAAAACCCACCTGTTCAGTTTGGCATTTGCAGAAATATAATTTTTGTCATGTTAATACTTCACCCTACTACCAATTGCTGAATCTGAGAGAGCCTAAGCATTTTGAGTCCTATGGGAGAAAGCGCTATAGAAATGTTATTGTTGTTATTGTTAAATGTAAGAAGTTTTGAATCAGGATGATACCATTTATTGGCTAACTTTAAAGATAAGAGTAAGCGAGCTTTCAGCTGGATAGCCTTCATCGAGCTTCAATCATGATTGCTTACAAACTGTTGGAACCGACAGCTATATACAGTACATGCAACATCAAAAGGGGATACACAGATTTTTTACAAGCATGATTACATGTCATTAAGATGCCTTGGCCCATATGCAATTCAATTTTTCTCCTTAGTTTTCTCCAAGTTCATATTTTTCAACTTGTCAATAAAATGCCTTTTAAGCCACCAGAAAGCAAGAAAATACCCAAATAATTTTGATAGTGCTTTTCCGCTTACTTTTTGGTACTTTTTTTAGTTGAAATTGCTGGAAAATTATTTTGAATTGAAGATAAAAAATTATCTTAGGAGAAAACTCAGGTGAAAAAGTGAATTGCATATGGGCCTTTAAGTGAAACAGAACGTCTAAATGGGGAGAGAGGTTGGGTTGTTAGCTGAGATAAGACTCCTTGTTTACACAATACTCACAGAATTGGGTGTCAGAGGCATCGTAAATTCCGAGTTCACAAGTTTAGCTATATAGGCTGAGAAAGAGTTATGGCATTAAATATCATCAGCCTCATACCAGTATAAAAAGTTTTTGTTCTTATTCTATCGTCAGTGGCGTATCTGGGTAAAGAAGCGCCTATGGCAAATACTGAAATTGCGCCCCCCTCCTTTTGCACAGTTTCATTTCCCTGTAAAAAAAAGAAAACAGCCAGGTGCATCAAGATAGAACATTTTAACAGAATGTAATGTTGCCAGCTATTTTCCTGGGGTCTCTTCCAGTCCCCTGAAGTTCTTCTGGTCCCTCGCTGTCATTCCGCGCTGCTCCATCAGCCACTCTGCCACTCCGAAAGCTGCCTGCATGGCCCTGTGCCTTCTCCATTGCGCTCCCACGGCTGGGAGCATTATGTGCGCAGTAAGTAAAAATTACTACTGCGCATGTGCAGAACACTCCAGCCACGGGAGCGTGATTGAAGTGGCGCAGGACCGGAGCAGTGCTTTTCGGCGCTGCTAGATTTGGGCGCAGCAGGCACCGCCATAGACTATAATGGGAATCACTCCTATTGCAGCGCTCAGTAACGTTGGTGCCGTCAGAAGACGGAGCCGAGGTTGCTTAAAAAAGCACAATAATTCGGCCTCCAGCAATTGCTGAAAGCCAAATTATATCATTCCCCCACTATCCATGGCGGCCTGGAGGGGGAATAGTAATTAATACGGCCCGGACTTGTGCAGCAGGATCAGCCATATACTGGCTGTATCCAGGGCCGGCCCTAGACTTTTTGCCGCCTGAGGCAAAATTTAAAAAAATCGCCGCCCTCCCCCCCCCCTTGAGCTGGAGGAGTAGCGGGCAGAAAGGGGGTATTGGGCCTAGTGGTGGGGAGGGGGGTTGGACCCCCTCCCTCGCCTGGGTCCCCCGATCTGCGCTCCCCTCCAACTGTAAATAGTTAAGTACCAGCCTATAGATTAAGAGGCAACGGGCGGGGATCACTCACCTTTTCCGTGTTCCAAAGTGCGCTCCACTGACGTCACTTCCTGCAACACCGTCCACGTACAATACAGTGGGCAGCGTTGCAGGGAGTGACGTCAGTGGAGCGCTCGCTGGAACGCCGAAGAGGTGAGTGATCCCCGCCCGTTGCCTCTTAATCTATACGCTGGTACTTAACTATTAACAAATGGAGAGGAGCGCAGATCAGGGGACCCAGGCGAGGGAGGGGGGGTGGTCCCACTCCCCTCCCCACTGCTAGGCCAAATACCCCCTTTCTGCCCGCTACTCCTCCAGCTCGGCGGGTGGCCCCCCACCCACGGACAGGCGGGTGCCGCCCCCCCAGATCTGCCGCCTGAGGCAAATGTTTCACCCCGCCTCATGAGCGGGCCAGCCCTGGCTGTATCCTGTGCCCAAGTCTACCGGCGCCGATTTCATATGTACTCCGCAGGACAGGGCATGTGTAGTGGCCAGCTTTTGGAGGTAGACAGTGGCTAAACGGCTGAGCACAGAATGACAGTGAGGGCACAGAAGGACTTTGAGGGGCTGGAAAAAGCCTGAAGTAAGCTAAACCAGCCTGATTCATTCCACTTAAAAGTACACTTTAAGGGAGGACAAGATAGAAAGAGGAGGGGGAAGTGAAGCAGAGAGAGGGGAGAGTGGGATGGGGGAATGGAAGAGAGTGGGAAGTGTGGGAAAGTAGGGAGTGGACACATAAGAGAGGGCAAAAAAGTGGGTAAAAACAAGAAGGGGGCAGAGGAAGAGGAACAGGAGGGAACCACTGGGTGGAAATGGAGGAATCTCTTCACTAGTCCCATGGCAGGGACATGTATAAACACACCACATGCTGCACAGTGCACATGTGAAGGAGTAGAGAGGGCAGACAGAGGACAGCACATGCTGGGAGGGATAGAGAGGACAGGAAAGGCTAATAATTCTCTTATCTAAATCATCCGGTGCTCCTTCTCTCTGCTTCGGTGACTTCACACATGGCTGCACTGTCAGCTTCACCTCAGCTGTGCTGTGCGATCTCATGCCTGTGAAAGCGCTGGGCTGGCTGCTTTCAGATTAGATCTCTCTGGCCGTCCCTGCCTCAGCCTCAGTAGTCTGCGCACTCACTCTCTACAGAACTTGGGCTGCCCAGCCCCCAGCTACAGCTTCAGACTGTTCTCTGCTCTCCCACTCCCATCAGCCCCAGCGGCAGCAGCAGAGCTCCAATCAGGAGAAGAATACGAGGGTTGCCAGGGCGATGAAGCAAGCAGCAGGGAGGTACCTGTACAGTAACGCGCTGGCGGCCAGCTAAATATTCGTCAGGGGAAGGAGCCAGGATGTGCGGAACACGGACTCCGACCTGGCTGGGAGGGAGGGGTGATAATCTGATGAATTGTGCGCCCCCTTGGAGGTAAGTGACAAGGGCGCCTATAGCAGCTGCCCCATGTGCACCCCTCTAGATCCGCGTCTGTCTATCGTCCTTATATATGTGATACTGGTATGAGGCTGATGATGGTAAATAGTGGCACATTAGTACTGTGTCCCAAAATTAAACAACAAGATCTGACTACCTATTAATACTATTAAAAAAATTACAATTTCATATGACACCTAATAATACTATTAACATATGAACAGTTTCACAAATGTTTGCAAGGCTTTTGCATTGCCATGGTAGGGCTGAACGATTTCGCGTTTTTAAACCGAAACCGTGGTTCCTGTTAAGACGATCTTGGGATCGTCAATAGCTGCGGTTTTCCCCTTTCCCTGCTATGCTGGTCCGTGTGGCTCCACTTACTGCTGCGCAGTCATACCACATAGATCCGGCTATTGGCAAAGTTGTGTGCCACTCTGGTTCCGCCCCCCCGCCGCGCTCATACGTGATGAGAAGATCCAGGGAATGGGAGGAGCTGGGCTGCTCTCTATAGGAGCGCCTGCCACCGTCGTCACACCAACTAGATCCAATGATTGGTGAAGCCGCTCTGGATCCGCCCCCCCGCCGCATCTCATACCCGATGAGACTCTCACTCCACCACAGTCCGCACTGTCCCCAGCATCATCACAGAATCCGAGCAGCAACATCACAGAAGGCTTCACAGCCTTCATACATCCATTGCTCTGTGAAGCTCTGCTGTCTCGCACATAGCACACCGCTACCACTAGGCCCCGCCGCCCGCCCTCATACACTCCAGGTCCAGTCCAGAGTGTTTAGCCCCCTGCCAGCAAGATCACAGACCCCATCCCCATACACTATCTCTGTTTGCCATGTAATTAATATAACATCACCCTGAAGGTGAAACTGTATTAAAATTACATGTATTAAAATAAATGGTGGGGCCGGAGGACAGCACAGTGCCTATGTATACTAAAGGGGTGATCTGGCTATTTACACTAAAGGGAGGGGGAAGAATCTGCCTATATACACTAAAGGGGGGTGGGATCTGGCTATATATACAGTACCTATACTGGAGGCACCTACCTAAATAACCTGTACTGGGGCAACTATACTGGAGGCGCCTACCTGGATAAACTATACTGGGGGTATTGTAAATTAAGTGCTAAAGCTCAATTTGAAAAAAATCATGAAAAAATCGAAATCGCAATTTTTGAGAGAAAAATCGCAATTTCAATTTTTTCCTAAAATCGTGCAGCCTTATGCCATGGTATATTCTTACTTAGCATGGCAAAACTGAAATGTATTTTGGAAACATCTGTGATCTGGTTTACCAAAATGTGCTTGTTTAACTGTAATTCAAATGTTTTTAAAAGTAAAAACAAAGACGAAAGCATTTATATCTTTTTTTTTTTACTGCAGGTTTCCAGTAAGCTTAAAAATAGACAGAAAGGGGTAATCTTTATTTCCTGGAATTGCTGCTATCACCCATTTTACCAAACAAGGAAAATTAAGAAATTATGTGGAGTAAAATGTAAATTAAGCTTTTTCTGCACCCGGTTGATGCATTTTTAGTGGCTCTGATCCTAGAAAATCAGCACCAACAGTCCTGGATATATATTTATTAAGGATATATGGTAGGGTTTATTTCCAAACTTAAACTAAACCTGCAGTGAGAAAAAGAACATACAGTACTTTCCTGTCCCTGATTCCCCCCCCCCCCTTTCCCACAACACATTTACAAGGGTTTGGGAACATGTGCCAGTGTTTTCTTGTTTGCTGTGTCCAACCAAAAAAGGCAGCCTTGTTAAATCAACTTAAAGTGGTATGAAAATCAGCATTTCCTCTTTGTTCTAAAATATTATTTACAGCATAAAATCTACTACCACGAAAAAATGTAGCAGAACAGCATTCAAACAGGTTAACACAGCACTTTGTTATTTAGTGGAAAGCTCCTTGCTTCAGTGTAAATCTTCTGGCCGAATTAAAAGAAGTGATAACATTATCTTTTGATTACATTACTTTGTCAGATACATTTTGTAAACAATAGAAAACTGAGAAAACTGTGCTGAGAAGCAGAAAGAGCTAAGAAGTGATCACTATATAGATTTTAATATATAAATGCAGCAGCTATGCAATAAAATGCAATGGCAGTTTTCAGACCAGATAAACTGTGCTTTGGGAATGTTGTAATTTGTAAACAGACAATGTTTCCTGTATACAAAAGCAAATATGATATCTGAATGGGTAATAAAAAGTAGGAAAACACTATTTAAACTTTTTTTTTGTCAGTTATCCTACTTTAAGCTATGTACAAATTATGGATTTACCTCAGCCAATGCAGATGATAAAAAATCACCTCCAAGGTGTCTGATAAAGCGCCCTCAGCCAAGACTGTACTGTCTATATGGACCCCCCTGACATTGTCTAAAGATCTGGCATAGCGACATATCTGTATAGTCTGGGCCACAAACTGTCACCCAGGGATCAACTCTTATCATCTCATAATACCTTTAAAGTGTACCTGAGATAGAAAGTGGAGGAGGATGGCGTGGGAGCAATAATCCTGGAGTTGGCTCCAGGAAACCCCAGGTATGTATATTATAAGTCCCTATCTCAGCTTTCCTTTAAAGAGACACTGAAGCGAAAAAAAAATTATGATATTATGATTTGTATGTGTAGTACAGCTAAGAAATAAAACATTAAGATCAGATACATCAGTCTAGAGGCCCATACACACGTCGGATTTTAGCGAACGACCCGTCGTTTGAACGTTCCGTCGTTCGGACGTTTCCGCGTCAAATCCGACGTGTGTACAGACTATCGTTCGGGTGATAAGACTGGTTACCAGCGTTGGTAACCAGTCTTATCACCCGAATGATAGTCTGTACACACGTCGGATTTGACGCGGAAACGTCCGAACGACGGAACGTTCAAACGACGGGTCGTTCGCTAAAATCCGACGTGTGTATGGGCCTTAATTGTTTCCAGTACAGGAAGAGTTGAGAAACTCCAGTTGTTATCTCTATGCAAACAAGCCATTAAGCTCTCCGACTAAGTTAGTCATGGAGAGGGCTGTTATCTGACTTTTATTATCTCAAGAGGCAACTGTTCCTGGACTATTTACTTTTCCTCTGCCAGAGGAGATGTCATTACTTCACAGACTGCTCTGAAAGAATCATTTTGAATGCTGAGTGTTGTGTAATTTGCACATATTATAGAATAATGCAATGTTAGAAAAAACACTATATACCTGAAAATAAAAGTATGAGAATATTTTCTTTGCTGATAATTTTCTAGTAATTATTCATAGTACACAACCAATTCATTATATATTTTTTTTTCGCTTCAGTGTCTCTTTAAGCAGTAGGAACAGAATGTAGTGGACATATCCAAATGATATTCATAGTTTCAAACATTGCCTGCAGCTCCACTTTATTCGTAACACACTGACATTGTTTATGTTTACATTAAAACTAATCTTTGTTTTGTTTTAATTATAGGCTGATTGAAAATAAAAAATATAACTTGATTAAGGGATAAAAACATCCTAAAGCTTTTAAGATGGGAAAAAAGCTTTTCATGGCCCAAAAGCGAGGGGAGACTCGTGCAGTATGCCTCGGTATCGGAATGATTATATGCTCTGTGATGATGTTTTTTCTATTGGGAGTGACCACTCTGCCAAAGTATATAAAAAGGTACATTCAATTTTCCATGTTTTAAATTTTACAGTGAGTTTTTTCTTTACTAAAGGCAGTCTGTGCCCTTTTTAAATCATCTTTGTCCAGAGGCGTAGCTAGGGTTTTAGGCGCCCGGGGACAAAGACTATTAATGCGCCCCCTAAGGTGAAGGGGCGTGGCCAAATGTGGGCATGGTTATGGGTGTAGCCAAATGTACATGGAGGTTAGCAAGCTCACGCTCACCCACCCTCCCTCAGTATGTACCTTCCAGCATGTTCCAAGACAAATTCAGCAATCATGAGCCCCCCCCCCCCCATCAAGACAAATTCCGCAATCATGAGCAAACATGAGGCCCCTAACATGACCAACTCAGTAATCATGAGGCCCTCAACAAGACAAATTTAGCAATCATGAGGCCCCCAACAAGACAAATTTAGCAATCATGAGGCCCCCAACAAGACAAATTCAGCAATCATGAGGCCCCTACCAAGACAAATTCAGCGATCTTGAGGCCCCCAACAAGACAAATTCAGTAACCATGAGGCCCCCAACAAGACAAATTCAGCAGTCATGAGGCACATAAATAGACAGCATTTCACATAAATAGGCAGAATGCCCCCTTAATATGGTAGACACCTCTCACCTGGCAGCAGTTCCCCCAAAATACACTCAATCTGACAGCAGTGGTTCCCCAAAAATAGGTAGCCCCAGGTCTATAGGTGTCTCCAGAATAGGTGGCCAGCAGTAAAGATGTCCCCAGAACAGGTAGCCAGGGGTAGAGATGTCCACAGAACAGGTAGCCAGGGGTATAGGTGCCCAGTATATGTAGGCAGGGGTATGTGTCCCCAGTATATGTAGCCAGAGGTATATGTGCCCAGTATATGTAGCCAGGGGTATAATATGTGCCCAGTATATATAGTCAGGGGTATATGTGCCCAGTATATATAGTCAGGGGTATATGTGCCCAGTATATGTAGCCAGAGGTATATGTGTCCAGTATATGTAGTCAGGGTTATATGTGCCCAGTATATGTAGCCAGGGGTATAATATGTGCCCAGTATATATAGTCAGGGGTATATGTGCCCAGTATATGTAGCCAGGAGTATATATACCCAGTATATATAGTCAGGGGTATATGTGCCCAGTATATGTAGCCAGGGGTATATATGCCCAGTATATGTAGCCAGGGGTATATGTGCCCAGTATATGTAGCCAGGGGTATATATGCCCAGTATATGTAGCCAGGGGTATAATATGTGCCCAGTATATATAGTCAGGGGTATATGTGCCCAGTATATATAGTCAGGGGTATATGTGCCCAGTATATATAGTCAGGGGTATATGTGCCCAGTATATGTAGCCAGGGATATATGTGCCCAGTATATGTAGCCAAGGGTATATGTGCCCAGTATATGTAGCCAGGGGTATAATATGTGCCCAGTATATATAGTCAGGGGTATATGTGCCCAGTATATATAGTCAGGGGTATATGTGCCTAGTATATGTAGCCAGGGGTATATGTGCCCAGTATATGTAGCCAGGGGTATATGTGCCCAGTATATGTAGCCAGGGGTATAATATGTGCCCAGTATATATAGTCAGGGGTATATGTGCCCAGTATATATAGTCAGGGGTATATGTGCCCAGTATATGTAGCCAGGGGTATATGCACCCAGTATATGTAGTTAGTGTTATAATTTAAGTAGGCCTCAGTTATTTGGACTGAGTTAGTCAAAAAGGCTTGATGAGCAGACCTGCCCTTTAAGGGGATTTTCTTTTAGAGAGAAAATCTGCAGTTCTGTCAGCAGAACTAGAACATACCAAGAAGCTGTTCTCTGAACAAGGCCGCAGGTCTCCCTGACCTGGGCATGGAACAATAAACATCAGCCATGTTTTGTAAATATCCACATTCCTGCATATAGGTCAGAAGCTTCATTGATTATTAATCAAGTAGGTGTGTATGATGACACCACAAGTGGGTCCACCAATAGACTGATATAGGGGATGGCGAAGATGATGTCATATTTAACTCTTTCCTAGTCGGTATTAAACCCGGAGTGAGCGATGGAGAGGGCATTCTGCTCCTTACTCTCGCACTAGCTAGCAAGGCTGACTGAGACCTCTAAGTATGTTTTTCCTTTCTGTAATCTGATATAATGTATGCTGTACATAGGTAGTCTAGATGTAACATAGAGTAGATACAAGAAGACCTGGGTACCTTCAGCAGGAAGGTACTCACGCAGCTGTAACGCAACATGGAAGTCTGCTTTGCCAGGAGATGATAAACTGTATCTATCTGTATTTCTGTTACTTGAATAAATAACGTAAATATTGAAGAAGCCTGAGAAAGTCTATCTCCTGCTTGCTGTGTGGAGAGTCAAGTGATCTCACAATCTGTGAGACGGTGGTGTCGAAGCAAGGTGATATAGAACAGTTTATAACAATGGTGCCGATTTAAACCCTGATTGAACACTGTCTAGCAGTACCAGCAGACAGGGGCCGGGGGCCGAAAGTGTTTTCAAGATATTCCACAGCAAAACAAGCGGAATAGACGGACGCGGACTGTAAAGCTTATCAAGCAGATACTGATAAGTGGTGTGGAGAGTGTGCGGGAGCCAGGCACACGGCAGCAATTCGAGAAAATCAGCGGCAAAACTCTTGGACGTTACACTGTGACTGCATTGTGCACTGCAGTTACCAGCCTAAAGATGGATCGGACGGAATCCTCTGTGGCCAGCTGGCAACGTGCTGCGAGAGGTCGATCCGCTGTGGGGGGAGAGAGAGCCCCCACAGAAAATTCCGGTGTCCATTCAGTTTCGCGGGAGAACCGTTGCGGAATGCTGATGAATTGCGAAGAGTCTGCAGATCAGGCACGTATGATTTACGTTGTTATATGGTGTTATCTGTGTTGTATTTGGTGTTATAACAAGGAGAGGATAATGTGTTAATTGCAGTGTGGAGGCTGCGGGCTTCTCATCTCTCCCGTGCGTGGTGGGAGGGGTGTAAATACATGGTGCTGTTTTCAGAGTTTATGCGCTTTGATTGTTTCTTAGGATTCAATTTTCCTGTGTTGCAGATGGGTTTTTTTCTCTCTCTCTGGGTTGTTTTGTTTTTCTCTCCCTGTCCAGAGACTGGGCAGGATGACAGATAAGGGGAGGGGGGGTCCCCGCGGCAGAGGGAAACCAACAGTGTTAGTGGTGGACAGGGGAGAGAGGTAGCCGAGTAGACAGGAGAGGGAAGGAGAGAACAGTTGTAAAACTTAGAAGTACGTTTTTTACTCGGTGAGCTGTTTTTTTTTCTTTTCTCTTTTTTTTCGGGGAGCTGGGTGGACAGGGATACACAGCCCTTGTCTCTGGGTGGCTGTGTAAGTAAGTTTATAGCTACAGCTGAGATAATGGGTGAGGTTTTTGTTTGTCTTTCCTCCGTGCGTTTTCAGTCAGAGCTGCTAACATGTTTGTAAATGTCTGCATCTGTTATGTTGTGTAGCCAGCTCGTCTGTTGTTCGTCTCAGAAGTACTAGCTGTTAATGTGGTTTGGAGTTATGCTGCGCGCTTTCGTAGTTCTGAGTTATGGCTGAGATAAGCTGCAGATGATTAGTGTAGAGAGGGAGTTTTCCATGTCCTGGGGTGATAGCTGGGAAACAGCTGGGAAAAAGGATTTCTCCTCAGGTTTTTACGGACATCCAGGAATGTATGTGGCGAAATGCTGATTTTTTTATTGTGTCTTTTTCTCTGCACTGTTTATAGATGCTGTGTAACTATACATAACATGTTTGTTCGGTTGCTTTTGTTTCTCTCCTAATGTGTATAGGATTAAGGGGTTGCTACGGGAGATTGATAGCAGCCATCTTAGCTGGCAGTCCAGGACTCAAAATGGCGGCAGTGAAGAGGGCCCGCCCCCAAGAGTCATGGCCCCCACATGTCATGGCAGGGGGGGAGGAGGGGCTGGGGGATCCACGTCACGTCAGGCTGTGCTCGCGGCTCCGGGCAGAGCAGCTGAAAGGGAGGGGGGTAGAAATACAGTATTTCCCCAGAAGTTTTCCCTGGGTCCATGGAAAGGAGTGCCAGAATATGTGCACCAAGCTATTACTGTAAGACTAGCATGGTCACGGATAGGAAATGTTTCCCAGCTGGGTGCAGGGAGACAATGAACAGCGCAGATCAGGAATGGGTCTGTACTGAGTTGCTTATGGGATTATTTCTGTAAGTGGGGCACCTTAATGGGTGTTGCAGCATGAGTTCCCAACAGTGCAGCAAGGGGGTGCCGGAGTTGGAAAAAAGGGAGTTGACCAATCCGGGTTTCCGTCGCCGCTGCTGCAGAGCGGTAACGTTTTTTTCCGTTTTTTGTCGTGGGCAGGGCCAGAGCTTGACTAAGAGGTCTATGCTGGGCTGGGGCTGTTTTTTGTGCGTTTTTTTTTGCGTCCACTGATTGGTCAAATATGTTTTTTCCAGCTCCTATCAATGGTAGCACAAAGAACAAGAGCTGACAGCAGTTCATGGGGCAATTATACAAATGAAAGAATTGCCATGTACAGAGTGGCAGTGTATCAGTACGGTGTTTGCCATATGACTACCTACCACGTGGCAATTCGGGGATCTGCATACAGGCATGTGACGCTGGTATGCTTAGCCCTGCACCCTGTGTAGTTTAAGTGTTAAATGCTCCTTCCTACAGGGAGGCAGCCATTTTTTTTTGTAGTTTAGGTAGTGGCACAGCAAACATTGATCAGAGGGTACAACACACAGAACTTCTAGCAGAGCTGGTATCGCGATGAAGTTCTAGATAAGTTAATGCGAAAATGAGTAAGAGCATTGCAGGCTCACCTGCAAAGCAGCAACAGGTGTGGCATCCGTAATCTGTGCATGCGACGGCCGCGCATGGACAGATAGGGGGGGATGTGGAAGGAGCTGCAATGAGGTGAGAGCTTCCAGAGGTGAAGTCCGCAGGAGCATATTTTAAACAGGTAAGTACTGAGGATAGTACTGAGGTAGGGGGGTGAAGTTTA
Source organism: Hyperolius riggenbachi (assembly GCF_040937935.1). Classification (NCBI taxonomy): domain Eukaryota; kingdom Metazoa; phylum Chordata; class Amphibia; order Anura; family Hyperoliidae; genus Hyperolius; species Hyperolius riggenbachi. The sequence goes on along the minus strand of NC_090648.1, from coordinate 395,245,988 downwards.
ACTCCAATCTACCAAAAAGAGTAAACAGAGTTCATGAGAACCATAAAGCAACGAGATCAATTACGATATATAGTGATCAATTTAAAGTGTACAGAGTACAAGCCGCAGGGTGAATCCCAAATCATTAATAAGAATTGATTTGTTTGTATTTTGATTTCAGGAGTTGGGCAATATGGAATCGAGACAGCTGCACTGCTGGCAGCAAAGATGGAGATGTCAGTCGGATAAGCGAAAGGTTTCAGATGGCAATCTAAGTTTGGAGAAACACGAGATTCCTGAAATTGGAAAGAGACTAAAACACGAGATTCCTGAAATTGGAAAGAGACTAAAACACGAGATTCCTGAAATTGGAAAGAGACTAAAACACGAGATTCCTGAGATCGGAAAACGTCTAAAAAAAATGACTGAGCAAAGCATAGTGCAAATTGCTAATGTTTTTCTTTCCCAAGGTGGTGCTTTTATAATGAAGAGTACCGTGCTGATGGTGATCCTAGGTTGCCGTTTCGTCCTAGGAGAACGAAGAGAGGACATTCTCATGTATAATAAGGGGTTAATGAGAATGCAAGGCCCAAGCATGTTAATGTTGGGTGACAAAGGTACTAATCCTTTCACACCTCCTTTCGCTTGGCACAGATGGACCATGCAGGGACGGAGGAAAAGAGCACTTGTGCCAGGAGAAAACAAATTTCAGGGCACAATGTGGGTGAAAGGTCTGAAGGGTCAGGTGTGCGGGCAGTTGGAATTGAATGACAGTGTAAATCTGCTATTGAATGCCACACTCCCAGAATCGATGCACCGATCCAAAGAGTTGTTAAAAGGTACATTGCAGTACAATGGGTACATGCAAAAGGTGGAGTGTGTGATTCAGGTGTACCTTGTCTTGGTTATGCAGAGTGAGATGGTTCCAGATTGGAGAGGAACGAGCAGGAGGCGTCAATTCTTCTACCAGAGAGACGCAGGGGACAACATCACACTCTGGAGCTACCAACAGAGCGTGCCTCTGAAACAACTATACACACGTAAAGGCTGAAAGGCCGAGGGTTGGTGGTTCTCGAAACAAGAAGTAAAAATCGAGTTCAAGCCACATTTCCAGGTGATAAAGAGGGTGGGGAGAGCGGTCCCGGGGGAGGGAAAGCCAACACAGGGAACCCCATTCACACCACACGGGTCACCACAGGGGACGATATTACACAGTCCATATGCAGCCACTTATCCTCATGCTAGTTGGGTAAGTGAAGAGGTACTCTTAATTGAAAGATTGCAGAGAGTACAGTCTTCCCGACCTCAGGTACATATTGTGCCTCAGGACATAAGGGGGGAAGAGGTCCAATCAGGACAGTTGGGGGCATATTTTGTCAGGGAGATGCTTAAAGATCCTGTGCAACTGAGATTGGACAAGGGGAGGTATATCGATTTTTCTGGAGAAGGATCTTTTGCATGGCAGCTTCGAGATGTTTGGGTGAACAAATGGAAACGGTGCAACATTCCTTTAGGCACCGCCACTTCCTTAGTTCCTACCTCAACCCGTGTCTTCCACCAGGACCTGAGAGGTCAACCTTTTTTGGTGCTAGACGGGGAGGTGAAACAACTAGAGTTGTCCTCATGCGGGCAATTCTTGCAGAAGTACCTGCGTTGGCCGGGGCAAGTCAAATTTAGTGAAGAAGCCTGCGGGCTCAATAACGCAGAATGCGAGGCTACCATTCAAAAGATCCACCCTGAAGCCCAACCGATAGTTCCGGTGGCTGAAGGAAAGGTGGGATCCGTTGAAAAGGGCTCCTGAGCTGCCTGTATGAAAAGGGCTCCTCCATAGACATCAATGTTATTTCTGCAAATATGGGCTACAAGGTGGTGAAAAGGGCTCCCGAGTTTTGATATAGGCTACAAGCAGGGCCCCCTTTTGTAGCCCATATTTTTTTTGGGGGGGCTACAAGGTTTTCGGCTACAGTAGGGCACCCCTTTGTAGCCCATCTTTTTTATTTGGCTACAAGGTTTTCGGCTACAAAAGGGCACCCCTTTGTAGCCCATATTTTTATTCGGCTACAAGGTTTTCGGCTACAGTAGGGCACCCCTTTGTAGCCCATAATTTTTATTCAGCTACAAGGTTTTAGGCTACAAGGTTTTTGATTCGAGGACACAGGGGAGGTTAGGATTAGGCATCAGAAGTGGGGGGGGGAGGGTCTTAGGGTTAGCCACCACCAGGGGAGTCTTAGGGTTAGGCACCACCTGGGGAATCTTAGGGTTAGGCACCTTCAGGGGGATCTTAGGGTTAGGCACCACCTGGGGGGTCTTAGGGTTAGGCACCACCTGGGGGGTCTTAGGGTTAGGCACCACCAGGGGAGTCTTAGGGTTAGGCTTAACCTGGGGAGTCTTAGGGTTAGGCACCAAATGGGGGGTCTTAGGGTTAGGAACCACCTAGGGGGTTAGGGTTAGGCACCATCAGGGGAGGGTTCTGTGTGAGAGTAGGGAGCAGTTAGGTCATAATAATGACTTTTCCTAGCTATATCTAGAGCCCTTTTATAGCCCAACAAATTTTGCCTGTAACAGCATCCTTTTAAATAAACTAAAACTAGCTTTTTTGGCTACAACAGGTGCCCTTTGTAGCCAAATTTGGCATATATGGGCTACACCAGGCACCCTTTGTAGCCAAAGTTGGCATATATGGGCTACACCATGTGCCCTTTGTAGCCAAAGTTGGCATATGGGCTACACCAGGCGCCCTTTTTGTAGCCGAATTTGGTATATATGGGCTACACCAGGAGCCCTTTTTTCCAGGAGCCCTTTTCAAATAGACGCGGAAAGGTTTGTTTTTTTAGCATCCTGTCTAAGGACACATTCAAGGTACATGTTCATAATTGTTCCAATAAGGGAGATCTGTCAAGGGGAACATATTGGGTGAGTGGAGATCCCATATGGATCCAGTCATCCAGGTTGGATGACGTTATTTCTCAAATTGTTAAGAGAACTCTAAAGTTCAAAGTTTCACGGGAAGTTCCCATCCTGAAAGGGAACACGACATGGGACAAAGGGGAACAGGTTTTGACCCAAGACGACCACACTTTGTTACAAAGGTTAAACAAACAGTACACTAAGTTAGAGGTAAGATTTCACCATGATCCAGGTGATCTTAACGAGGTAGAACACAAAAATAAGCAGGTGAGTTCCAGTCTGACCTGGTGGAAAAGGTTTCCGGTGATGTTCCAGGGACACTCGGACTGGGCCTCTGCAGTTCCAAAGTTCTTTCTACACCCACTGGTCGTCTGGATGGGGATGACAACTTTAGGCATCATTATCCAGGTGAGGTTGCGAGTTAAAATTACGTAAAAAAAATTAACCTGGTTCAGAGATTGGTGCCTCATAAACAATCTCATGAACCAATATTTTTAAATTAAGGGATATACAGGGTTACAGGTATAGGTTTAGTAGTACCGGTGATGGAGCTGATTGTATAAAGGCGCTCTTTTAGAAGGCACCTAGCACTGCTCCATTGAGTAACAAACACACAAGTTTCACTTTTCTGTGGTCATGCAAGTTTGTGAGTGATACGCAAGTGACACAAATGCTGAGCATGTGGTATAGAGGGACTTAGAAGTAGGGCCTCCCCAGAGAGCCTGGTTACAGGAAGACCAAGAGGTCGTGCTCTCTCTCTCTTCAAGGGGTAACCGTTTAGAGCAGAGAAGTTGTGTGAGCACGAACATCGAAAAGTGAAACATAAAGAAAAGAAACCAGGTACGGTTAGGTTCAGAAGCTGGGATCTGCGGGTCAAGCCTTTTTAGGGGGGATTGTTATAATTTAAGTAGACCTCAGTTATTTGGACTGAGTTAGTCAAAAAGGCTTGATGAGCAGACCTGCCCTTTAAGGGGATTTTCTTTTAGAGAGAAAATCTGCAGTTCTGTCAGCAGAACTAGAACATACCAAGAAGCTGTTCTCTGAACAAGGCCGCAGGTCTCCCTGACCTGGGCATGGAATAATAAACATCAGCCATGTTTTGTAAATATCCACATTCCTGCATATAGGTCAGAAGCTTCATTGATTATTAATCAAGTAGGTGTGTATGATGACACCACAAGTGGGTCCACCAATAGACTGATATAGGGGATGGCGAAGATGATGTCATATTTAACTCTTTCCTAGTCGGTATTAAACCCGGAGTGAGCGATGGAGAGGGCATTCTGCTCCTTACTCTCGCACTAGCTAGCAAGGCTGACTGGGACCTCTAAGTATGTTTTTCCTTTCTGTAATCTGATATAATGTATGCTGTACATAGGTAGTCTAGATGTAACATAGAGTAGATACAAGAAGACCTGGGTACCTTCAGCAGGAAGGTACTCACGCAGCTGTAACGCAACATGGAAGTCTGCTTTGCCAGGAGATGATAAACTGTATCTATCTGTATTTCTGTTACTTGAATAAATAACGTAAATATTGAAGAAGCCTGAGAAAGTCTATCTCCTGCTTGCTGTGTGGAGAGTCAAGTGATCTCACAATCTGTGAGACGGTGCTGTTGAAGCAAGGTGATATAGAACAGTTTATAACAGTTAGGGGTATATGTGCCCAGTATATGTAGTTAGGGGTATATGTGCCCAGTATATGTAGGCAGGGGTATATGTGCCCAGAGTAGGTAGCCAGGGGTATATGTGCCCAGTATATGTAGTTAGGGGTATATGTGCCCAGTATATGTAGTTAGGGGTATATGTGCCCAGTATATGTAGGCAGGAGTATATGTGCCCAGAGTAGGTAGCCAGGGGTATATGTGCCCAGTATATGTAGTTAGGGGTATATGTGCCCAGTATATGTAGGCAGGGGTATATGTGCCCAGAGTAGGTAGCCAGGGGTATATGTGCCCAGTATATGTAGTTAGGGGTATATGTGCCCAATATATGTAGGCAGGGGTATATGTGCCCACAGTAGGTAGCCAGGGGTATATGTGCCCAGTATATGTAGTTAGGGGTATATGTGCCCACAGTAGGTAGCCAGGGGTATATGTGCCCAGTATATGTAGTTAGGGGTATATTTGCCCAATATATGTAGGCAGGGGTATATGTGCCCAGAGTAGGTAGCCAGGGGTATATGTGCCCAGTATATGTAGTTAGGGGTATATGTGCCCAGTATATGTAGGCAGGGGTATATGTGCCCAGAGTAGGTAGCCAGGGATATATATGTGCTCAGTATATGTAGTTAGGGGTATATGTGCCCAGAGTAGGTAGCCAGGGGTATATGTGCCCAGTATATGTAGTTAGGGGTATATGTGCCCAATATATGTAGGCAGGGGTATAGGTGCCCAGAGTAGGTAGCCAGGTGTCCCCCTCCCCAGCAGGAGGGGAGCAGCGCAGAGAAGAGGGAGAGCTGTGAGCAGCGGTAGGGAAGGGGGGCAATCTCCCCCCTCCTTCCCTCACCTTAGGTGCTCTCCTTCCCTCGCTCTCCACGCCACGGAATATGTTGGTGCTTTAGAAATCAATAATAATAATAAAATGTTCTTGAATCAGAAGAGGGAGAGCTGTGCGGACGGCGGGGAAGGGGGGAAATCACTCCCCTCCTTCCCTCACCTTAGGTACTCTCCCTCCCTCGCTCTCCCCTCCATTACCGTCCGGGTGGCTGGCAGCGGCGGGCGGAACTTACCTCCGTCTCGTCGCAGTTCCGGATGGATCTGCCGCTACTCTGGTCTGGTCCAGCAGAAGCTGCGGGACCCAAACTTCCGGCCGGCGCTGGAGCGAGACAGAGGTGAGTTCCGCCCGCCGCTGCCAGCCACCCGGACAGTAATGGAGGGGAGAGCGAGGGAGGGAGAGTACCTAAGGTGAGGGAAGGAGGGGAGTGATTTCCCCCCTTCCCCGCCGTCCGCACAGCTCTCCCTCTTCTCTGCGCTGCTCCCCTCCCCCCCCCCCCCCCCCAAAAGAAAAAAAAAACAAAAACCCGCAGCTCAGCTAGGCGGAGGGCGCCCTTGGGGACCCGGCGCCCCGGGGCACTTGTCCTACCCCGACCCCCCTAGCTCCGCCCTGTCTTTGTCAATGTCCACAATTACTCTCTGAAAGGAGACATGTCGAAACACTATATGTGTTCTGGACAAGGAATGTATTGAATTCGACAACTGGATGTTGGTTCCTTCACCATTTCTTTGCTATCTTGTGTATGGGTTAAGTCTCTCTTTCTCTCTCTCTCTCTACCAATTTACACATATGACTCAAAGTCAAGCTACTTGTCAATACATTTTTTAGTAATTGCAAAAAAAGTATTTATATTTTTATATATACTTATTTTTGCAATATAAAATTCCATATGTCTGCCTGTACATTAGACAAATGTCAGACATTAGACAAATCTATGCTACTTTCTGATTCAAGAACATTTTATTATTATTATTGATTTCTAAAGCACCAACATATTCCGTGGCGCTGTACAAAGTAAGAAACAGACATGGGGTACCATATATACTCGAGTATAGGCCGAATTTTTGGGACAAAAAAAATGTCCCAAAAGTGGGGGTCTCGGCCTATACTCGAACCACCCATCTCCCACCTCCACCGGAGTGACGCAGCATGGCAAATTTACTTATCCGAGGCTGAGGATTTGCAGAAAATCAAGTAGTACCTGTGAGCTGTGTCCCCCCTCCCGAGCCGCGGATTTGTGCCAAAACAAAGTGGTAAGTGATGGCAGTGGGCTGTGTCCCCCCTCCCCACCTCCACCAGAGCTGCGCAGCGTTGCATGTCATATTTACCGTTGCTGATACATGTGATTAGTGTTGTCCGGATCATGAATGATTCGGATCTTTGATCCGAATCTATTTTATGAGTCGATCATCCGAATCATCAAAATGAGTGATTTGGATCGCAAAGGGGGCGGGGCAAGGAGCGACACGCCCCCTCTCAGCGGGCAGCGGGGTCCTGGAAGCAGAGCTGAGATGGATCGCTCTGTTGGATTGGAGCCAGCCTTGCAGGGACAGGTAGAGGGGACATCGGTGACACTGCCAGATATGTGTAGAGCACACATACTGGCTATAACGTGCTGCTCATTACAGGCTGTCTGTTCCGTAGTTGTGCACAGTGATCACATTGGAAACTTTTGGCTCAGCTCAGCACAGCTCAGTAACTTTGCAGGCACTGTGATTGCAGGGCAATATGATCCTCCTGCACTCGGCACTAAACAGCTGCACTTATCTTCTGGGAATGCTTTCTTTCACTGTGCGACGTTTCCATTCAAGGTATACAGATGAACGTATAGGTGAAATACATGTAAAGTATATGATTGCAGCATGTGGGTGTTGTGTGCAAACATTTCTGCTCTCTGCTCGTCCCTCCTCCCTTCTCTGTCCACTCCCTGCCCTCTGTCCATCTTCTCCCCTTCTCTGTGTGTCCATCCCCCTCTCCTTCTCCTGTCCTGCTATTCATTTCACTCCCCGAATGCTTCGGTAGTAAAATGATTTTCAATGATCCGATTCGAATCATCCGGATCATTGAAAAGATCCGAACTTCCCATCTCTACATGTGATCCGTCACATGCCACCCGCCGATTGTCCCCGCTGGCATTTGAAAAGTGATGCCTGCTTCTTACACGCACTGGCGGCGCTGCAAGGAATTCTCTTTAACTGGTCTGTCGGAGTCTCATTTCAGTGATGCCACTAGAGGGTGTCATAGCATATGAGACTCCGACAGATCAGCTAAAGAGGATTCCTGGCAGCACGTGTAAGAAGCAGACATCACTATTCATATGCCAGCGGGGACAATCGGCGGGTGGCATGCGACGGATCACATCTATCAGCAACGGTAAATATGACACGCAACGCTGCGCAGCTCTGGTGGAGGTGGGGAGGGGGGACACAGCCCACTGCCATCACTTACCACTTTGTTTTGGCACAAATCCGCGGCTCGGGGTATGACACAGCTCACAGGTATCACTTTGTTTTTCTGCAAATCCTCAGCTGCTGTCAGTAAATTTGAACTGGCACTGTGAGCCAGTACAGTATAAATATAATTGGAGTGGCAACTTTGTGGTTACATATGTGTAGGCACACCACTTAAGCTCTTGCTCACAGACCTAGGATATGTTGGACTGCTTATTTTGTGTCTGTGAATTGTTCTGTCATGTGTGCCTGTGTCTGACATAATGCTAATTACATTTATTGGACCTATGTTTCTCTGTGAGTCACCTCAATATTGTGCTTTAATGGAGGACACAATGATAACACTTGAATGTTCAGTGAAGGTGGGTTTTTTTTTCAAGTAAAATACAATACATCCTGGGTCCCATCTTAAAGGGAAGGTCCAAGCAAAAAAAAAAAAATGAGATTCACTTACCTGGGGCTTCTACCAGCCCCATGCAGCCATCCTGTGCCCTCGTAGTCACTCACTGCTGCTCCAGTCCCCCGCTGGCAGCTTTCTGACCTCGGAGGTCAGGGCCAAATTGCGTACATTTTTACACATTCCCGCTAGTGCAGGAACATTAACACATACATTTTTACGCGTTAGTAGTGAAACGCGTACATTTTTGTTCCTGCACTAGCTGGAATGCGTAAAAATGTATGCAATGTGGCCCTGACCTCCGAGGTCAGAAAGCTGCCAGCGGGGGACTGGAGCAGCAGTGAGTGACTACAAGGGCACAGGATGGCTACATGGGGCTAGTAGAAGACCCAGGTAAGTGAATCTCATTTTTTTTTTTTGCTTGAACCTTCCCTTTAATGTTTTGTATACAGCCACCCAAAATAGTGAGAACACCTCACATAAAGTGCAGGCAGTGGAGGTTTGGCACAGGCATGGTACCCCATTTCCACAACTCTGGTGCATTTCCACAACTCTGTTCATTTTTGGGGTGACCACACTTGCTCTAATATCCTATAGTTGGTGGTCAATCATTTATTTATCTTTTTTTAAGTAAAAATTGGGGGGTCGGCTTATACTCGGGTTGGCTTATACTCGAGTATATACGGTACATAGTAATACAGACAATGGTGCACACCAATATACAAGATACATAATTTAGTGACATAATACAAAAATGATACAAAATACAGAATACAAAATACAGAATTGGTAATGACAGTGATAAAAGAAACCTGATAAATAAAATGTATAATGATTTCCAAGACACAAAAGGGGGAGAGAGCGCTGCCCTTGCGAGTTTACAATCTAAATCTAAACATCAGTCCACACCCCTTGAATAATGGTTGGCAGGGTACTGCCTACATATCAGGGGCCAGGCCTGACTAATTGAGGCTGACAGACATGATGAGCTTTCAGTAAGTAGGGTAGCAAACAAAACAAAAATGCGTAAATCAACCCTTAGGACACACACACACACGCACACGCAAAAACAATGGCCTTAGTAAGTGGTGCTTGTCTTTGTTGCACAATGCGGCTAACTATATAAGCTTACACCAAAAATATATGTTGTGTGATACAGACAAATTAACATTGTGTAGATTTATGATGGAACAAAAGTCTACAAGTGTACAGCGGCAAAAGTGACTGTTGTGCTGGATACTGTGCTCACAAGCCTTATCAGCACAAGAAAAATGGATACTCTACTAGCAAGGTTTTTATGGACAAGCTGCTATTGGAAAACAATACATGAGTGATGGAAATGCTGCTAATGTCTGGCACACACCATGCAATTTCCTGTCTGATAGACAGGTCGAATCGATTATTTTCGACAGGTCCAATCCGGTTTTGAATTGTTTTTCTGATCAATTTTTTGATCACTTCTCAAGGTAATGTCACTGCGAGCAACTACCTGACCATTTTGAGTGACCAGGTTCATCCAATTGTGCAATATTTGTTCCCTGAAGGTAACGCTATTTATCAGCATGACAAGGCCCCAGTCACAAAGCTCACATTGTCCAGGACTTTTGCCGCTGTACACTTGTAGACTTTTGTTCCATCATAAATCTACACAATGTTAATTTGTCTGTATCACACAACATATATTTTTGGTGTAAGCTTATATAGTTAGCCACATTGTGCAACAAAGACATATGCAAATATTACTGTGTAGGTGTGGGAATGCTGTAAATTAACAATGTTTTCATAAACATAATACTACTAATGCTGACAGATGGGTCGAAACCATTATTTCCGACAGGTCTGATCTGTTTTCTGACCATTTTCTGATCGATTTATATAGAAGTGATCAGAAAATCGATCAGAAAAACAATCAGAAACTGGATCAGACCTGTTGAAAATAATTGATTCGACCCGTCTATCTGACAGGAAATTTCATGCTGTGTACCCGACATTAGCAGTATTTCCATCACCTACTCTCACACGGAGATTAACTTTCTGGACACCACCGTATACATCGGGGGAAACAACCTGCAAACATCTGTGTATCGCAAACCAACAGACCGTCATACATACCTAAGGTATGACAGTATGACAGTTTCCATCCCAAGCACATTAAGAACTCTATAATTTACAGCCAAGCTAGAAGGTACAACTGGATTTGTTCTGACAGGATGGACATAGACAAGCATCTGGATTGCCTTAACAACACTTTCATTAAAGGGACTCCGAGCACCTCTCATGGGCATGCCTTTAAGCCAGACGACTTCCAAAAAATTTGTGCTATGACCCCTTTGTAGGAGCTTCTTGCAATGGCCATGCGTGTCACTTCCTCTTCCTGCTTCATTCAGTGATGCACTTCTCTAACAGAGAAGACAGGGGTGACCCGGAAGTTATAACATAGCCAATATGGCAGCCGCAATTTTTAAATTGAAATAGAACGAAAACTATTTGGTGTAGAACGGCGATTTAAATGAAAGAGGAGAACACAAGCTACAGAAAGGTATGCATCTTTAAGTACTTTGCAGTACTGGTCGGAGTCTTAAAGGCATGCCTATGAGAGGTGCTCGGAGTCCCACTCCTATGACAGAGGCCCAAATCAGGAAAGCCAACATCATCCCCAGGACTGAACTCCTGAAATATATGCAAAACCAGAAAGAGGACCGTGTCCCTGTGGTTGTCAACTACAACCCACATCTGGAAATCTTAAGGAAGATTGCTAAGGAACTTCATCCCATTTTATGCAAGGATCACAGATTGAGAAAGATATTCCCTAAACCTCCCCTCCTGTCATATCGGCAACCACTCAATCTAAAACAGATGATTGTCAGGAGTTCTTTGAATAGACAACAACAAAACGGAACATCACCCTGCCGAAAAAAAGGTGTGGGACCTGCAGACACATTTACTCCACTGACAGGTTGTTAATACCAGGTTCACAACAGGAGTACAGAGTAAAAGTCAAATTTTCATGTGAATCCACCAATCTGGTATATCTGATCATGTGTGCTGAATGCCCCAATGTTACGTACATGGGAGAAACTGGACAAACTCTACGCAAACGCATGAACGGACACAGGCAAACTATTAACAATCCAGAATCTGGATTCCCAGTTGCTACACACTTTCGTTCCAATGGGCACAGCATGAATGATCTTCGTGTCACTACCCTAAAGGGTGGCTTCAAAACATCAAATGATAGATTAATAGCAGAAACAACATTTAAAAATTGGTTCAAAGCGGTGGATAAAGGCTTGAATAAGGACAAAAACTTTTTATACTTGTATGAGGCTGATGATATTTAATGCCAAAACTCTTTCTCAGCCTATATAGCTAAACTTGTAAACTCTGAATTTACGATGCCTCTGTGACAGTTTGAGTTCCAAGTCTGTGAATATTGTGTAAACAAGGAGTCTTATCTCAGCTAACAACCTCCCACCCCATTTAGATGTTCTGTTTCACTTAAGGCATCTTAATGACATGTATTTATGATTGAAAAAAGTCTGTGTATCCCCTTTTGATGTTGCATGTATATAGCTGTCTGTTCCATCAGCTTGCAAGCAAACAGGATTGAAGCCCGATGAAGGCTTTACAGCCGAAAGCTCGATTTTGTATCATCCTGTTACAAAACTTCTTGATAATACTAATTGTTTCTTCTTATCAATTTACAAAATGCAAAGGGAACACTCAAACAATCAGAAAAAAATCTAAATCAGTATTATCATTATTTATTTATGTAGTAGCGAGTAAAAGCATAGGCTTGAAAAAGGGAGGATTCCTTCGCTTCTGTGTCAGCCTGCCAGGGGCGTAACAATAGACCCTGCAAGTTATGCAGCAGCAGGGTGGCCCAGATCCTGCAGGGGGCCCTGTGGGGGGGGGAGAAGTTTCTTTTCCCTGTCCTTAGAGACTGACAACTAGGGGCATGGAGAGAAAAAAAATTCTGCTCAGCCACTGATAAGGAATCATACGGGGTGGGGGACGTGACTACCGCTCAGACAAGATGGACGTGTAATAGCAGAGCTCCGCTGCTAGCCCAGCTAAAGCGGCTAACACAGATGGCGCCACAGCCTCCTTCACCCTCCAAAACAGAGGACATGCAGCTAGAAGCCGACAACAAAAAGAGGAAGAAAAAACACTAGAGGCTGCAGAAGCTAACCGACTATTTTGTGAAGAAGACGTCCCGATCCTCCTCCACAGCTAAAGATGGTGCCTGCGGTCCCGGAAAGAAGCTCCGATCCCTCTCTCTGACCTAGAAACAGGTACTGTGCCACACGCTTACCAGTCAGACTACTCCTCATCTTCTGACTCCCCCTCTACACAAACCAAACTACTCCCCCTCTACATGGAGTCCTGTTAAAACTAAGCCCCACACAGCTCCATCAGAAGAAATGGAGGGCCACAGCTCATGTGCCCCAGCATCATTTGATGCTACCACTGCCTCCATAGAAGCATTCCCAGCCTCTGATCAAACAGCTTCCCAGAATTACATAAAGGCGATCCTTCTATCCTTTAAGACATCTTTACTAAATGACATTTCCTCCATGAATAGGGAAATATAGCAAGAAATCACTTGTTTGGCAGACAAGGTTGAGTCCGCAAAACAGAGGGTAGCTCTAATCTCCTCTGAGCACAACAAACTGGTTGATGCTTCAAATGCTTAAGCAGATGACATACAATGGCTGAAAAACAAATCCTCTGACATGGAAGATAGATCGAGGAGGAATAATGTAAAGTTTAGAGGAATACCTGAACAAATCACCACAGGGAAGCTTAAAATCTATGTAATGCAGCTGACCAAGTCTGTACTTCCTAATGTGCATGACATAGAACTTTCTATCGATAGAGCTCATAGGCTCCCCAAACCAGCCTTCCTCCCAGATTCTGTACCCAGATACGTGATCACCAGATTTGTATTTTTCTAAACCAAAGATGATTTGATCAGGGCCCCCAACCGCCCCGATTTCGTTGGGACAGTCCTGATTTTGGGGGGCCGTCCCGCTGTCCCGCGCTGCCCCCCCCCCTTTGGTCCCGGCTGCTGGGGAGAGAGGGGGAAAAAACGATCGAGCCACCAGCCCGGTATGCGGCATGGATGGCCACTGCCGTTAAGCTTCTCCCTCCCTCCTAATATGCCCCCCAGTGTCCCCTTCCCCCCGCAGAGTAAAATAGGCAGCGGAGCGAGCTGTAAATCTTACCACTGCCGTACCGGGATGTCATCTGGTCTTCTCGCTTCCTGCTTCCTGTGACGTCACAGGAAGCAGGAAGCCCGAGAAGACCAGATGAGATCCCAGTACGAGAGGCAATGGTAAGATTAATGACAGCCCGCTCTGCTGCCCATTTTACTCTGCAGGGGGGAGGGGACACTGGAGGGCATATTAGGAGGGAGGGAGGGAGAAGCTTAATAATTATTTTAAAAAAAACTTTTTTGTGGGTGGGCGTGACTAGGGGGTTGGGGTGTGGCCAGGGGTGTGGCCTAAGTGTCCTGTTTTGTAACATTCAAATTTTGGGAGGTATGATTTGATGAAAGCAACCAGGCAGCCAAATACATTGCCTGCCCCTTAAAGCAATATTCATCTGTATGCTTATGTATCTCATATCACAGTGCAAAATAGAAGAGAGCTACAACAGTATGCCAAGGCCCTCAGAGATTGTCAGATTATTTACAAATGAGGCTTCCCCACCAAGCTTCTTATTAAAAAACTGAACAATAAGCTCTACTCCATATCCTCAGAAGAAGATGGCTCCACAACACTACAAGCTCTGGTCATACCTTTAACCTAGCTCCCACAAAGGCCCCAGAATCATGCAGCAGCCTCAAAAATGTCCACTGAATGGCACCTTGTTTATCGCTGAAAAGCTGGCTGACGGTTTCTCCTTAAACTGGTCCGCTGAAGTTATACTGAAACATTATTATGTGTTTCATGTTAAGTCACAAATGTGCTTATGTTTTAAACGTACTACTACAAATGAATATTTCTATATGATTATATCTATGCATAAACAATTTTCCCCCAATACCGGTGGGTTTACAGACCCCAACCGCACTCTACTATTACCAGATATGTTTTAAAAAACAATGTTCTCTCTTTATTGTTTATTACTGGTTCTACAAAATTGTTATCATTACTGTAGCATATTTATATAAGTTTGTATGGAAGAGACTGTCGCATGCTTGATAAAGAACTTATCTTCAAAATGTTGTATCTTATGCGACAGCCTGATCTGGAAATACTTCAATAAAAGAGCATTTACAATACGGATGGTACCGGCCTCATCTGTTGCAAGTATTGGATCCGGATGGTTACCGGACGGCCTGGCACATCCCACTTTATCCTGGAAGGAGTGCCTCCTCTTCTGCTTTATTATAAGTTTGTATGGTTAAGATTGTATGTAAAGAGTAAAACCTTTCCAACTTTTTCTTCAACATCAGATATGGATCTGCTAAATGGCTTTAACAACCATTGAGACAAATGACAACTGTCAATATCAATAAAACTATTGCAGTCCACCGGTGTAAAATAAGTTTTAGTACAGTTCTGCCCCCCCTCAATGTAAACTGTCAGGTCCAAAAAATTTACTGTATTCTCATTGAAATCAACTGTAAAGGATAAATTGTAATTGTTCGTATTAATAAGTTCCAAAAACGTATTCAGGGAAGCTTCCACTGTACACAATATATCCCCTTCCTGCCAGATCGCATTACTCAATATATTAACAAGTCACCAGTATCCTTTACCTACCTTGAGACCACTCCACCCCAATGGGCGTAGCCGCGGCGGCAGCCCCAGGACCACCTTACGCCAATTGGCGTCAAGTCCTGGGTCCGGCTACTGCAGGAGATCACGCGCAGGCTGCGCACATCTCCTGCTTGGGGGGGGGGGGGGGGGGGGGCGAGCTCTGCCCCACCTTCAGACTTCGAGTGGCG
The DNA here is from genome assembly GCF_040937935.1 of Hyperolius riggenbachi. Taxonomy (NCBI): domain Eukaryota; kingdom Metazoa; phylum Chordata; class Amphibia; order Anura; family Hyperoliidae; genus Hyperolius; species Hyperolius riggenbachi. The sequence continues at coordinate 395,230,802 of NC_090648.1, read as the reverse complement.
ATCACCGTCTATTAGCTTAGTACAGCGCTGCAATCTGCAGCAGCGCTGTACTGGGGACAGCCGTGTGACACGGATGTCCCCCTGAGACATCAGAGAGCAATCGGCTCTCATAGGCAGAAGCCTATGACAGCCGATCGCCATGATTGGCTGACTGAGGGGAGGGAGGGAGAGTTGAAAAAAAAATACAAAAATAGGTATATTTATTTAAAAATAAAGAAGATAAATATTGATAAAAAAAACAGGGGGGGGGGGGAGATTAGACCCCACCAACAGAGAGCTCTGTTGGTGGGGGGAAAAGGGGGGATCACTTGTGTGTTGAGTTGTGCGGCCCTGCAGCGAGCCCTTAAAGCTGCAGTGGCCAATTACACTAAAAATGGCCTGGTCTTTAGGGGGGTTTAGCACTGTGGTCCTCAAGTGGTTAAGTAAGCTGGTGTAAAAACCACTTGTTTATGCAAAAAAACATCCACATACTTAGATAGGTTTCTGGGTCAGGTCAGGGACCTTATCCCAGAAATAATAGGCTGTCCCGGGGGATTATCCAGCCCCTTTTGGACTTTTGGTAGTAAAGCGGTAACCTAGGTTTATCAACAAATAAAAAATTATATTCCTTATTGGTCAGCATGCCAAATTATTTTCCTCTATCAAGTAGACACTTTAATCCTTTTAGGAAATCACAAGTTGGGTCATATTTAAGAATTTTATAACTATGACTATCATTGAGCTGTCTAGCAGCTTCTTTCATATATTCTGCCGTATTTTGTAGAACTACCCCTCCACCCTTGTCAGCAGGACGTATTATGATGGAAGGGTCCTCTTTTAAAGATTTCATAGCCTCCCGCTCTGACTTGTTCAAGTTATCTCTATGCTACCATAACTTCAAAAGTGGACATTGGTTTATTATATTCTTGAGTAGGAAAAAAGCTAGATTTAGGTTTTAAATTAGTGTGGAAAAAAGAGGAAGGATTAACATCATCCTCTGTAGCATCAATATAAGTCTTATTAGAAAGCTTTTTAGTAAAAACATTTTTTAGACATAATTGTCTCATGAATCTCTTTAAACCAATAAAAGCACTAAATTTATTCATTCTACATGCAGGCGCAAATTTTAAACCTCTATTCAGAAGTGATATCTCAGGGTTGGTTAGGACCCTGTCACTTAGATTGAATATCCCCCTTGGACTGATGTCTAAGGAGGGACCTGCTTCATTTGGTCCTTTGGTCCTTGGCCCCTCTCCTTCCTCTAACGTGTCTCGGTCTCTTTTGCCCCTTCCTAAAAAAGAGTTAAGATTACCTTGTTTCGTAGCTTTGTTTCCTTTGAATTCTTTTTAGGTTGATATACAATGTCCTCAGATCTAGATTGTTGTTTTTCAGTGCCTAAAATTAAAGCGGTTCTGTAATCCAAAAATTTAACCTTTGGATTGGATGGTTTAGGACTGTGTGTCTGTCCTTGGGGATGGCTCCCTGACCAGCAAACCTAGCCTTACCTACACTAACATCCTCACCTGACTGGTTAGTATCCTTCTTGTAGTTAGTGTTCTTTGATTCCACAATTCTAGTTGTTTTCAACTTCTTATCCACAGAGTCAGAAGAACACATCCTGGGCTCAGCAGACTGCACAGTAGCAACCTTACCAGGCGGATGATTTTGCTGTACCACATCCGACATGGTTTGGTTTCTACTTAAAGTGGACCCAAATTAAAAATACAAGATTTCAGAAATGAAATCTATTTTCTAAATTTATAATAATAAATAGCAGCCTTTTTTCAGCTGCATGATGACAAATATGAAATATTTACATTTATTAGAGGAACCCCTCCCTTCCTTTCATATTGCCGGGGGAGAATCCGGCAAACTGGTGGAGTAGGTGGTGTCCGGCAAAGGAGGAATTGCTAATGACTGCCTCCTGTATATTCCTAGTTATGAAAAGAGAAGGGTGAAAAGCATGCACTGAAATGCTCATAGGCTTGAAGAAGTGTTTATTTATCTTTGTATGTGTCAGAGTGGTGCAACTAAATATTTTGAATTGAAAAAATGTTTGGTTTGGGTACGCTTTAAAACATTCAGGTCAGGCAGTGAGTGTGCTGCTGTGTTGAAGATGAAAGGAGGAACTGACAGGCACTCGGTATCTGCTGTGTGTGACAGTCAAATAGACAACATCCAAGGAACTATGTGCTCAAGACTCGTAGGACAAAGTCAATGTAAAAATAAAAGAGAGTGAAAAGAGTCTGGCACTATAGTTTAATGGCAGAGTATGGAGCAGTGCAAAATCATGTCCATTGAAGCAAAAACAACACATTGCTGATTGCTAACATGTGGTAAAAATGACAGAAGCAGATTGCTAGTGCTCAAAAGGCTGTACCTGGATGGTGGGAGGTGGCAGGTGTGGGCGCCGGTGTGGTGCACGGCCTTACGACCGTTTCGCAGGGCAAAAACGCCTGGCTTCTTCTGAGGTAAGTGCTGCTGTGTTAGCAGTTTTTTATAGATGGGATTTATATACACGTTTATAAAGGTTTTTATTTTCATGCAATTATATTACATATTTTTGTATATTCTACATTTTATATCCAAAATATGGTCTCCTCTTCTTGAGAATCAGATTGCTCAGATGCTCAAGTTTAGTAGGGATGATATGTTTCTGAGGCATCAAATTTTGGCATCGCAAGGATTAAATGGACTGATTCGCTTGTTAGCCGTTGCGCTGCAAAGCAAGACGTGTGCATTAAGACCCCCCAGACCACTGTTTGTACCCAATCACCCCCTAATCACCCATCAATCACTCCCTGTCACTATCTGTCAACGCTATTTTTTTTATGCCCTAAACTGCCCTCTGCTCCCTCCTGATCACCCCCCGCCCCTCAGATTCTCCTCAGAACCCCCCCCCCCCTGTGTACTGTATGCCTCTATCGCCCCTGTAATAACCCACTAATCACCTGTCAATCACCCCCTGTCACTGCCACCCATCAATCAGCCCCTAACCTACCCCTTGCAGGCAATCTGATCACCCACGCACACCATCAGATCGCCCGCAGATCCGACGTCAGATCACCTCCCAAGTGCATTGTTTACATCTGTTCTCTCCTCTAAACACCCACTAATTACCCATCAATCACCCATCAATCACACCCTATCACTAGTGTTGGGCGAACAGTGTTCGCCACTGTTCGGGTTCTGCAGAACATCACCCTGTTCGGGTGATGTTCGAGTTCGGCCGAACACCTGATGGTGTTCGGCCAAACCGTTCGGCCACATGGCCGAACTAAGAGCGCATGGCCGAACGTTCCCCGAACGTTCGGCTAGCGCTGTGATTGGCCGAATGGGTCACGTGGTTCGGACCCGAACGCGCTCTGATTGGCCGAACTGTCACATGGTTCGGGTAAATAAATACCCGAACCACGTCATATTTCCGCCATTTGTCTGTGGGTTTAGCTTTGGGTAGGCAGGCAAGGTAGTTCGCGCTCCAGCCACGCTAGCCAGGGTCCCCCCAGTCATTGTGTCGCTGCTGGGAATAGTAGTACACCGCTCGCTCAGCATTCTGTTTACTGCCACTCTGTGTACCTCGCTCAGCCACACTATATAGCATTCTGTTTACTGTTCTGTGTCTGCTGGGAATAGTAGTACACCGCTCGCTCAGCCACACTATATAGCATTCTGTTTACTGCCACTCTGTGTACCTCGCTCAGCCACACTATATAGCATTCTGTTTACTGTTCTCTGTCTGCTGGGAATAGTAGTACACCGCTCGCTCAGCCACACTATATAGCATTCTGTTTACTGCCACTCTGTGTACCTCGCTCAGCCACACTATATAGCATTCTGTTTACTGTTCTGTGTCTGCTGGGAATAGTAGTACACCGCTCGCTCAGCCACACTATATAGCATTCTGTTTACTGCCACTCTGTGTACCTCGCTCAGCCACACTATATAGCATTCTGTTTACTGCCACTCTGTGTCTGCTGGGAATAGTAGTACACCGCTCACCCGCCACTGTATAGCATTGTGCTCTGTGTCGCTGCTGGGAATAGTGGTACACCGCTCACCCGCCACTGTATAGCATTGTGCTCTGTGTCGCTGCTGGGAATAGTGGTACACCGCTCACCCGCCACTGTATAGCATTGTGCTCTGTGTTGCTGCTGGGAATAGTGGTACACCGCTCACCCGCCACTGTATAGCATTGTGCTCTGTGTCGCTGCTGGGAATAGTGGTATACCGCTCAGCCACACTATATAGCATTCTGTTTACTGTTCTGTGTCTGCTGGGAATAGTAGTACACCGCTCGCTCAGCCACACTATATAGCATTCTGTTTACTGCCACTCTGTGTACCTCGCTCAGCCACACTATATAGCATTCTGTTTACTGTTCTGTGTCTGCTGGGAATAGTAGTACACTGCTCGCTCAGCCACACTATATAGCATTCTGTTTACTGCCACTCTGTGTACCTCGCTCAGCCACACTATATAGCATTCTGTTTACTGCCACTCTGTGTCTGCTGGGAATAGTAGTACACCGCTCACCCGCCACTGTATAGCATTGTGCTCTGTGTCGCTGCTGGGAATAGTGGTACACCGCTCACCCGCCACTGTATAGCATTGTGCTCTGTGTCGCTGCTGGGAATAGTGGTACACCGCTCACCCGCCACTGTATAGCATTGTGCTCTGTGTCGCTGCTGGGAATAGTGGTACTGTATAGCATTTCTGTACTGCCACTGTACTGCTGCCAGTCAGCGTGTACTGTAAGGATAAGTGAAATGAGGAAGAAATCCGGTGAAAGAGGGAGGGGCAAGGGAAGAGGTGTTTCCCCTGACGGTTCACGTACAGGCCACAGGGGAGCACCCAAGAAAACCCACTCAATACCGCCCATGTTGTCCAGGACAACAACCCTCACAAATCCAAAAGAACAGGACCAGATAATTACTTGGATGACCTCTCAAGCGTCCAGCAGTGGGTTAAGCAGCACCAGCACATCACGCACGAGGTCCGAGTCCTCAGCCAGTTACAAGGAGCCAGTGGGCACAAAGCTGACACAACCGGCAGCGACACCACGCACACAACTGCCAGATAACCAGTCCGATGAATTACCTCAGGACACAATGGGGTATTCGCAGGAGCTATTCCCAGCCCAACAAACTTCCACCTTTCAAAGGTCAATGGAGGAACAGCCAGAAATGTTGTGCCTGGATTCACAACCATTAACTGTGGGAAATGCACCGCGCACTGAAATACAAGGCGAGTCCGAGGAGGACTCGGAAACCCAAATCCCAGAGCAAGTTGGGCAGGAGAGGTTGCAATTGCAGGAGGACGGCCGACAAGATCTGGAAGACGACGTTGGAGTGAGCTGCGCAGAGGTTGTTCTGGGGAGCTCTACTCCACGGCGGCGGCCCCCCACAATGACATATGACGAGTTTCAGGAGATGGAAGAGGAGGGTATGGACAATGTGGACAGAGACCCAGATTTTGTTTGTGAACGAGAACATCGCCGTCGTAGCAGCAGCACAGATGAGTCTGTTGAAGAACCCACTGCTGCACGAGTTCGCCTTGTGCCACAAGGTAGGCGGCGCGCAATTTCAGGCACCACAAGCGTGGAAGTTCAAGTGAGAGGCAAAAGTGGAGCAAACAGAAATCGCCAGCAAGGCAGGTGCTCCAAAGTCTGGGCTTTCTTTGAAGACTGCACTGAGGATGTTACCATGGCGATTTGCAAGGTGTGCAAGACCCGCCTGAGCAGGGGGAAAAGTATTAACAACCTCTCCACCACCAGCATGAGCCGCCACATGCTATCCAAACATCCCACTCTGTGGGCAAACGCGGCAGGACAGGGTACCAGCAACACTGCCTCCCTTGGGTTCACCAGACTCACCACCAGACCCGCCTCAGCAGCAGCAGTAGCCCAGCCATTGCGTGGTTCACAACATTCACAAACATCAGACGACGCTGACACTGTCACTTTCCGGAGTAGTGCTCTTGAGGTCTCCCAGTGTTCATCAAACACAACAACCAACAGCCCTTCCGTGTGCAGCGCTACGGTTCAGTTGTCTGTGTCGGAGATGTTTGAGCGCAAGAGGAAATTGCCAGCAAATGACCCCCGGGCCGTGGCAGTAACAGCCAGCATAGCCAAGCTTCTGGCCTGCGAAATGCTGCCATATCGAGTGGTGGAGACAAACAGCTTCAAGGGCATGAAGTCAGTGGCCATCCCATGTTACGTGGTTCCCAGCCGCTACCACTTTGCGCGCTCTGCAGTGCCTGAGTTGCATGAGCTCAGCAAAATAACCAGCAAAATAACCCGAAGCTTGAAGAATGCCGTTGCCTGCAAGGTTCATCTCACCACTGACACCTGGACGAGTGCGTTCGGCCAGGGTCGATACATATCCCTTACCGCGCACTGGGTGAACCTTGTGGAGCCTGGCAGCGATTCCTCACCTGCTACGGCACGGGTGTAGCCCACGCCGCAAACAGCTGCACCGCCGTCCCTCCCACTGGATAACAACAGCAGCACCTACCTCTCTGACTCCTTCTCCTCCAACGCATCTCAAAGCTGTACCTCATCCGGAAACGCTAACCCAGCAGCAGTAGGATCGTGGAAGCAGTGCAGCACAGCTGTTGGCATGCGTCAGCAAGCGTTGCTGAAGCTGATCTGCCTTGGGGATAAGCAGCACACAGGGGAGGAAATTTGGAAGGGAATAAAGGAACAGACGGATTTGTGGCTGGCACCGCTGGACCTGAAACCGGGCATGGTTGTATGTGATAATGGGAGTAATCTCATTCGCGCTTTAAGGTTGGCTAAGCTGACACACATCCCTTGCCTGGCGCACGTGATGAACCTAGTAGTTCAGCGGTTCCTGAGGACATACCCAGGCGTGGCCGATCTTCTGTTGAAGGTGCGTCGAGTGGCCAAACATTGTAGAAATTCCAGTACTGCTTCGGGGGCCCTCGCCAAGATGCAGGAGCGCTTCAATCTCCCCCACCATCGCTTGCTGTGTGATGTCCCTACGCGCTGGAATTCTACGCTGCACATGCTAGCCCGCTTTTGTGAGCAGAAGAGTGCAGTGGTCCAGTACATGACGGCGCAGTACCGAGGCGCATCCGGACAGCTGCCAAGCTTCTGTGGATCCAATTGGGCCAACATGTTGGACCTCTGCCAAGTCCTCCAAAATTTTGAGCAATCCACGTTGCTTGTGAGCAGTGACAACTCTTCAGTCAGCATTACCATACCACTGCTGTGTTTACTGAAGAGGTCAATGTTGAAAATCAAGGAAACAGCTGTCATGATGCAACTGGGGGAATCTGAAGGAGAAAACGATCAGCGTGATGGTACCAACATCAGGCCATCCGCCTCAGGGAACGCTGGCCCCAGCAGCTATGACGAAGAAGAGGAGGAGGAACAGCTGGAGTTGGAGCAGGAATTTCATGCCACCACTGACGAGGGCCAGAGCGGTGCACGTTGGACTTCCACAATTCAGCGCGAATGGTCAGCAGAAGCAGACCAGGAGGAAGGTGACAACTATGATGCATCACAACAACTATCACAACGCTCACAAGAGGATGATGAGGATTCTGGTAGGACTCTGGCACACATGGCTCAATTCATGCTAGACTGCATTGAACGTGACCCACGCATTGTGCGCATTCTGGACAACACCAATTACTGGGTTTATACCCTTCTGGATCCACGGTACAAACACAATGTTCCAAAACTGCTTGAAGAAAGAGTCAGACAGGTCAAAATGGAAGAATACCAGCAGGCCCTTGTGGAGACTTTAGAGAGGAGATTGACATCCTCCCCCTCCTCTAGCCAGTTGTACGCCGACAGACTGACTTCCGCAAACCCAGGACGACTAGGAGGGCAGCAAACAACGCAAGCCGCAGATAGTGCCCAAAAGGGAATGGTATCGGCAGTGTCCTTGGAGTGGGAAAATTTTCTGACACCCATGCAGCAGCAGCCCACTGAACAGCAAGCGTGCAGATCCACCTCCAACACCGATCGCCTGGAGAAGATGGTCAAGGACTACATGTCAGATGACGTAGCTGTGTCGAACAATCCATCTGCACCCTTCAACTATTGGGTATCGAAGCTAGACACCTGGCACGAACTGGCAATGTACGCAATAGAGGTGCTGGCTTGCCCGGCAGCCAGCGTTATGTCGGAACGCTGTTTCAGTGCTGCCGGAGGCATCGTCACAGATCGGCGTATCCGCCTCTCCACAGAAAATGCAGACCGTCTGACTCAAATTAAAATGAATCAATCCTGGATTGGAAATGACTACGCAACACTCCAGGACCCCAACCAAGTAACATGACCAATGAACATCTGGGATGGTGTAGCGTTTCCGGTCCCTGTTTATTGAACCTCTCATCTGTATTACATCTATGACTGCATGGCGGCAAAAAGCATTGCTGCTACATCCGCACGCTTTTTGTCCTCATGCAAGGCCTGGGTTGTTGTGTCTCAAAAAGCATGGCCTTCTCCTCCTGCGCCTCCTCCTGTTCCATCACGTCTGCTGCTGCTGGGTTAGCGTTGCCGCGTGGTCCCTGTTTATTGAACCACTTATCTTTATTACATTTATGACTGCATGGCGGTACAAAGCATGCTATCCGCACGCTTCTTGTCCTCATGCAAGGCCTGGGTTGTTGTGTCTCACAAAGCGTGGCCTTCTCCTCCTGCACCTCCTCCTGTTCCATCACGTCTGCTGCTGCTGGGTTAGCGTTGCCGCGTGGTCCCTGTTTATTGAACCACTTATCTTTATTACATTTATGACTGCATGGCGGTACAAAGCATGCTATCCGCACGCTTCTTGTCCTCATGCAATGCCTGGGTTGTTGTGTCTCACAAAGCGTGGCCTTCTCCTCCTGCGCCTCCTCCTGTTCCATCACGTCTGCTGCTGCTGGGTTAGCGTTGCCGCGTGGTCCCTGTTTATTGAACCACTTATCTTTATTACATTTATGACTGCATGGCGGTACAAAGCATGCTATCCGCACGCTTCTTGTCCTCATGCAAGGCCTGGGTTGTTGTGCCTCACAAAGCGTGGCCTTCTCCTCCTGCGCCTCCTCCTGTTCCATCACGTCTGCTGCTGCTGGGTTAGCGTTGCCGCGTGGTCCCTGTTTATTGAACCACTTATCTTTATTACATTTATGACTGCATGGCGGTACAAAGCATGCTATCCGCACGCTTCTTGTCCTCATGCAAGGCCTGGGTTGTTGTGTCTCAAAGCATGGCCTTCTCCTCCTGCGCCTCCCCCTGTTCCATCACGTGTGCTGCTGCTGGTGCTGGGTTAGCGTTACCGGTCCCTTTTCGTGGAACCTCTTCTCTGTATTACATTTATGACTGCATGGCGAAAAAAAACATGTTACCTGTGCAAAGAAACATGACATTTTCCACATTTAAAAGACAGTTTTTCCTTTGAAACTTTACAATCAATTTTCTCAAAAACTATAAGCTCTTTTTCAAATATTTTTTTTCCTCTTGTACCCACTCCCAAGGTGCACATACCCTGCTAATTTGGGGTATGTCGCATGTAAGGAAGCTTTACAAAGCACGAAAGTTCGGGTCCCCATTGACTTCCATTATGTTCGGAGTTCGGCGCGAACACCCGAACATCGCGGCGATGTTCGGCGAACGTTCGCGAACCCGAACATCTAGGTGTTCGCCCAACACTACCTATCACCACCTGTCACTGTTACCCATCAGATTAGACCCTAATCTGCCCCTTGCTGGCACCCAATCACCCGCCCACACGCTCAGATTGCCCTCAGACCCCCTCTTATCAATTCATTGCATTATTTACTTCTGTTCTTCCCTGTAATAACCCACTGATCACCTGTCAATCACCCGTCAATCACACCCTGTCACTACCACCCATCAATCAGCCCCTAACCTGCCCCTTGCGGGCAATCTGATCACCCACCCACACCATCTGATCGCCCGCAGACCCGACGTCAGATCACCTCCCAAGTGCATTGTTTACATCTGTTCTCTCCTCTAAACACCCACTAATTACCCATCAATCAACCCCTGTCACCACCTGTCACTGCTACCCATCAGATCAGACCCCTATCTGCCCCTAGGGCACCCAATCACTCACCCACACCCTCAGAACTACCTCAGACCCCACCCCAGACCCCCCCCCTGTGTACTGTGTCAGAGTTCTCCCCTGTAATCACCTGTCAATCACCTGTCATTCACCCGTCAATCACCCGTCAATCACCACCTGTCACTGCCACTTATCAGATCAGACCCTAACCTGCCTCTTACGGGCATCTGATAACCCTCCCACACCATCAGATTTCCCCAGACCTACCCTCAGATCACCTCCAAAGTGCATTGTTTACATCTGTTCTGTCATCTAATCACCCACTGATCACCCATCAATCACCCCCTGTCACCACCTGTCACTGCTACCCATCAGATTAGACCCCTATCTGCCTCTAGGGCACCCAATCACCCGCCCACACCCTCAGAATGCCCTCAGACCCCAGCCTTGATCACCTCGCCAGTGCATTGCTTGCATCTATTCCCCCCTCTAATCACACCTTGAGACACCCATCAATCACCCCCTGTCACCACCTGTCACTGCTACCCATCAGATTAGACCCCTATGTGCCCCTAGGGCACCCAATCACCTGCCCACACCCTCAGACCCCAGCCCTGATCACCTCGCCAGTGCATTGCTTGCATCCATTCCCACTAATCACACCTTGAGACACCCATCAATCACCTCCTGTCACCACCTGTCACCCCCTAGCACACCTACCCATCAGATCAGGCCCTAATTTGCCCCGTGTGGGCTCCTGATCACTCGGTCAAACCCTCAGATCCCCCTCAGACCCCCTTCCGATCACCTCCCCAGTGCATTGATTGCATCTATTTTCACCTCTAACCACCCCCTGAGACACCCATCAATCACCTCCTGTCACCCCCCTAGCACTCCTATCCATCAGATCAGGCCCAATACAACCTGTCATCTAAGAGGCCACCCTGCTTATGACTGGTTCCACAAAATTCGCCCCCTCATAGACCACCTGTCATCAAAATTTGCAGATGCTTATACCCCTGAACAGTCATTTTGAGACATTTGGTTTCCAGACAGGTTTTGGGCCCGTAAAAATGCCAGGGCAGTATAGGAACCCCACAAGTGACCCCATTTTAGAAAAAAAGACACCCCAAGGTATTCTGTTAGGTGTATGACGAGTTCATTGAAGATTTTATTTTTTGTCAAAAGTTAGCGGAAATTGATTTTTATTGTTTTTTTCACAAAGTGTCATTTTTCACTAACTTGCGACAAAAAAATAAAATCTTCTATGAACTCACCATACACCTAACGGAATACCTTGGGGTGTCTTCTTTCTAAAATGGGGTCACTTGTGGGGTTCCTATACTGCCCTGGCATTTTAGGGGCCCTAAACCGTGAGGAGTAGTCTAGAAAACAAATGCCTCAAAATGACCTGTGAATAGGACGTTGGGCCCCTTAGCGCACCTAGGCTGCAAAAAAGTGTCACATGTGATATCGCCGTACTCAGGAGAAGTAGTATAATGTGTTTTGGGGTGTATTTTTACACATACCCATGCTGGGTGGGAGAAATCTCTCTGTAAATGGACAATTGTGTGTAAAAAAAATTGTCATTTACAGAGATATTTCTCCCACCCAGCATGGATATATGTAAAAATACACCACGAAACACATTTGTAATGATCCCCTCAGCTGTCTGCACAGACAGACAGCTGTTTGACCATTCCTTAAGTCTGAGGGCTGCAGGTCTCTGGAAAAGAGACCTGTCTTTACTTTGTAAGTTTCAGACCTGCTCTGCTGCTGGGGAATTTGCATATATTTGTTATGCAGATTGCCTAGCTGTCTCCTTTGAAGGCCGGCAGTATAAATACCATGTTCTCCCAGAATCCCTTGCTGGTCATCTTCATAGTTTGTTACTGATGAACTCTCCTAAAGTATCAGCCCTGTTTGTTTGTTAAAGTTTATCTTAGAGTAATTCCTTGGGACTGCACTAGGCAGCTCTTCTAGTGCAGCCAGGTTGCATTATCTGTTTTGCCTGTGTTGTCTTGTCTGTCTCGATTGCCTTGTCGCCAGCGGCGGTTGACAGGGAATCGTTCTGTCTGTCTGGGAGTGTAGGCCAGAGCTGAGGTTGCTACTGGCTGCTCCATCTGTCTGGATTGCATTAGCCCTAGTGGTTGTGGCAGTGCTCCCTTCTGTATTCTGCCTCAGGGGTGCTAACCAGAGCAGCGGTTGCTACTGGTAGCCCCATCTGTTTGTCGGTTTGGATCGCACTCGCTCTAGCGGTAGCAGCGGTGGTTCCTTCTGAACTCTGTCTGGGAGTGTAGGCCAGAGTTGCGGTTGCTACTGGCTGCTCCTTCTCTCTGTCTTGTCTAATACGAACGCTTGCTGTAGGCTCGGTGAGGTAACCGTTAGCAAGCGTTCGCGTTCTCTATTTCGTGTTGTGTGTCATTGGTTAGTTAGGGTAGCACGCTTATCACTGGGTGCTTAACGCACGGTGATCGTGCTGAAACGTGTTCGCTGTTGTGAATGAGTGCGGGGTTCGCGTTTAGCTAGCGTTTGTTATTTTCTTTATCTTCTCATTGTTGTTTGCTGTGCCTTTGCTACTCTCGTGCTCTGTTCTGTTCAGCCTTGTGTCACTTCTGGCGATCGCCTCTCTCCTGCGAATGCGTTCCCGATTTGTTTCTGCGGATGTGTGTTCGCCGTCGCTGGGTGGCGACTAGATTGGGGAACACACATTTAGTCTGTCTCTGTGCTCTCTCTCTTAGAGGGCTATCGTGCCCTACTTTGCCTTTATCTGTACAATTCCCAGCTGGCATCTGTGGTCATGCAGAGGCTGTGCTCGTCTGCACTCCACAGCTCCATCTGCCGGTGGGAATTGCCCTCTACTGGTGCATTGCATCCAAGCTGGGTACTATCTAATTATACGCTTGTGGAGGATTTCCGCTGTGTCAGCGCGCGTCTTGTGCGCTGACCACGGAAATAGAAACCCGCAATCGTTACAACATTATACTACTTCTTCTGAGCATGGCAGTACCACATGTGTGGCACTTTTTTGCAGCCTAACTGCGCTAAGGGGCCCAAAGTCCAATGAGTACCTTTAGGATTTCACAGGTCATTTTGAGACATTTGGTTTGAAGACTACTCCTCACGGTTTAGGGCCCCTAAAATGTCAGGGCAGTATAGGAACCCCACAAGTGACCCCATTGTAGAAAGAAGACACCCCAAGGTATTCTGTTAGGTGTATGATGAGTTCATGGAAGATTTTATTTTTTGTCACAAGTTAGCGGAAATTGATTTGTATTATTTTTTTTTTCACAAAGTGTCAATTTACGCTAACCTGTGCCAAAAAAAAAATCTTCTATGAACTCACCATACTCCTAACAGAATACCTTGGGGTGTCTTCTTTCTAAAATAGGGCCACTTGTGGGGTTCCTATACTGCCCTGGCATTATAAGGGCCCTAATCCGTGAGGAGTAGTCTAGAATCCAAATGCCTCAAAATGACCTGTGAATAGGATGTTAGGCCCCTTAGCGCACCTACGTTGCAAAAAAGTGTCACACATGTGGTATTGCCGTACTCAGGAGAAGTAGTATAATGTGTTTTGGGGTGTATTTTTATACATACCCATGCTGGGTAGGAGAAATCTATCTGTAAATGGACAATTGTGTGTAAAAAAAAAAAAAAAATGTCATTTACAGAGATATTTCTCCCACCCAGCATGGGTATGTGTAAAAATACACCACAAAACACATTATACTACTTCTGAGTATGGCGGTACCACATGTGTGGCACTTATTTGCACCCTAAGTGCGCTAACGGGCCCAAAGTCCAATGAGTACCTTTAGGATTTCACAGGTCATTTTGCGACATTTGGTTTCAAGACTACTCCTCACGGTTTAGGGCCCCTAAAATGCCAGGACAGTATAGGAACCCCACAAATTACCCCATTTTAGAAAGAAAACACCCAAAGGTATTCCGTTAGGAGTATGGTGAGTTCATAGAAAATTTTATTTTTTGTCACAAGTTAGCGGAAAATGACACTTTGTGAAAAAAACAATTAAAATCAATTTCCGCAAACTTGTGACAAAAAAAAATCTTCTATGAACTCACCATACTCCTAACGGAATACCTTGGGGTGTCTTCTTTCTAAAATAGGGTCATTTGTGGGGTTCCTATACTGCCCTGGCATTTTAGGGGCCCTAAACCGTGAGGAGTAGTCTTGAAACTAAATGTCGCAAAATGACCTGTGAAATCCTAAAGGTACTCATTGGACTTTGGGCCCCTTAGCGCAGTTAGGGTGCAAAAAAGTGCCACACATGTGGTATCGCCGTACTCAGAAGAAGTAGTATAATGTGTTTTTGGTTGTATTTTTACACATACCCATGCTGAGTGGGAGAAATATCTCTGTAAATGGACAATTGTGTGTAAAAAAAATCAAAAAATTGTCATTTACAGAGATATTTCTCCCACCCAGCATGGGTATGTGTAAAAATACACCCCAAAACACATTATACTACTTCTCCTGAGTATGGCAATACCACATGTGTGGCACTTTTTTCCAGCCTAACTGCGCTAAGGGGCCCAAAGTCCAATGAGCACCTTTAGGCTTTACAGGGGTGCTTACAATTAGGCACCCCCCAAAATGCCAGCACAGTAAACACACCCCACAAATGACCCCGTTTTGGAAAGTAGACACTTTAAGGTATTCAGAGAGGAGCATAGTGATTTCATTTTTTTTTGTCGCAAGTTAGAAGAAATGTAAACTTTTTTTTTTGTCACAAAGTGTCATATTCCGCTAACTTGTGTCAAAAAATAAAATCTTCTATGAACTCACCATGCCTCTCAGTGAATACTTTGGGGTGTCTTCTTTCCAAAATGGGGTCATTTGGGGGGTATTTATACTATCCTGGAATTTTACCACCTCATGAAACATGACAGGTGGTCAGAAAAGTCAGAGATGCTTCAAAATGGGTACAGACTAACCAGCAAGCTCATAGAGCCAAATTAATCCATGCCATGCACTGATGAGGATCAAACAATCCGAAACAGTCTGTATGCATGTTGGATTATTATGGCTCTGTACAATTTAACAAGCTGACACATCATTGCATTCCAGCGGTTCTGGAGGTGTGTTTAGCTTCTAAGGGTACAATGGGTAATTTGCATATATTCAGCAGTGGTGCTCTGGGAGACATCTCGAGCTCACTCCAACCTGAATTATCGCAAATTCTTTCTGTTTTAGGAAAGCAAATTTTTGTTTTGCTTCAAAATGGGAAAATTCACTTTTGGCACCATAGTTTGTAAACGCTATAACTTTTACCCAAACCAATAAATATACACTGAATGGATTTTTTTTTTAATCAAAGACATGTAGCACAATAAATTTGGACAAAAATGTATACAGAAATTTTACTTTATTTGAAAAATGTCAGCACAGAAAGTAAAAAAAAAAAAAAAAATTTTGCCAAAATTCATGGCTTTTTTGATGAATATAATAAAAACTAAAACTTGCAGCAGCAATCAAATATCACCAAAAGAAAGCTGTATTAGTGACAAGAAAAGGAGGTAAAATTCATTTAGGTGGTAGGTTGTATGACCGTGCAATAAACTGTGAAAGCTGCAGTGGTCTGAATGGAGAAAAAGGCTCTGGTCCTTAAGGGGCGAAAAGACTGTGGTCCTCAAGTGGTTAAAGAAACTATATGAACACATATAACTATATATCAGCATATCTATACGGGATTAATACCTCTGCCTCTACAATCTCCTGTCAAAAAGCTAAAAGCAACTGTTACAACAATTGTAGAGGCAGCACGGTGGCGTAGTGGTTAGCTCTCTCGCCTTGCAGCGCTGGGTCCCTGGTTCGAATCCCAGCCAGGGCACTATCTGCAAAGAGTTTGTATGTTCTCTCCGTGTCTGCGTGGGTTTCCTCCGGGCACTCCGGTTTCCTCCCACATTCCAAAAAAAAACATACGGATAAGTTAATTGGCTCCCCCAAAAAAAAAAAAAAAAAATTGGCCCTAGACTACAGTACTTACATTACATAATATAGACATATGGCAATGGTAGGTATTAGATTGTGAGCTCCTTTGAGGGACAGTTAGTGACAAGATATATATATATATACTGTACAGCGCTGCGTAATATGTCGGCGCTATATAAATACTAAATAATAATAAAAATAATAATAATCCCATATAGATATGCTGATATACAGTTATATGTGTTCATATAGTCTCTTTAACCACTTG
This sequence comes from Hyperolius riggenbachi, assembly GCF_040937935.1. Taxonomy (NCBI): domain Eukaryota; kingdom Metazoa; phylum Chordata; class Amphibia; order Anura; family Hyperoliidae; genus Hyperolius; species Hyperolius riggenbachi. The sequence continues at coordinate 395,214,559 of NC_090648.1, read as the reverse complement.
AGGACCACAGTCTTTGTACCCCTTAAGGACCAGAGCCTTTTTCTCCATTCAGACCACTGCAGCTTTCACGGTTTATTGCTCAGTTATACAACCTACCACCTAAATGAATTTTACCTCCTTTTCTTGCCACTAATACAGCTTTCTTTCGGTGCTATTTGATTGCTGCTGCAAGTTTTAGTTTTTATAATATTCATCAAAAAAGACATGAATTTTGTAAAAAAAATGACTTTTTTAACTTTCTGTACTGACATTTTTCAAATAAAGTAAAATTTCCTATACATTTGAGTGCAAAAGTTATTCTGCTACATGTCTTTGATAAAAAAAAAAACATTCAGTGTATATTTATTGGATTGGGTAAAAGTTACAGCGTTTACAAACTATGGTGCCAAAAGTGAATTTTCCCATTTTGAAGCATCACTGACTTTTCTGACCACCTGTCATGTTTCATGAGGTGGTAAAATTCCAGGATAGTGTAAATACCCCCCAAATGACCCCATTTTGGAAAGAAGACATCCCAAAGTATTCACTGAGAGGCATGGTGAGTTCATAGAAGATTTTATTTTTTGTCACAAGTTAGCGGAAAATGACACTTTGTGACAAAAAAAAATGGAAAAAAGTTTCCATTTCTTCTAACTTGCGACAAAAAAAAAAAAATGAAATCTGCCACAGACTCACTATGCACCTCTCTGAATACCTTGAAGGGTCTACTTTCCAAAATGGCATCATTTGTGGGGTGTGTTTACTGTGCTGGCATTTTGGGGGTGCTAAATTGTAAGCACCCCTGTAAAGCCTAAAGGTGCTCATTGGACTTTGGACCCCTTAGCGCAGTTAGGCTGCAAAAAAGTGCCACACATGTGGTATTGCCGTACTCAGGAGAAGTAGTATATTGTGTTTTGGGGTGTATTTTTACACATACCCATGCTGGGTGGGAGAAATATCTCTGTAAATGACAATTTTTTGATTTTTTTTTACACACAATTGTCCATTTACAGAGATATTTCTCCCACTCAGCATGGGTATGTGTAAAAATACACCCCAAAACACATTATACTACTTCTCCTGAGTACGGCGATACCACATGTGTGACACTTTTTTGCACCCTAACTGCGCTAAGGGGCCCAAAGTCCAATGAGTACCTTTAGGATTTCACAGGTCATTTTGCGACATTTGGTTTCAAGACTACTCCTCACGGTTTAGGGCCCCTAAAATGCCAGGGCATTATAGGAACCCCACAAATGACCCCATTTTAGAAAGAAGACACCCCAAGGTATTCTGTTAGAACTATGATGAGTTTATAGAAGATTTTATTTTTTGTCACAAGTAAGCGGAAATTGATTTTAATTGTTTTTTTTTTCACAAAGTGTCATTTTCCGCTAACTTGTGACAAAAAATAAAATCTTCTATGAACTCACCATACTCCTAACGGAATACCTTTGGGTGTCTTCTTTCTAAAATGGGGTCATGTGTGGGGTTCCTATACTGCCCTGGCATTTTAGGGGCCCTAAACCGTGAGGAGTAGTCTTGAAAACAAATTGTAACGATCGGTGAAGCACAGAGAGGATCTGATTACCAGTGATCTGCAGTATCACCGGAAATACAGATGTATACCAGATTATACGTGATCTGCAGTATCACTGATAATCCGATATACTAGCTAACCTCTGTCCACCTGAGTAGAGTGTAGTGTTTGGTGTAACTGTAACACTTTGAGGGCTAGGCCTCAGTGCAGCAAGGAGAACTGCACAGATTCCTTCCGCAGACCTGAGCTCTCCAAGACGGGAGGAGTCAGACTGACAGTAGGAAGGATAGTATATAGAAGAGAAAAGCCATCCATATAGCATAAAGCAATCAAAAATTGCATACAATAAGTCCGTGAAAAAATGAACAATTTTATTGGGGACATATCCCTTTAAAAACAATTAAAACATGGCCAGGGATACAGGTCTGATGTCATCAAAAATAGTATATACAATAATATTCATCATAAATTCATTAAATGACAGTATAATAAACAAGGATGATGAGGCAACAAATCCAAAAACACTCAAAGACCTACGCTCACTTGACACCATCTATATCTGGCTGCTCAATTGATAACTGGGATAAATGCCCGTCAATAGTGAGAAAATAGATAGAGTGCTTACCACCAAGATCCCCGCAAGACAGTCAGGCCAGTACCCCCCGCCGGATCTCACATGTATCGCAGACCCCTCTGCTTCGTCGGAGAATCTCCGACGAAGCAGAGGGGTCTGCGATACATGTGAGATCCGGCGGGGGGTACTGGCCTGACTGTCTTGCGGGGATCTTGGTGGTAAGCACTCTATCTATTTTCTCACTATTGACGGGCATTTATCCCAGTTATCAATTGAGCAGCCAGATATAGATGGTGTCAAGTGAGCGTAGGTCTTTGAGTGTTTTTGGATTTGTTGCCTCATCATCCTTGTTTATTATACTGTCATTTAATGAATTTATGATGAATATTATTGTATATACTATTTTTGATGACATCAGACCTGTATCCCTGGCCATGTTTTAATTGTTTTTAAAGGGATATGTCCCCAATAAAATTGTTCATTTTTTCACGGACTTATTGTATGCAATTTTTGATTGCTTTATGCTATATGGATGGCTTTTCTCTTCTATATACTACTTTGGTAAACATTCATCCATGGCGTTGTATGTCATTACATTTTGGCTCAACCTTTATAGTTTGCTGGTGACAGTAGGAAGGATGTCTGGAAGTGACCCTCAGGAGGAAGGGTCGCTAACAGAGCGAGGAACCGCCTCTAACGGTAAGGTCGGTTCTCGAGGTCGGACAAGCAAGGTCGTACACACACAGACAGATAAGGTACAATATCAGGAGACAGAGGCGGAGTCTAAGTACAGGCAGGGTTCGGCAACGGGGTATCAGAAATATCGAGGTACAGAATCAGGAGGCTGAGGCGGAGTCTAGAAACGAGCCGGAGGTCGGCAACAGAGTATCAGAAATATCGCGGTACAAGATCAGGGTTCAGGAGAATGGTCGAAACAGGCAATAGGTCATAACATATAATCACAATCAAACTAGTACTTTAGCTATCAAATATCTAGCTAAGTGTAGGATTACAGCTCCAGCTGGTCCCGGCACACTTCAGGATCTGACTACGGATCTGGGTGCTCCCACGTATGTGATCGCAACGCCAGACACCCGAGAAATGACCAGCCAGCAGTATATATACACATCACTCCCTCCAGCACCTCCCACAGTGCTGGACCAATGGGGAGTGAAGCCAGAGTCAGCTGACCAGCCTGGTCAGCTGACTACTTCTGGCTACCATATATGCCCTGCCTGAGTGCGCGCGCGCGCGTCACTCTAAATCTTGAGGGACTACATGTCCCAGCCACAGCAGCCCCGCTCGGACCCTCCGCAGCGGGAGTATGTGCACCAGCCGCCGCGTTCAACGCGGCGGCTACTCCGCGCTCCGCCTGCCTCTCCATAGGGATGGCCGCCTCACGCTGGGAGGAGGCAGCTGCCTCCCCGTGTGCGTGGCCACTGTATGCGGGAAGAGCCGCCGACCGCTGGCTCATGGCGGCGGCTCTTCCACGCTTTCTTACAGTACCCCCCCCGCCGAGGAGTGGACTCCGGACAGCTCCTTCCAGGCTTTTCTGGATGTACAGTATGAAATTCCCTCACTAACTCATCCGCATGCATGCGGTTCCCAGGTACCCATTGCCTCTCCTCAATGCCGTACCCCTTCCAATGTACGAGATACTGCACCGAGTTCTGTACAGTACGTGAGTCTATGATTTTTTCCACCTCATACTCGGGTTGGGCATCGACTAAGATAGGAGGAGGAGGAGTGGGACCCACCTGGACTGCGGGTTTGAGAAGTGATACGTGGAAAGACCTTACTCCCCGCATGCTGGTGGGAAGATCGACGGTATATGTGACATCGTTGATCTGCCTAGTCACTGGGAATGGACCCACGAACCTGGGACCAAGTTTATCAGAAGGTTGTTTCAGTGACAGGTGACGGGTTGACACCCAAACCAAATCTCCTGGTTGGAATCTCCATTCTCCATTCTAACGAGCGCCTCTTGTCAGCCTGACCTTTCTGACTCTGAAATGCTTTTACGAGATTATTCTTGATGGTCCACCACATGTCTTTAAATGACCTTTGCCAAGCCTCCAAGGCTGGGAACGGAGTGGACGCAACTGGCAAAGGAGAAAATTTCGGTTTTCCTGTCACAATCTGAAATGGACAGAAACCTGAGGAAGAACTCTTTAGGTTGTTGTGGGCAAATTCTGCATAAGGTAAATATTTAACCCAATCACTCTGTGCCTCGGCAACGTAACATCTCAGAAACTGTTCTAGCGATTGGTTGACCCTCTCCGTCTGGCCATTTGTCTGTGGATGGTAACCCGAAGAGAATGACAATTTCATGCCCACTTGGTGACAGAATGCCCTCCAAAATTTTGAAAAAAACTGGACTCCCCGATCGGATACTATGTCTTCTGGAATGCCATGTAGTCTGAAGACATGGGTGATAAACAAATCAGCCAGTTCCTGGGCCGAGGGAAGTCCTTTCAGGGGCACGAAATGGGCCATTTTACTAAAACGGTCGACCACCACCCAGATGACCGACATGCCTTCAGATCTCGGAAGCTCTCCCACGAAATCCATGGACAGGTGGGTCCATGGTTCACTCGGGGTGGGCAAAGGCTGCAATGTACCTACAGATGCCAGCCGGGAGGGCTTGCTTTTTGCGCACACTGCACACTCCCTGACAAACTCTTTGCAGTCAGCGGCTAACGAAGGCCACCATGCACATCTGGCCACGAGATCTTGCATTCTAGACGCTCCAGGATGTCCCGCATTTTTGTGAGAGTGGACCATCTCCAAGATCTGGAGACGGAACGGTAACGGGACAAACAACACCCCATCAGGTTTTCCTTCCGGGATATTCTGCTGGAAAGGACTCAAAGTCTCTTCCCAGTCCACCCAAGTCTCGGTAGCGGCCAACACCACTCTTCGTGGGACAATGGTCTCGGGAACAGAGGGCTGTGCTGTCTCCGGTTCGAAACACCTAGAGAGTGCATCTGCCTTGGTATTTTTACTACCTGGCTTATACGTGATCAAGAATGTAAATCTCGAGAAAAATAGTGACCATCGAGCCTGCCTTGGGCTTAACCTTTTAGCCCCCTCGATGTATTCTAGGTTTTTGTGGTCGGTTTAAACCGTGATGGTGTGCTCAGCTCCCTCTAGCCAGTGACGCCACTCTTCGAAGGCCAATTTGATGGCTAGGAGCTCCCTATTGCCTACATCGTAGTTTCTCTCTGCCGGAGAGAATCTCCGGGAAAAATAGGCACACGGGTGTAATCTACCCTGGAGACCAGAACGCTGGGACAGCACAGCCCCCACCCCGACCTCTGAGGCGTCTACCTCCACAATAAACGGGAAAGAAGTGTCCACATGTCTGAGTATAGGTGCTGAGCAGAACAACCCCTTTAACTTAGCAAATGCCTGTATAGCCTCGGGAGGCCAATGAGTGGTGTCTGCCCCTTTTTTAGTAAGGCTAGTGAGAGGGGCGACCACCGTGGAGTACCCCTTTATAAACCTTCTATAATAGTTCGCAAACCCCAGGAACCGTTGTAGTGATTTTAACCCCACCGGCTGCGGCCACTCCAAGACCGCGGAGACCTTGGCAGGGTCCATAGACAGACCTGAGGTGGAGATTATATACCCTAAAAAGGCAACCGACGTGACCTCAAAAATATATTTCTCGAGTTTGGCGTATAACAAATTCTGCCTCAGTTTGTCTAAAACGATCCTGACATGGGTTCTGTGTTCCGAGAGGTTGTTAGAGAAAATGAGAATGTCGTCCAAATAGACCAGAACGAACTTCCCTAACACCTCCCGAAAAACCTCATTAATTAGTTCCTGGAAGACGGCCGGGGCATTACATAACCCAAAAGGCATCACCCTGTATTCGTAATGCCCATCAGGGGTATTGAAGGCCGTCTTCCATTCGTCGCCCCTTCTTATACGCACCAGATTGTATGCCCCCCGCAAATCCAGTTTTGAAAATATCTTAGCCTCTGTGACCTGTGTGAACAAATCGTCTATAAGTGGCAACGGGTACCGATTTTTCACTGTGATTTTATTGAGGCCACGGTAATCAATGCAAGGCCGTAACCCCCCATCTTTTTTCTTAACAAAAAAGAAGCCTGCCCCAGCGGGTGACCGGGACGGCCGAATGAAGCCCTTGGCCAAGTCCTCACGGATATACTCCTGCATGGCTAGTTTTTCGGGGCCAGATAAATTATACAAATGGCCTCGAGGAGGCATACAACCTGAACGGAGGTCGATGGGACAGTCAAACGGGTGATGCGGGGGTAATTTATCTGCAGCCTTGGAACAAAACACATCGGTATAATCCGAGTACTGTTCCGGTACACCTTCCACCTGCACCTTGGTTTGACCTAATGTCAGCCTCCCCAAACATTGCTGGAAACAATGAGGTGACCATGCTGTCAACTGCCCTGTGGCCCAGTCTATTTGCGGAGAATGAACCTGTAGCCAAGGCATGCCTAGGATGATAGTGGAGGTTGACATATGTAAAACAAAAAATTGCAACTGCTCCTCGTGCAATACCCCAATGGTGAGTTTTACAAGCGGAGTCTGTGACAGGGGACGATTCCGCTGCAAAGGGAAATCGTCTACTGCTGTGACCTGAATGGGGGGCGTCACGGGAGTGAGTGGTAGACCCAACTCTTGAGCAAGCTCAAAGTTCATAAAATTAGCCGCTGAGCCGGAGTCGAGAAAAGCTTCAGTGGCTACAGACCTATTATCCCATGTGACAGTACAAGGGAGAATTAACTTTCTTTCTTTAAGGGGTGAGGACTGTGTGCCTAGGGTGTCACCCCCCACTACTCCTAGGCAGACCCGTTTCCCGACCTGTTGGGGCAGTTTCGTACCCTATGCCCTGCCTCTGCACAGTATAGGCACAGTTGTTCCGTCATTCTCCGCCTCCGCTCCACCTGGGTCAGTTTTGATCGACCAATTTGCATTGGCTCTGGTGGAGGCAAGGTCGGAGAGGGCGAGACAGGCGGAGATGCTGTTACTGTGGATGCAACAGCCGGTACTGCATACGAAGTCGCCCTGACCCGGTGACAACTCCTAGCCTGCCTCTGATGGCGTAGCCTGCGATCTACTCGAATGGCCGATGATAAGGTCAGGGTCGTCGTAGATTATGACCATGGCCTTAAAGAATTCCTCCACTGAGGTCAAGGCAGTATCGGTAGAGGGCAGGTTGTATGCCCAAGACTGGGAGTCTCCAGTCAACAAAGTTTTAATAAAAATGACCCGTTGGGTCTCAGTCCCCGAGGATCGGGGTCTTAACTCGAAATATGACAACACTCTACTCCTGAAATTTCCGGAAGTCAGACTTGTGGCCGGAAAACTTATCAGGGACAGGCATGCGTATGTCATCACTAGGAGGGGATCGCACTGAATCAACTGACGTCTGGAGAGTTCTCACAGAGCCTGATAAGGCATCAATTAAGGCTTTGTGCTGGCCTAGTGCTTGATGGATGCTATCCACCGAAGTGGCAAGCACAGTCAGAGGATCAGCGCGTTCCATCTGTTTTATGGTCTGGCGTTCTGTAACGATCGGTGAAGCACAGAGAGGATCTGATTACCAGTGATCTGCAGTATCACCGGAAATACAGATGTATACCAGATTATACGTGATCTGCAGTATCACTGATAATCCGATATACTAGCTAACCTCTGTCCACCTGAGTAGAGTGTAGTGTTTGGTGTAACTGTAACACTTTGAGGGCTAGGCCTCAGTGCAGCAAGGAGAACTGCACAGATTCCTTCCGCAGACCTGAGCTCTCCAAGACGGGAGGAGTCAGACTGACAGTAGGAAGGATGTCTGGAAGTGACCCTCAGGAGGAAGGGTCGCTAACAGAGCGAGGAACCGCCTCTAACGGTAAGGTCGGTTCTCGAGGTCGGACAAGCCAGGTCGTACACACACAGACAGATAAGGTACAATATCAGGAGACAGAGGCGGAGTCTAAGTACAGGCAGGGTTCGGCAACGGGGTATCAGAAATATCGAGGTACAGAATCAGGAGGCTGAGGCGGAGTCTAGAAACGAGCCGGGGGTCGGCAACAGAGTATCAGAAATATCGCGGTACAAGATCAGGGTTCAGGAGAATGGTCGAAACAGGCAATAGGTCATAACATATAATCACAATCAAACTAGTACTTTAGCTATCAAATATCTAGCTAAGTGTAGGATTACAGCTCCAGCTGGTCCCGTCACACTTCAGGATCTGACTACGGATCTTGGTGCTCCCACGTATGTGATCGCAACGCCAGACACCCGAGAAATGACCAGCCAGCAGTATATATACACATCACTCCCTCCAGCACCTCCCACAGTGCTGGACCAATGGGGAGTGAAGCCAGAGTCAGCTGACCAGCCTGGTCAGCTGACTACTTCTGGCTACCATATATGCCCTGCCTGAGTGCGCGCGCGCGCGTCACTCTAAATCTTGAGGGACTACATGTCCCAGCCACAGCAGCCCCGCTCGGACCCTCCGCAGCGGGAGTATGTGCACCAGCCGCCGCGTTTAATGCGGCGGCTACTCCGCGCTCCGCCTGCCTCTCCATGGGGATGGCCGCCTCACGCTGGGAGGAGGCGGCTGCCTCCCCGTGTGCGCGGCCACTGTATGCGGGAAGAGCCGCCGACCGCTGGCTCATGGCGGCGGCTCTTCCACGCTTTCTTACACAAATGTGGCGAAATGACCTGTGAAATCCTAAAGGTACTCATTGGACTTTGGGCCCCTTAGTGCACTTAGGGTGCAAAAAAGTGCCACACATGTGGTACCGCTGTACTCAGGAGAAGTAGTATAATGTGTTTTGTGGTGTATTTTTACACATACCCATGCTGGGTGGGAGAAATATCTTTGTAAATGACAATTTTTTGATGTTTTTTACACACAATTGTCATTTACAGAGAGATTTCTCCCACCCAGCATGGGTATGTGTAAAAATACACCCCAAAACACATTATACTACTTCTCCTGAGTACGGCGATACCACATATGTGACACTTTTTTGCAGCCTAGGTGCGCTAAGGGGCCCAACGTCCTATTCGCAGGTCATTTTGAGGCATTCGTTTTCTAGACTACTCCTCACGGTTTAGGGCCCCTAAAATGCCAGGGCAGTATAGGAACCCCACAAGTGACCCCATTTTAGAAAGAAGACACCCCAAGGTATTCCGTTAGGAGTATGGTGAGTTCATAGAAGATTTTATTTTTTGTCACAAGTAAGCGGAAATTGATTTTAATTGTTTTTTTCACAAAGTGGCATTTTCCGCTAACTTGTGACAAAAAATAAAATCTTCTATGAACTCACCATACTCCTAACGGAATACCTTTGGGTGTCTTCTTTCTAAAATGGGGTCATTTGTGGGGTTCCTATACTGCCCTGGCATTTTAGGGGCGCTAAACCGTGAGGAGTAGTCTTGAAAACAAATGTCGCAAAATGACCTGTGAAATCCTAAAGGTACTCATTGGACTTTGGGCTCCTTAGCGCACTTAGGGTGCAAAAAAGTGCCACACATGTGGTACCGCTGTACTCAGGAGAAGTAGTATAATGTGTTTTGTGGTGTATTTTTACACATACCCATGCTGGGTGGGAGAAATATCTCTGTAAATGACAATTTTTTGATTTTTTTTTACACACAATTGTCCATTTACAGAGAGATTTCTCCCACCTAGCATGTGTATGTGTAAAAATACACCCCAAAACACATTATACTATTTCTTTTGAATACGGCGATATGACATGTGTGACACTTTTTTGCAGCCTAGGTGCGCTAAGGGGCCCAACATCCTATTCACAGGTAATTTTGAGGCATTTGTTTTCTAGACTACTCCTCACGGTTTAGGGCCCCTAAAATGCCAGGGCAGTGCCCCCTAGCACTCCTATCCATCAGATCAGGCCCAATACAACCTGTCATCTAAAAGGCCACCCTGCTTATGACCGGTTCCACAAAATTTGCCCCCTCATAGACCACCTGTCATCAAAATTTGCAGATGCTTATACCCCTGAACAGTCATTTTGAGACATTTGGTTTCCAGACTACTCACGGTTTGGGGCCCGTAAAATGCCAGAGCAGTATAGGAACCCCACAAGTGACCCCTTTTTAGAAAAAAGACACCCCAAGGTATTCTGTTAGATGTATGATGAGTTTATAGAAGATTTTATTTTTTGTCAAAAGTTAGCGGAAATAGATTTTTACAGTTTTTTCACAAAGTGTCATTTTTCACTAACTTGTGACAAAAAATAAAATCTTCTATGAACTCACCATACACCTAACGGAATACCTTGGGGTGTCTTCTTTCTAAAATGTGGTCACTTGTGGGGTTCCTATACTGCTCTGGCATTTTACGGGCCCCAAACCATGAGTAGTCTGGAAACCAAATGTCTCAAAATGACTGTTCAGGGGTATAAGCATCTGCAAATTTTGATGACAGGTGGTCTATGAGGGGGCAAATTTTGTGGAACCGGTCATAAGCAGGGTGGCCTATTAGATGACAGGTTGTATTGGGCCTGACCTGATGGATAGGAGTGCTAGGGGGGTGACAGGAGGCGATTGATGGGTGTCTCAGGGGGTGGTTAGAGGGGAAAATAGATGCAATCAATGCACTGGGGAGGTGATCGGAAGGGGGTCTGAGGGGGATCTGAGGGTTTGGCCGAGTGATCAGGAGCCCACACGGGGCAAATTAGGGCCTGATCTGATGGGTAGGTGTGCTAGGGGGTGACAGGTGGTGACAGGAGGTGATTGATGGGTGTCTCAAGGTGTGATTAGTGGGAATGGATGCAAGCAATGCACTGGCGAGGTGATCAGGGCTGGGGTCTGAGGGTGTGGGCGGGTGATTGGGTGCCCTAGGGGCACATAGGGGTCTAATCTGATGGGTAGCAGTGACAGGTGGTGACAGGGCGTGATTGATGGGTAATTAGTGGGTGTTTAGAGGGGAGAACAGCTGCAATGCACTTGGGAGGTGATCTGACGGCAGGTCTGCAGGCGATCAGATGGTGTGGGTGGGTGATCAGATTGCCCGCAAGGGGCAGGTTAGGGGCTTATTGATGGGTAGCAGTGACAGGGGGTGATTGATGGGTGGCAGTGACAGGGGGTGATTGATGGGTGATTGATAGGTGATTGACAGGTGATTGACATGTGATCAGTGGGTTATTACAGGGAAGAACAGATGTAAATAATGCACTGGCGAATTGATAAGGTGGGGTCTGAGGGCAATCTGAGCGTGTGGGTGGGTGATTGGGTGCCCACAAGGGGCAGATTAGGGTCTGATCTGATAGGTAACAGTGACAGGTGGTGATAGGGGGTGATTGATGGGTGATTGATGGGTAATTAGTGGGTGTTTAGAGAAGAGAACAGATGTAAACAATACACTTGGGAGGTGATTTGACGGCAGGTTTGCGGGCGATCTAATGGTGTGGGTGGGTGATCAGATTGCCCGCAAGGGGCAGGTTAGGGGCTGATTGATGGGTGGCAGTGACAGGGGGTGATTGATGGGTGATTGACGGGTGATTGACAGGTGATTGACAGGTGATCAGGGGGGATAGATGCATACAGTACACGGGGGGGGGGGGGGGTCTGGGGGAGGTCTGGGGAGAATCTGAGGGGTGGGGGTGCTCAGGAGTCCCCAGGGCGGCAGTTTAGGGAATTTAAAAAACAATAGCGTTGACAGATAGTGACAGGGAGCGATTGATGGGTTATTAGGGGGGTGATTGGGTGCAAACAGTGGTCTGGGTTGGGGTCTGAGGGGGGCTGTGGGCATTCAGGGGGCGGGAGGGGCAGATCAGTGTGTTTAGGTGCAGACTAGGGTGGCTGCAGCCTGCCCTGGTGGTCCCTCAGACACTGGGACCACCAGGGCAGGAGGCAGCCTGTATAATACACTTTGTATACATTACAAAGTGTATTATACACTTTGTAGCGGCGATCGCGAGGTTAACAACCCGCCGGCACTTCCGAACGGTTGTTGTCGCGAGTGGGCGGAGCCAGTTGCCAGGGGAAGCACGCGTCATCAATGACGCGATCGTTCCCCCGGCATGCCGAAAGGACGCAACGCCCTTGGGCGTATTGCGGTCCTTTCGGCGTCCACTTTGCCGCCGCCCATCAGCTGTGGGCGGTCGGCAAGTGGTTAATCTCCACCCATGGTCAGACTGAGACACTAAGGGCCCACCAAGGAAGTTTCAGCCTGAGGCCCGCCCCCTCTCCTCCTCCACCCCCCGATCCCCTCTCCTCCTCTCCCCCCCATTTTGGGCTTACATACACATGTACTCTACAAATTTTGCATGATTTTATGGTAGGGAATAGATTGTGAGTACTTTTGAGGACAGCCTCCAATAGGGATATGTCCACCTGCATCGCGCCGCAGCAAAAATAAATGAGTGTCACCACGTACTGGAACATGGGCGTGGTCATGATGAATCATGGGCAGACTTAAAAAAAAACAACACAAAATAAGTAGCGGTGTTATTCACAGAGATTAGGTCCGACCAGATACATTTTAGATAAAATAATGAAGTAGTTACATGCCTCATGATAATTCATCAAGTAGTCAAATGGCAGCAGATTTTCCGACAAAATGCAATCAGATTGGCGTCAGATTTCCCCACAAAATGCAATCAAATTGGCAGCAGATATCCCCACAAAATACAATCTGATTGGTGGCAGATATCCCCACAAAATGCAATCAGATTGGCGGCAGATTTCTCCACAAAATACAATCTGATTAGCGGCAGATATCCCCACAAAATGCAAATAGATTGGTGACAGATATCCCAAAAAAATACAATCAGATTGGCGGCAGATATCCCCACAAAATGCAATCAGATTGGCAGAAGATACCCCCACAAATTGCAATCAGATTGGCGACAGATATCCCCACTAAATGCACTCAGATTGGCAGCAGATACCCCCACAAAATGCAATTAGATTGGCTGCAGATATCCCCACAAAATGCAATCAGATGGGTGGCAGATTTCCCCACAAAATACAATTAGATTGGTGGCAGATATCCCCACAAAATGCAATCAGATTGGCAGCAGATATCCCCACAAAATGCAATCAGATTGGCAGAAGATACCCCCACAAATTGCAATCAGATTGGCAGCAGATACCCCCACAAAATGCAATTAGATTGGCAGCAGATACCCCCAAAAATGCAATCAGATTGGCGGCCGATTTCCCCACAAAATACAATCTGATTGGCGGCAGATATCCCCACAAAATGCAAATAGATTGGCGGCAGATAGCCCCACAAAATGCAATTAGATTGGCAGCAGATACCCCCAAAAATGCAATCAGATTGGCGGCCGATTTCCCCACAAAATACAATCTGATTGGTGGCAGATATCCCCACAAAATGCAAATAGATTGGCGGCAGATAGCCCCACAAAATGCAATTAGATTGGTGGCAGATTTCCCCACAAAATGCAATCAGATTGGTGGCAGATATCCCAACAAAATACAATCAGATTAGTGGCAGATATCCCCACAAAATGCAATTAGATTGGCGGCAGATATCCCCACAAAATGCAATTAGATTGGCTGCAGATTTCCCCACAAAATGCAATTAGATTGGCGGCAGATATCCCCACAAATTGCAATTAGATTGGCAGCAGATATCCCCACAAAATGCAATCAGATTGGCGGCAGATATCCCCACAAAATGCAATTAGATTGGTGGCAGATATCCCCACAAAATGCAAGTAGATTGGTGGCAGATATATTCACAAAATACAATTAGATTGGCGGCAGATTTCCCAACAAAATACAATCAGATTGGCGGTAGATATCCCCACAAAATGCAATCAGATTGGTAGAAGATACCCCCACAAATTGCAATCAAATTGGCAGCAGATACCACCACAAATTGCAATCAGATTGGCAGCAGATACCCCCACAAAATGCAATCAGATTGGCAGCAGATACCCCCACAAAATGCAATCAGATTGGCAGCAGATACCCCCACAAAATACAATCAGATGGGCGGCAGATTTCCCCACAAAATGCAATTACATTGGTGGCAGATATCCCCACAAAATGCAATTAGATTGGTGGCAGATATCCCCACAAAATGCAATCAGATTGGTGGCAGATTTCCCAACTAAATACCATCAGATTAGTGGCAGATATCCCCACAAAATGCAATTAGATTGGCGGCAGATATCCCCACAAAATGCAATTAGATTAGCAGCAGATATCCCCACAAAATGCAATCAGATTGGTGGCAGATATCCCCACAAAATGCAGTTAGATTGGCATCAGATTTCCCCACAAAATGCAATCAGATTGGCGGCAGATTTCCCAACAATTGGTGGCAGATATCCCCACAAAATGCAATCAGATTGGTGGCAGATTTCCCAACTAAATACCATCAGATTAGTGGCAGATATCCCCACAAAATGCAATTAGATTGGCGGCAGATATCCCCACAAAATGCAATTAGATTAGCAGCAGATATCCCCACAAAATGCAATTAGATTGGTGGCAGATATCCCCACAAAATGCAAGTAGATTGGTGGCAGATATATTCACAAAATACAATTAGATTGGCGGCAGATTTCCCAACAAAATACAATCAGATTGGCGGTAGATATCCCCACAAAATGCAATCAGATTGGTAGAAGATACCCCCACAAATTGCAATCAAATTGGCAGCAGATACCACCACAAATTGCAATCAGATTGGCAGCAGATACCCCCACAAAATGCAATCAGATTGGCAGCAGATACCCCCACAAAATGCAATCAGATTGGCAGCAGATACCCCCACAAAATACAATCAGATGGGCGGCAGATTTCCCCACAAAATGCAATTACATTGGTGGCAGATATCCCCACAAAATGCAATTAGATTGGTGGCAGATATCCCCACAAAATGCAATCAGATTGGTGGCAGATTTCCCAACTAAATACCATCAGATTAGTGGCAGATATCCCCACAAAATGCAATTAGATTGGCGGCAGATATCCCCACAAAATGCAATTAGATTAGCAGCAGATATCCCCACAAAATGCAATCAGATTGGTGGCAGATATCCCCACAAAATGCAGTTAGATTGGCATCAGATTTCCCCACAAAATGCAATCAGATTGGCGGCAGATTTCCCAACAAAATATAATCAGATTGGTGGCAGATATCCCCACAAAATGCAATTAGATTGGCGGCAGATATCCCCACAAAATGCAATTAGATTGGCAGCAGATATCCCCACAAAATGCAATCAGATTGGTGGCAGATTTCCCAACAAAATACAATCAGATTGGTGGCAGATATCCCCACAAAATACAATTGGATTGGCGGCAGATATCCCCACAAAGGCAGGTCCACAGTTAGTGGGGGCCCTCATGCTGGAAGGGGGGACAGCGGGCACAGAGCGGCGGGGAGGGGGGAAGCTTCCCCCTCCTTCACCTAGAGCCCCCCTTCTGCGCTCCCCCCGTTAGGTATACAGGTCTCAGTGCCCCCATGCATGCTGGAAGGGGGGAAATTGTGCACAGAGCGGCGGGGAGGGGGAGAAGCTTCGCTTCCCCCCTCCCTCACCTAGGGGCCCCCCCTTCCCTCCAGAATTGCACCCAGTAGCGGCAGCGAGCAGGAATCACTTACCAGCATCAGATCGATAGCTCTGCGTGCCACTGCTGATCTCCGTCTCCTGCACTGCTGTCCAATCACAGGAAGTACTGCGAGAGCGTGATTGGATAGCGTCAGTGCAGGAGACCAAAATTAATTGATGGTGTAATGGTTAAGGGCTCTGCCTCTGACACGGGAGACCAGGGTTCGAATCTCGGCTCTGCCTGTTCAGTAAGCCAGCACCTATTCAGTAGGAGACCTTTGGCAAGTCTCCCTAACACTGCTACTGCCTATAGAGCGCGTCCTTGTGGCTGCAGCTCTGGTGCTTTGAGTCCGCTGGGAGACTATTTGTCTTGTCTTGTCTTGTCTAAACAAATAGATAAGCGCTCAACCAGCTAGTTCTGTGATTCCAACAATTATTATCAGTAGTTTCTTAAGTATTTAATTCACAAGTAGAGCACTACCTGGCTGTGTGCAAGCTAATCAAACATAAAAAAATATAGGTTACAAGCGCTACATACAAAAGTCCACTGATCAATGCATAGGCCCAACAGATCAAATGGCCACACATATAGTCCGTTAGGAGCTGCAATTGCTAGCCAATTGAAATGGCCACACACAAAGTTCATCTAATGCTAAAAGTTTCCAGGGTTCACTCCCCCCTTCAGGTCCCCACTCACCGGATATGGCGGCCTATTTTGGGCCCGTCACAGCATCTGAGGTATTGGCCACCTCACAGCCTCTCGATCCAATCTCGGTCTGTCGTGTACGGGCTAGATGTCTTCAGCTCCTTGGCGTCCCGGTATCAATATTTAACACCAAAAAGAAAAGCAGAAAAGCAGAACGCTCACATAGCGTAAAAATATCCTCTGTTTATTTGTAAAAATGTCGTATGACAATAAAATATGTGCATCTAGCACTAGTTTACAGTTTAAAAGACAACGGGAAGCTTGACAGGCTTTTAGCTGGGTCTATCACAGTCCTGCATGGATGGACCTATACAAAAATGTTAGCTAGACCCCAGCTATGAGCCTTAGTAAGCCTTGGCTGAGTATAGCAGGGTGTTGCACAGTATTCACTCGCCAAAACAAGATCTGTATCCCCGCAAAGTTAAAAATCTGACCGCTATCAAGCCGCCCAGCTGAGATAGCTCAAAAGATCAGCGTTTTCCGACGTTCCGCATCCGGTGACATCATACGCTTAGCACGCCGCTCCATAGCTCCGCCCAACGCGTTAAGCAACTCATCAGGGGCTACGGAGCTGACGGCGCGACGTTACTTATAGCCGCCAGTCAGTCCCAGCTGCCAGCCAGTCATGCCTTTACATACTCATATTACATCATGATTGCCTACAATACATGGTATACATAGATGCATTCATTAGACGCACTTATTACAATATTTCTTTATCTAAAATTCCACATAGCTGTCATTGCGCCACCCAGTGGGCAAAACTATTCATTAGCTAAGCTAGGTGAGCTAAAAACTACAAAATACACCACCCAGTGGGCATTTGTCTAGACACAGGCACCATAAATACAAAATCCACCCTCCCACTATCAGATATAATATACCCCATCTTTACCAACAAGTCTCCATAGAGGGCGCAATGGCTGCCATATAACAGCCTAGTCTGTACTGATAAAGCAATTTAGATCTATATCAATGTTTAGACCTTTAGGCTGTAAGGTCCCTATATTGTATATCCATTTGGTTTCTAACTTAGACACCTCACGGGTTTTGTTACACCCCCTCCACCCCGGAACCAGCTTTTCAATACCACACATCCTTGCATCAGCTATGCATGAATCATGCTGGACAGAGAAGTACCTAGACACACTATGTTGTTAAAAACCTTTCTTAATTTTGTATATATGTTCCCCCAGACGTTCATATAAACCCCTGGTGGTCCTACCTATGTATTGAAGCCCGCATTTACACCACAACAGGTATACCACATGGGTAGATTTACAAGTGATAAACTGCTTAATGCGGAAGGTTCTATTATTGGAGAAAGAGTTAATCGACTGGACCCTTACAGTTAGTCCCTCTCTGCAAGCTCTGCAAGATCGACAGGGATAAAAACCTGGGTTTTGCCAAGGGTTCTTTAAAGAGAACCAGAGATGAAGCACCCTCTTGTATTTTACCTTATAAATCAGTGGGAACATGACAGTAAACACCTAATCTGCCCTTTGTTTCATTGTTCTCTGTGTAATCCGACTGTTATCACGTCTGATAAGAATCCCCGACTGAGAAGTCAGGCTGCTCCGTCTAGTTTTGCTACAGAAAGATTATAGCTAAGTCTGTCTTCTGTGGTGTTATTTCAAGCCCAAGCCTGCCCCCTTGTGGCTTTGCTATAATGACTCAGCAATAATCATTCCCAGCAAAGCCAGATTTAATTGCTCAGTCTGGGATTCTTGTGACTGCTGCTAACAGACACTTTTAGCAGTGAGGAGGAAACAGAGAGCATGGTAAGTGTTTTCTCTAATGTTCTTACTGATATACATGGTAAAATACACACGGGTGCTTCCTCTCTGGTTCCCTTTAATGTTCTGGGGGGATTAGCACAACTTGAGGCCAAGTAATCTTTTAAGTTACGTGCCCTAGAGTATATAAATCGGGGTCTCTCTGGCAAATGCTTCCCGAGAGTAGGGTCCCGCCTCAATATACCCCAGTGCCTCTTAATCACTGACTCAATTTGTCTATACTGTCTACTGAACCCAGTAAGGAAACTGAAGTCCATGCCCTGATTATTCCTTTGTCTAGGGCAAGAAAAGCAGCATCTATCAGAATTTGCCACCTTGGAGTGTTCTATCTCTATACTATTGGGATCATACCCTTTTTCCTCAAATCTGTTTGCTATTTTTCTAGATTCATGTTCATAATCATCACTACTAGTACAGTTACGTTTCAGGCGCAGGAACAGGCCTTTGGGTATTGCTTCAAGCCACTTTGGGTGATGACAGCTAGTTGTGGGGATGTAACCATTCCTGTCAGTACCTTTGAAATGGGTATGAGTCCACAACCGGTCACCATCTTTATGAATCTCTAGGTCCAGGAAGACTACACTTTCCCTGCTGCTAGTGGCTGTCAGTTCTATATTATGGTTATTTTTGTTCAAGAATGATATATATTTATTAAGATCAACTTGTGACCCTTCCCAAAAAATTAGTAGGTCATCAATAAATCTAGCCCATTTAACAACAGGTAATGACTCATCTCTGTCCAGCATGGTCTCCTCCCAAACTGCCATAAAGATGTTTGCGAAACTTGGCGCATAGCCAGCCCCCATCGCACATCCTCGTTTTTGTACATAAAAGGAGCCCTCATGCCAGAAATAATTATGAGTTAAGGCAAATTTTAATAGGGCCAGGATAAAATCACACTGGTCCTCTCGGAAGTCAGTTTTCAACAAATACGTTCCCACTGCCCGTAATCCCTGATCATGGGGTATGCAGGTATAGAGGGAAGACACGTCAGCCGTAGCCAACAATGTCCCCCCTCCAACCCGCACATCCCCTAGTACCCGCAGGGCATGTCCAGTGTCCCTAAGTAGATGTGGTATATGCGCTACTGCCAACTGCAACATATTATCTAGGTACTGACCCAATCTATGTGTCAATGATCCCATACCACTAATTATGGGGCGTCCTGGTGGCCTCTCAAGATTTTTATGCACCTTTGGTGTTTGGTAAATAACAGGAATACGCGGCGCTGTAGGCAAAAGATATTCATATTCTTTACCATTCAATATTCCTAATCTGAGTCCATCTTTAAGGATTTCTCTTAATTCCCCAAAGTACTCCCTAGTAGGATCTCCACGCAATTTAGTGTAGGTATCCCCATCTCCAACCAGCCTATTAAGTTCTTCTCTATACTGCTCCTGGTTCATAACTACCACCCCTCCCCCTTTATCTGCTGGTCTAATAACTAACTTTTTCTCCTCCAAAAGTTCCTTCACTAGTTCACTAGTAGGGGCCTCTCCCCTTTAGAGGTATTTTCTCTAAATCACCTAACACCATGGTTTTAAATGTATCTAGTGTGGTTCCTGTGTCATGATCCTGCGGATTGAATATTGATCTATTTCGCAAATTAGAGTGTCTATAGGGATCAGGGGGATTCATTCTAGTAGTTGGGCCCTCCTTCTTCAGAAAATATTTTTTTACATTCAGCCTTTGTATGAATTTATTTACATCCACATAAGTATTAAACTTATTAATCTGACAAGATGGCGCAAATTTAAGACCCTTATCAATCAGAGTCAGTTGAGGACGGGTTAAAGTCTCCCCACTTATATTAAAAATCCCTTGGCCGACTAATTTCTTAGCCTTTTCTCTTCTCCCCCCTCGGCATCCTCTTCTGCTCACCTTTTGTTCTGGGCCCTGGGGGATTGTATATCTAGTTCCCCTTGTTGGCCTCGAAAGCGGGGTCTGGGATATCCCCATGGAAAAGGATCTTCAGTATTAGGGTCATTTAGAGGTTCATATCTATTGTGAACAGGGACCTCGTACGGTGCTGGAGTATGTATGGGTACATAACCACGTTGCTGCAGGGGCTTACGTTGTTGATTAATGGGTCTAGGGTTAGGATTGTAACGTGGACCATTGGGGCGGCCCCAATTTTGTCTGAAGGGTCTTCTTCCCTCATAACGCCTACTGTCATCTGGCCCACCCCCTTTAGGTATAGCCTCCCACCTATTATTCCAACCTTGTGGAGGGTTCCCCCTGGGCCTGTGTGGAGCTTGCCCCCTTCCCCTAGGTGCAGGAGACCAGCCCAGCGGCACACAGAGCTATCGATCTGATGCCGGTAAGCTATTCCCCGCTGCTGCCGCTGGCTGGCTGCAATTCTGGAGGGAGGGGGGCTCGGAAGGGGGGCCCCTAGGTGAGGGGGGGGGCTTCCCCCCCTCCCCGCTGCTCTGTGCACAATTTCCCCCCTTCCTGCACTGTGCCCCCTCCTTCTCAGCTTTGAGGCCCCCAGGAGGCGGGGCCGCCGGGGCCCACCGGTGGAAAAATTGGTGGTTAAGTGGCTCAGTCCGAGCCTGTCTCCACCCTCCTACTTATAACAGTCTCTTGGAAATCTACTACCGAAATCCATTTCAATCTCCTATTATCTAAAGTATGCAACAATATGGAACTTGAATCTCGAATAAGAGGTAGAACCTCACTAAATACAGACCCTTATTGAATATCCTATGAATTGATAAAAAATTTCATAGAGAATACTGACTTCTTGTTAACTGTGGTGTCTTTGGCTAAATACAACTACATCCCACCATGCTAAGTGCCTATATAACTCCACTTAATACCTTGAAACAAATCTTTACCTAAGATCTATCTTCACTATTGATCAAAGCAATATCTGCAATACATCTGACAGTTTTGTGCGGATCCACTAATCTTGTCCTAAGGTTACATGGTTTTGTTATACTTAAGTTTTTTTCCTTATATCCTATTTCTCAGTTCTTTAATGCATATATATATATATATACTCTGCAAGTTTGTTAACGTTAAAAATTTACAATAAAAAAAATTGAAACAAAAAAAGGAATCATACAAAGTTTTGCAGACAAAGATTTGTTGCCAGTCCCTATTCAGTGTTCAGCGGGGTCAAGGGGTTTGGGGTCTCCAAAGCTTCGCAGGGGAGGTCCAGTGAGTTCTAGTTATGACACTGCAGCCTGCAATTGTTTATCATGTCTAAATGATGGCATTCTTAATGCTTCAATAACATTTTTGAACTACAGATAAACAATGGTACTGAGTCATGTTCCTTCTGATCTGAGTAAAAACAAAAACATGGGTACATAAAGATATAGGCAATGGTGTACATAAAATTACAGTACATGATTTGATTTGTTAAAATTACAGTACAAAATACAAAAATGGTAGATAGTTGTGTAGTGATTAGCAAAAATGCACAAAAATGTACAACCTATGAGTATAGATGGGCCTACTGTTCTGCTGAATTTTTTTTAAATTTTGTTTGCAGTTTTCCATAGACTTTAATGGAAGGCAAGTGGCCGCCGACTAGCGGTTCATAGCAAAGCCCCCTTATGTGCTGGATACACCAAATTTTTCAAAAAGACATTATAGTTTTTGAGAGAATTGATTTTAAAGTTTCATAGGAAAAAATAATACAATTAAAGGTAGTAAATTACAGATAATGTAGCAAACGTAACGGTAGTGTAAATTTACATATATCAAAAGAAAAAGCAATTAATTTCATGATGGGGTTTCCAGGTTTACGGATCCCCTGGAAAACCCTCCGAAGTTGCAACACTTTGGCCAGGGATCGCTATACAGCCGCAATATAGCTGTATAAAGAATATCTGGCAATTTTGCCTATCTTTTGAAACCTTTTTTTCCTTAATGTTCAGTGTGGGAAAATAAAAAAAAAAAATGATGTGGGGTCCTCCTCCTGAGACTCCTTAACCCCTCGTCCCCCATGCAGGCTGGGATAACCAGAATGTGGGGCTTTGCACCCTACGCTATACCATCTTGCATGGTCCGTGGTATTGGGGCCTCTGGGGGAGAGGGGTGGCCAACAGGGTTGCTCGGAGACCCTAATCATGGGTTATTATTATTATTTATTGTATTTGTAAAACACCAACATATTACATATTACGCAGCGCTGTACAATAGATAAATGGGTAGGTAGGACATACAGGAAACGCACAACAAAAACAAGATCATGCAAATGATTTCATAACAGTACAGTGTCATAGATCAAAATAGAGACTGTTCTAGTCCACAAGAGGGGCGATGGACAGTAAGATTGCATAATCAAGCTGGAAACACTAGAGAGGAGGGCCCTGCCAGAGGCTTACACTCTAAAGGAATCACGGATTTGAGTGAATTTGATCACGGCTCCACCCACTTTTGGATTGGCCGTGATCATGATCACGGAAAGATTCGGAATACCGAATAGAATTCGGATTCCAAGTCAAAATCATGTATTGAATTCGGAATCACGAGTCAGAATCACGAATGTCCTTTAAATTGCTTCTGATCCTTTTTTTTTACATGAAATGATGCATTATGCATCAAGTTTTTTGAAACAAATATCATTTATATACGTGTGAAGGTCTAATTAATAAAATGGGGGGGGGGGGGGTGCGTGTGTGTATTATATATGTATTATATATGTGTGTGATAATGCGGTAAGTGACAGATAAAGTAGCAAACCTAACGATAGTGTAAATTTACATATATCATAGTTACATAGTTATTTGGATTGAAAAAAGACATATGTCCATTGAGTTCAACCAGAAAACAAAAGTACAATGCCAGCCTGCTTCCTCACATATCCCTGCTGATCCAGAGGAAGATGAAAAACCCTTACAAGGCATGGTCCAATTAGCCCCAAAAGGGAAAAAATTCCTTCCCGACTCCAGATGGCAATCAGATAAAATCCCTGGATCAACACCACTGGGCATTACCTAGTAATTCTTTCATCGCAAGGAAAGCATCTAAGCCTCCTTTCAATGCAGATATAGAATTTGCCATAACCTATGGCGTAGGGCCCGTGGTCGCAATGGTCACCGTGGCGACCGGGCCCGCCTCCTGAAGAGGCAGGGGAGGGGCCCGGGGGCCTGGACCCCCAGGTGTTGAAATCCCCGCAGTGACTGCCTCCCGGAGGCAGAGCAGGGCTACGAGAAGATGGCTGCCGAAGCCCTGCACTGGCGACTATTTGTGTCTCTTCCCGTAGCCCTGCACTCTGCCTGTCAGCGCGGGAGAAACTGGCTGCAGGAGAGGATCGTCGCAGTAGAAGCTGCACGCGGGAGGCTGGCTGCACGTCGGGGACGGGGAGCTCACGTCAGAGGCTGGCCAGATGAGTGAATTTTTTTTTTATTTGTACAGTTTTCTGGTGACTGCTCCCCACATAGCATTTATTTTCTGGTGACTGCTCCCCACATAGCGTTTTTTTTCTGGTGACTGCTCCCCACATAGCGTTTTTTTCTGGTGACTGCTCCCCACATAGCAGTATATACCACAAATTGGGCAAGCACCATCAACCAAACACCAAAATAAGGTAGTCTGAGAGTGTGCAGAAAGGAACTAAATCAAATTATGACTCAGAACAAAGAACAGAAGTTCCCTCAAAGAACCGCACCACTCAAAAAATCAATGTTAGCAAAATCAACTTTATTCAAAAAGAATTAAAAACAAGTATGGTAGATAAACATGACAGGAACTCGTACAAATAAATATTGATCCATAACATTAGATATATAACCATAGGATCGAGTTCCAGAATAGCATTAACTCATAATACATACAAATGAATCAGTATCTGCAGGGAAAAAGTAATCAACAGCTCCCTGCAGTCCCAAATGCTCACCCGGACAAGCTGCAGTACTCAAAAATAAAGTGCATACAATATAGTGCAAAATAGCATCATGAATAAATAAATAAACAATTCATATGTAAGGAATCCATAGCGGATTGTAAAGTGACAAGTGCAAAAAACACATAAGGAAGTATGTGCAAAGTAGTGCAAGGAAGGTGAAATATAGAGAACACTGAAAGCTTACCGAGGCAGGCAAACCGGGGTCAGTGAGTCATGGTTAGCAACCGTGGGGCCATCGCGATTCACCGCTCAACGCTATGGCGGCTTCCTCTGGGCATACATCACCCCAAGTGTTCACGGCTATTAAACGCTCTGGCCAAGGAGGGCGGGGAATGAACGGGCGTGGCCTAATACACTGTGCGCGGCCGCGCCTAATGAGGGAAGAGCACTGTAGCGATGTGTAGCGCTACGTCACTTCCCCCTCCTAGCACTAAGGGAGTGTGAAGGATAGCGGAATAGCCGCCGCATGCTCGGACGGCGTGGCGGCTGTTTCCGCGTCTAGTCCGGCGGTTTACGTGCGGCGACATGTGTCTGATCTGGTGCAGCCTTCCTGTGCACATAGGCTGAGGAATACACGCGCGCGCGCACGGAGAGGCAGAAACTTTATGGGAAACAGAGAGGGATCAGCTGACCTCCTTGGTCAGCTGATCCTAGGATGGTTGCGAATTGGCTGGAAGGGACTGGGCTGCGCTGATCAGCGCTGCACTATATAACCACTCGTCCCTCAGTCTTACGTTGTCTGCCATTGCAAATGCTTAATGTGTTAGCACACAAACCTCAGTCAGATCCTACAGTGTGTTGGAACCAGGACGGACCTGGGAAATCACACTGAGCTAGATTACTCTCGCTTGTCATGCTATGTTATGCTATAGACTAGTTCCAGGGTGTTGTGACTACAGACCTCACACCCAAGCTTAGGAAACTGTCTCAATGCTATGTTATGCTATAGACTAGTTCCAGGGTGTTGTGACTACGGACCACACACCCAAGCTTAGGAAACTGTCTCTATGTTATGTTATGTTACAGACTAGTTCCGGGGTGTTGTGACTACGGACCTCACACCCAAGACTAGGGGACTGTATCAGTGTTATGTATGCTAGTTCTGGGGTGCTGTAACTACTTTCCTCACACCCAAGACTAGCACTGGGTATTTATACTACTTCAGCCCGCCACTAGGGTGTAGAGAGCCAGGATCTCTCATCCAGTAGGGTAAGTTGGTACATTTAGCAGCAGGGCTTCCTGCAACCTAGCCCAGGACCCTCTCCTAGGGAGCCTTCGGGCTTATAGGGATTCACCCACAGTTTAGGGTGAACTCCCTTCATCTTCCGACCTCCAGTTCCTCTGGTGGTTCTCACTCAAGTGTTACTGTTACACCTAACACTCACATACCCATAGGTGTCCAGAGGTTAGCAATATATCTGATTATCGGTGATACTGCAGATCATCAATAATCGGGTATATATCTGCATTCTTGGTGATACTGCAGATCACCAATAATCAGATTCTCTCTGCGTGCCAACACCGTTCATTACAGAACGGCAGACCAAAACAATATGGACACACTTGACAGTCGTCTGCTTGCACTCACCACCTCGGGCGAGAATTGCATCAGCGTGCTGGATAGTCATCAGACCCAGATCAATGCCTTGTCTGGGTCTATACAAGCCCTTCAGACGACTGTTAATACAGTGTGATCCCCTCTTGTTACAGATTTACGCATGCCGGTGCCCAAGAAATTTTCTGGTCATAGATCTGACTTTCGAAACTTTAAAAATCGAGTGTTATCTTACTTTGAGTTGAGACCTAATACTTCAGGTACTGCCGCACAGAGAATTATCTTTATTAACCTCCCTGGCGGTTTAATTATTTTGCCAGGGAGGCTGCGGGAGGGTTTTTTTTAAATAAAAAAAAAAATATTTCATGCAGCCAACTGAAAGTTGGCTGCATGAAAGCCCACTAGAGGGCGCTCCGGAAGCGTACTTTCGATCGCCTCCGGCAATCGAAAGTAACAAGATAGGCCGCAATGAGCGGCCTATCTTGTTTCGCTTTCCTCGTCGCCATGGCGACGAGCGGAGTGACGTCAGTCGACGTCCTGACGTCAGAGCCGCCCGATCCAGCCCCTAGCGCCAGCCGGAACTGTTTGTTCCGGCTGCGCTGGGCTCGGGCGGCTGGGGGGACCCTCTTTCGCCGCTGCACGCGGCGGATCGCCGCGGAGCGGCGGCGATCGGGCAGCACACGCGGCTGGCAAAGTGCCGGCTGCGTGTGCTGCTTTTTTCAGAACTTAAATCGGCCCAGCAGGGCCTGAGCGGCGACCTCCGGCGGCATACCCCGAGCTCAGCTCGGGATTACCGCCAAGGAGGTTAAAACACTGTTGACTGGGGATTCCCAGACCTGGGCATATGGCCTTCAACCAGGGGATGGGGCCCTGACCTCTGTGGAGGAATTCTTTAA
The DNA here is from genome assembly GCF_040937935.1 of Hyperolius riggenbachi. Lineage (NCBI taxonomy): Eukaryota > Metazoa > Chordata > Amphibia > Anura > Hyperoliidae > Hyperolius > Hyperolius riggenbachi. The sequence goes on along the minus strand of NC_090648.1, from coordinate 395,188,106 downwards.
AGCGATGGCTATAATTTACGATGATCCGGACTTTGCCTCGACCGCTGAGCGGAAGCTCAAGATGTTGCGGCAAGGCAAAGATTCGGTGGAGACTTATGCAGCGGAGTTCAGGAAGTGGGCGGTGTCAGCTAGATGGGGCTCATTTGCATTGTTAGATTGTTTCTTGTCAGGATTGTTAGATGCAGTGTCTAATCTAATGCTGGGATATCCTGAGCCTAAAACTATTGATGAAGCTATTTCTCTAGCGATCAGAGTGGACCGTCGCCTACGGTACCAGAGACAAAGTCGGGGTAGGAGTAGTGTGAGATACGTTACATATGCTTCTTCTCCACCCACGTCACCCCCTCCTGAACCCATGCAAATTGGACGGTCAAAATTGTCTCGAGTTGAGCAGAGTCGTAGAAAAGCTGAACAGCGCTGTATGTACTGTGCAGAGGAGGGGCATAAAGTGCAGAACTGTCCCAAAAAGTCGGGAAACGCTGCTGCCTATGAGTGGTCAGAGGTAACACCCTAGGCGCGCAGAATTTACCTCTTAAAGACGATTGACTGCTCCTCCCATGCACCATTTCATGGGAGGACCAGGCAGTTTCTACTGAGGCCTTTGTCGACTCTGGCTCAGCCGCCAATTTTATTGACTATGATTTTGCTAGAAACTTGGCAATACCTATTGTTCCATTAAGTCATAAGGTGTTGGTTACTGCGGTGGACGACTCTCCTCTGCAGAGTAAATACCCTCTGTCCCAGACTCCAGAGTTGGGGGTCACTATAGGGGTTTTACATAAGGAGAGTCTGCAGTTTTTTGTGTTACGGATGGCAACTTCCACCATTATCCTTGGTCTGCCATGGTTACGACTTCACGCCCCTCAGATTGATTGGGCCTCTGGTCAGCTAATGTGCTGGTCGACCCGCTGCTCTCATCATTGTTTGGCAAAGGTAACCATGGGTAACACCAGTATTCAGGTGGAAGGATTGCCGGAGCAGTATAAAGATTTTGCTGATGTCTTTTGTCCTAAATCAGCAGACAGATTGCCCCCCCATCGTCCCTTTGATTGTCCAATTGAATTAAGATCTGGTTGTATGCCCCCTAGGGGTCACCTTTATAACTTGTCCGGACCGGAGAAGTTGGCAATGCAGGAGTACATCAAAGAAAATTTAGCTAAGGGTTTCATTCGGCCCTCCCGGTCACCTGCGGGCGCTGAGTTCTTTTTTGTAAAAAAAAAAGATGGAGGCCTCCGTCCCTGCATAGACTATCGGGGTTTGAATAAGATCACTGTGAAAAATCGTTACCCGTTGCCTCTGATTGACGATTTATTCTCCCAGATCACCAATGCTAAAATTTTCTCGAAATTTGACTTAAGGGGTGCATACAACCTAGTGCGCATCAGGGACGGTGACGAGTGGAAGATGGCCTTTAATACACCCGATGGGCATTACGAGTACTTAGTGATGCCCTTCGGGTTGTGTAACGCCCCGGCCGTCTTCCAAGAGCTGATTAACAAAGTTTTAAGACCAATTTTGGGTAAATTTGCATTAGTATATCTCAATGATATACTAGTCTTTTCAGCCACTTTGGCCGAGCATCAGAGACATGTTAAGTATGTGCTGGAAAGACTAAGACAGAATCAATTATATGCCAAACTGGAAAAGTGCATTTTTGAGGTGACCTCTGTGGCATTTCTGGGGTATGTAATATCTACCTCGGGCCTCTCTATGGACCCTGGGAAAGTCTCCGCAGTACTGGACTGGCCACAGCCTGTAGGTCTGAAGGCCCTCCAGAGATTCCTGGGTTTTGCGAATTACTACAGGAGATTTATTAAGGGGTACTCTACAGTGGTTGCGCCCCTCACCAGTCTCACTAAGAAAGGGGCTGATACTCACCACTGGTCCGAGGAAGCTCTCACGGCTTTTGATACCCTAAAGAAACTGTTCTGTTCTGCCCCTATCCTGAGACACGTCAATGTCACCTTCCCGTTCATAGTAGAGGTTGATGCCTCTGAGGTGGGGGTGGGGGTTGTGCTGTCTCAGCGTTCCGGTTTGCAGAGTAAGCTTCATCCTTGCGCCTACTTCTCCCGTAGGTTTTCTCCAGCAGAGAGAAACTACGATATAGGCAACCGTGAACTCCTGGCCATCAAGTTAGCCTTTGAGGAATGGTGACATTGGTTAGAGGGTGCAGAACATGTCATTACAGTTTACACGGATCATAAAAATTTGGAGTACTTAGAGAATGCTAAGAGACTCAGTCCTCGGCAGGCCCGGTGGTCACTGTTCTTTTCCAGATTCTCCTTTATAATTACGTACACTCCTGGTAGCAAGAACGTTAAGGCTGATGCCTTGTCCAGGTGTTTTGAGCCCGAGACGGCACAGTCCTCGGCACCCGAGACTATTCTGCCTCGGGGGGGTGGTTTTGGCAGCCACACAGACCTGGAAGGATTCGGCTGCGACTCTGGCCCCATATCAGCAGGATGTCTCAGAAGGAAAGCCCGACGGAGTGTTGTTTGTGCCCCTGCCCTTTCGTTTACAGCTCTTACAGCTGTTTCACTCCCATAAGAACGCTGGTCATCCTGGGGCCACCAGGACACAGGATCTCCTTGCCAGGTGTGAATGGTGGCCATCTCTGGCCACAGATTGTAAGGAGTTTGTGAGAGAGTGTGCTGTGTGTGCTAGGAGCAAACCTTCCCGACAGGCTCCAGTGGGGACCTTACAGCCTTTGCCGGTTCCTAACGAACTGTGGACCCATCTGTCCATGGATTTTGTGGGTGAACTCCCCAGGTCTGAGGGTATGACTGTCATCTGGGTGGTAGTAGACAGATTCAGCAAGATGGCCCATTTTATCCCTCTGAAAGGACTCTCTTCCACCCAAGAGCTGGCTAATCTCTTCATCCAGCACATTTTCCGGCTGCATGGCATTCCGGAGAATGTAGTGTCAGATAGGGGAGTCCAATTTGTTTCTAAGTTCTGGAGGGCATTTTGTCATCTTATGGGCATGGATCTTTCATTTTCATCAGGCTACCATCCACAGACAAATGGTCAGACCGAGAGGGTCAACCAATCCATGGAGCAGTTTCTCGGGTGCTATGTGGCTGATGCACAAACTGACTGGGTAAAATTTCTGCCTTTCACGGAGTTTGCGCACAACAACCTGAAAAGCCGTACGTTAAAAAGGGGCGCTGGGAAAAAAGGGCGCGGGGTTTTAAACGATAAGCATGGATAACGTTTAAAAATGTATTGTACTGTATTTCGTTTAAAATTAATGTTTTATAAAGTTATAAATCATTAAATAATGTGCATTAAATCGGCAATTGTAAAAACGTTAATCTTTCGTTTAAATAGTGAAACGTATATTAACGTTTATTAAAAAAATTACTAAGTAACCCTCCCTGTACCTACCCCTAACCCCTAGACCCCCCTGTTGATGCCTAAACCTAAGACCCCCTGTTGGTGCCTAAGTAACCCTCCCTGTACCTACCCCTAACCCCTAGACCCCCCTGTTAGTGCCTAAACCTAAGACCCCCCTGTTGGTGCCTAAACCTAAGACCCCCCTGTTGGTGCCTAAACCTAAGACCCCCTGTTGGTGCCTAAACCTAAGACCTCCCTGTTGGTGCCTAAACCTAAGACCCCCCTGTTGGTGCCTAAACATAAGACCCCCCTGTTGGTGCCTAAACCTAAGACCCCCCTGTTGGTGCCTAAACCTAAGACCCCCCTGCTGAATGGGACTTTTCACCAGGAGATTTGGTCTGGGTGTCTACACGACATCTGGCACTGAAACAACTGTCACCCAAATTAGTACCTAGATTTATTGGGCCGTTTCCAGTCACCAAAAGAATTAATGCTGTCACTTATACTGTTGATCTTCCTACCAGTATGCGCGGTGTAAGATCATTCCACGTGTCATTGCTCAAGCCGGCAGTACAGGTGGATTCCACTCCCCCCCCCCTTCCCGTATTTATTGATGATCAACCCGAGTATGAGGTTGAGAAGATTCTGGACTCCCGGCTGGTGCAAAATTCTGTGCAATATTTGGTACATTGGAAAGGTTATGGTGTGGAGGATAGAACTTGGGTACCAGAATGCCGCATACACGCAGAGGAATTGAGGAAAGAGTTCCATGACTTACATCCTGGGAAGCCGGGTGGCAAGTGGGGGGGGGGGTACAGTGAGGGATAGCGGAATAGCCGCCGCGTGCTCTGATGGCGTGGCGGCTGTTTCCACGTCTAGTCCGGCGGTTTACGCGCGCCGACATGTGTCTGATCTGGTGCAGCCTTCCTGTGCATATAGGCTGAGGAATACACGCGCGCGCGCGAAGAGGCAGAAGCTTTATGGGAAACAGAGAGGGAAACTGTCTCTATGTTATGTTATGTTACAGACTAGTTCCGGGGGGGTTGTGACTACGGACCTCACACCCAAGACTAGGGGACTGTATCAGTGTTATGTATGCTAGTTCTGGGGTGCTGTAACTACTTTCCTCACACCCAAGACTAGCACTGGGTATTTATACTACTTCAGCCCGCCACTAGGGTGTAGAAAGCAAGGATCTCTCATCCAGTAGGGCAAGTTGGTTAATTTAGCAGAAGGGCTTCCTGCAACGTAGCCCAGGCCCCTCTCCTAGGGAGCCTTCGGGCTTATAGGGATTCACCCACAGTTTGGGGTGAACTCCCTTCATCTTCCGACCTCCAGTTCCTTTGGTGGTTCTCACTCAAGTGTTACTGTTACACCTAACACTCACATACCCATAGGTGTCCAGAGGTTAGCAATATATCTGATTATCGGTGATACTGCAGATCATCAATAATCGGGTATATATCTGCATTCTTGGTGATACTGCAGATCACCAATAATCAGATTCTCTCTGCGTGCCGACACCGTTCATTACAGGGAGCTTGGGAAACGTAGTTTGTCGTATAAAGATAATGAAAAAAAGAATAAAGAAGAAATTAATGGCTAGAGAAACCAAAATATACAAATATACATCACATATTGTCAAACTAGTTCCATAAATCCTGCCTAAAACTAGACAACTAGATAAATCTCACAAATCTCACCAGCACACCACAGGTTAAAGCGCACCTTTTATTGTGCCAGTATCCACAGAAGGGGGGGCGGGGCTAGGACGCACTGGCACGCCTGGCTCCATTACTACACAATGCGGATGACGCTTGTGTTGTTTTCCCTATGTGACGCATGCGACGTGGAAGCCGCATACGCGTCATCATGTATCAACGTGCTGATTAGCCAATTGGAGCGGCGAAACGAGCGGTGTTCACGCCCATGGGCGGTATCGGCGGCGAGTGCTCCGCTGGATTAGGCTTACAGTGATGGGTAACGGACGGAGGGGGAAGGCTCAGGAAGTTTGTATATAACAATTTGACCCAAGCACGCCAGAAGCGATCTGGGCGCACCTGATAATGGTAGGTACGCAGATAGAGTTAGGTGGTGCACATTTTTATGTATGTGTATAATGTAAATAACTCCATGATGGATAGCATTGGGCTCAAACAGATTGTGTTTACTTATGCTAATAACCATGATGTCATTCGTGAGGTCACTTTTGTCCGGGTGGGGTTGGTGATTAGGTATGAATATAGAGGAATGATCATTTATGTGTGATGTAACCATATGCCTTGACAAAGGGGGACCCTGCGTGGCCCCGAAACAATTGTTGGATTCTGTGGATACTGGCACAATAAAAGGTGCGCAAGGATTCTGTGGATACTGGCACAATAAAAGGTGCGCTTTAACCTGTGGTGTGCTGGTGAGATTTGTGAGTTTGGACTTTGAGTGTGGCACTGCCTATGCCAGCTCGCCAAGCACCCCGAGAAACGGATGGTGTGCCTGCCTCACTTTGGAAAAACTAGATAAATCTGGCACAAATCAATCATATAGTCGAGAAACTAGAATAATATGGAAATATCGCCATCATGTGGCTAAAGACTATAACAGTTTTGAATAACATGAGACAAAATAGATTGTAGGCTGTATAATGAGTATCACCTGAATAGATTCATAATAATGCAAAAAAACATCCCAAAGGGAGAGAGACCTCTATCAAAATGACAGATCAATAAACACATGGCTCATATGTGAAAACAATCTATCAGTATACAAGTAGCCAAAAACCGAAAAACAATATTAACATCAAAATAAATAATCAGATGCCAAAGTTGCCACGAGATCCTCAGGAGATCCTCTGGAGCTCCACCTGATGGGAAAGAGTTAGTTGTTCCATTCCGACCTGCACACGGATCTCAGAATAAATGGACACTTGATTGATAGCCCACTGCAGATAACAAACATAGACAGTCGTAAAGTTATTATAAATAAATAATCACAAGAGAAATGAACAGTAAACGTTCGGGCCGATATGTGTAAGCATCAAAAGGAGACCCCACCTGCTTTGAGTAGGAAGCAAAATGACATTAGAGATGTACCACCCCATGCAATCATGATTATTATGCACAGAGAACTACTCACTCAATCCTCTGTGCAGCAAAATTACATATCCAATGTCTAAAATAATCAAACGTGAAAAAAAGTGTGGACTACTCACCCAATCCACTGTAAAAGGGGTCAGGTAATCTATTATCAATACTGCGCCCTTCACCAAACAGCAAAAACACACACAGCAGTACTCCCAGGAGCCTCTCACCACAGGTTCCATGGGCATCACACCAACGTGACTAATGGAGAAAGCCTACAAAATAGAAATCCTCATTCATACCTGCTGGGGATTTTGAACCAAGGTCATAGATCCACCTTGTCTCATGTCTCAAGAGTAATGGCACTACGTTGCCACCCCTAGAAGATAAAACAACATGTTTGAGACCACACACAGTCCAACCATAAGTACTCCCCCATGTGCTTTCAGAGCATGTTCAGCCACAGGTGTCAGAGCTTTTCCCTCTTCAAAGTCCCTCTCCGCCAAACGTATGGTGGAAAGATGTTTTTGTATCCTTGTTTTGAGTTTATTTTTGGTCTGGCCCACATTATACAAGTTACAGGGACATCTCAATAAATAAACCACTGCTTCTGTTTGACAGTTGATGAATTCATTAATACAATGTACCTTGTTCGTCTTAGGACTGAGGATCTCCTTCATGGGTCTCATTAATGGGCAGATACTGCATCGACCACAAGGATAACTCCCTTTCACTCCATGACTCAATGGGGGTCCCTGATAATGGCTCCTACACAATTGATCTTTTAAGTTAGGTGCTCTCTTTGCTGTCAATGAGGGTTTGGCCAATGTGAACTTTCTTAAAACTGGATCTGTGCGTAATATCGACCAGTGTCTAGATAAAATATTCCTTAAATCACTCCAACTTGAATTGAAAGGGGTACACATCCTCACCACATTATCGTTTGTTTTATTTTTACTGTACAGTAATCCATCCCTTTTGGAATGCAATGCTCTCTGATAAGCCTTTTTTGATGGTACCTTTCGGGTAACCCCTCTGCAGAAATCTCTCCTTCAAGTCATCAGCCTGTCTTTGGAATTCACTCTCTTCTGAGCAGTTTCTGCGGCGTCTCAGAAACTGCCCAGTTGGAATATTATCCTTCAGTTGTTTAGTATGAAATTAACCATAATGCAATAAACTATTGACCGCTGTAGACTTACGAAACAAAGTACTTCCAATATGTTCGGAATCTGTAAAATAGAGATGTAGATCCAAAAAATCCACTGAATCTCTTGAGATGTTAGAGGTCAATATTATGTTCTTGTCATTATCCCCCAAACACTGTAAAAATTCCCTGGCCAGATGCTCAGGTCCATCCCACAAAATCAAAATATCATCAATAAAACGATACCACCCCAAAATTTTGGAGTGGTATCGTTCCAAAGTGGGGCCTCACACTGTCTCTCTCTCCCACCACCCCAAAAATAAATTGGCAATGGCGGGAGCACACTTGGCGCCCATGGACACCCCGTGTGTTTGCAGATAAAAATGATCATCAAACATGAAAAAGTTATGAGACAGCACAAACCTGAGGAGGTCAACCAAAAACAGATTAAATTCAACTCTACCTGTAGTAGTCATCGACAGGAAGTATTGTACAGCTTTGCAGGCATCATCATGCTGAATGTTTGTGTAAAGGGATTCCACATCCAAATAAATAAAACATGTACCTGGGGGAACAGAAACATGTTTGAGTTTGGAAATCAAATCCAACGAGTCTCGTTCATATGAATCCAAGGTTATTACATGTTCCTGGAGGAAAAAATCCAGAAAGCTGCATCCTTTTTCAATAAGGCTACCGATCCCCGATACTATTGGGCGACCTGGTGGCCGATTGAGGTTCTTGTGTACTTTTGGCAACAGATAAAAGGTAGGAACCACTGGTTCATTGTTGGTCAAGTATATTTTTTCTTATTGGGAGATCAATCCCTTGTCCTTAGCACTATCCAACATATGATTCAAAATATTCTTAAATTTGTCTGTAGGATTTCCAGGCAATAATTTGTAATATTTTCTGTTGCCAAGCTGCCTTTGTACCTCCTTCAGATAATCTTGAATGGGCCAGAGAACAATATTCCCCCCTTTGTCCGCCTCACGGATAACAAAATCTTTTCTGTCAGCCAATTCCTTAATGGCTCTATTTTCCTCTTTACTTAAATTATACAATCTAGGTCCATGGACATTCAAGTTCTCAATATCACTTACCACCATATCAAAGATCAACCTTAATTGGAGGAAAGAGGGACAAATTGGGTAGAAAAGTTGACCTAGGTTTGAACCTACCTCTAGATGTTGCAGAAGTCTCACTTGTGTTCACATTTTCGTTCTCATTAAGTAAATACATCAGGTCTTCAAAGACCTGTCTATCATTAGCATCCGGCAGGTCCACAGCTTGTTGTGTCCTCATGTCCAGATCCTCATTTTCCCGATAGTACATACGTTTAAGAGCCAATCTTCGACAGAACAGATATAAGTCTTTTACTACTTAAAAAATATCCATGCTGCCCGCTTGGCTAAGTTCAACAAAGACCGCTCACCGAATTGCTTTAGAGGATGCAGCTCTCTAGGTACCCATGACCACATTTGGTGGAAATGCCCCAAGGCTCGGAGACTCTGGCTGAGAGTGTGGACATGGGCCTCCTCCTTAGTCAATGAACCCATACCTAGGAATCCTACTCACACATTATTAGGTCTTCCCTATTCCAACTTCACTAAGCCACAAAATAAACTAGTTAGCTACATATTCACCGCCATGGCCGGATTTCTGGCAAGGCCACATAGGCCATGGCCTAGGGCACCAGATAAACAAAGGGCGGCCTGCAGACAGTGGGCATTATTTGCAAGTGTCCAAACAAATGAAAGTGGTCAGGATAACTGCACTATTAGTACCAGCTGGCACCTGCCTGTGCTGTGCTACAGGCAGCTGCAGTCCGTTAACCAAACGTTTGTGAACAGTGTGTGACTAGCAAAAAGCCAGATCTTGTCCAATGACATAGCAGTAGCTCCAGGCAGTTACAAAAGGCCGGGTCTCACACACTTGGTGTGGGGGATGAAAGGACCAGGGGCAGCACCAGCAAATAGTACAGAGTACAGAAGGCAGCCTCTCACAGTACCCATTTCTTAATTATTGGTTGGCCAGCGCTGTTACCCTGGAGACAGCAGTGGGTACAGGACTCACTTTTACGTGTTGCTGACCCCACCCAATGTCCAATTGTGAGCCACTTTTGACTATGTGTGTGTGGTGGACGGCTCTCACCACGCCCATCACCTGTAGATCACTTGATTGACCAGTTCCCCCGTGTGACATGATTGATTCACTTCACGTTGCCATGGAGACCTCGGTACTAGCCCCAATAGTGGACACCTTCGGCTCAAAAATTTTTGGATGGGTGTGTGTGGAGAGAGGTGGTAGGATACGGTTTCGGTTGGGGCGGCTGGTAATAGTCGGCCTTGGGCGGTAAGAAGTACAAATCCGGCCCTGTTCACCGCTACAAAACTCACAATAGCAGCTGCTTGGAATGCAAGGGCTCTCTCCTTTGATCTAGTGAGAAATAGGTTGAGCCGGGTCCTCTTCTTTGAGAAATTACGGGCCAGACTGGGAGACGACATGGCAAATTTCAATAAAGTATGGTCGCCCGCAATCGAATACTTTCTGGGCTCAGACGGTAGTGCCCGGATTAATAATCTCTAAAGGCCCTCTATAACCTATACAATGCCCTGGCCTCAATTGCCACAGTTGGCCCCAGCACTTCGGGCTCTCCTCGTCCCATACCTTCTGTCCTCCTTTCTACTCTCTTCCTTTCTTATTTTTCTTCCCTTTCCTATCTTTCTTGATTATTTTTCTATGTCTACCACTCCGGTAACACATGCATATTATATCGTCCCAGTCCCTACTTGAATATAAGATGCACTTTAGATGCAACTAATTCCTACCTCCGCTGGGAGATAGGATACACTGGCTTAAGTCAACAATCCTAAAAGATAGGCTCTTGCCCAGCCAAATTGTTTGGTTAATGTATGGGTAGGAGATATCTTTACTACACTTATACTTACAACAGCTGATTCCCCCACGCAATATCATTGGTGTTGTAACACTCTTGTTTACTAGTTTTACCACTAGCACCAGCAACTATCCACTTGGTGATCGCAACATGTCAAATAGCATATCTGTTAGGAGTGATTTTTGTCTACCTTAGCCTACAATAACAGCCTTCGTTATGTTTAAATTTACATTCTGCATATGTATTTTCTGTAAGCTTCTTATTTTACAAAACCTAATAAAAATGATTGAAACAAAAATATCCATGCTTTTAGTGGGGGAGAAATTGAGGCCCTTTTTCAACATGCTAGCTTGGGCAGAAGTCAATTGGTAATCAGTTAAGGCCCATACACACGTCGGATTTGCGCGAACGACGGGTCGTTTGAACGTTCCGTCGTTCGCACGTTTCCGCATGAAATCCGGCGTGTGTACAGACTATCGTTCGGGAGATAAGACTGGTTACCAACGATCCGCCGGGCGGATCGCTGGTAACCAGTCTTATCTCCCGAACGATAGTCTGTACACACGCCGGATTTCATGCGGAAACGTGCGAACGACGGAACGTTCAAACGACCCGTCGTTCGCGCAAATCCGACGTGTGTATGGGCCTTTAGATTGACAATCTGTAGATCACTTGTTTCATCATTTATTCTGGACTCACATGTAACTTCCTCCTCTTGTTGGAAATGTCCCCGGGGCTGTCTATCCCTCTTTCTTTTAAAAGCGAGGCCGCCCCTTCTGCCTCGCTTTCTGTGTCCAAAAAATCTATGCTAGACTCGGAAACTGATGTATATTGTGGGATGCCTGGTGTAACAATGTTGGGATCACCCTGCCTGGGCTTCCTTGGTTTCCCTGGGCGTCTCGGGTGATCATACCCTTTGCCCTTCCTGTTACCTTGATGTCTCCACCGAAAGGCCCTCCCAGAGGCATAATCATTCCTATCTCGTATTAGCTTGTTCTTTTTACCCTCAATTGTACCTTTCTCCACCTGCTGTACATCCTTGCTTAATTGATTCAGAAATGGTTGAACAAACTTGACGCTGTCAAATTTGTTCAATTGAGCTAGAAGGCCACCAATTTTATTTTATGTTTCAATAGTTTTTATTAGTTTTAACATATATAAGAACAATATCAACAGTAAAATCACCGTAGTATATCATACAACGCTATGTCCAAACTGGAGATAGTACAGGTAAGAAGGAAGAAGAATAACATTACACATTATCATAAGCATAACAAATAGTAGGCATATAACAACGCCCCCCAAGTAATGTAACTCGGTGTCGGGGAGCCAGTGTGCTCCAAAGCCTGTTAATATCGCGGGGGGGGGGGGGGGGGTAGCCGCTGCCCATTCACTGAACCAACTAAGGCTGGGCAGAGCTATCGACCCATATGTTGAACAAGTGCTTCTGAGGTCCTGCTTCCTGTGAAGCAGGATCTTTATCTCAGAAAAAAAAGGGGGAGCACAACTGTTAAGGAGTAACAGCAGGGGGTGACCCTTCGGGGGCACAGTATCAAATCTAAATTGTTTAAGCTTATGCCTTAACGGGTTAATAAGCCGTAGGTGAGGATATAATAATGGATAAGGTATAGAGGAAAGAATAGGAGAGAAGTAGTGAAATTTAGGGAGGAGAGGACCATGAGAGCGGGGAGCCTGCCACACTTCCACAAAACGAAAAAGTTTTCCATGAAGCAGGATAGCCCAGGTTAGTGATGTCTTAGTTGAGAATTCAACTCAGACCCCAGCAAATAATTTATGAGTGGAGACCATATTTTATCAAATTTTCCCATGGTGTCCATTAGTCTAATCTTAAGTTTTTCAAAAAATAGGATGTGGCAGAGTCGTTGCTTAACCTGGTCAAAGGACAGGGTTGTAGTGTTCCAAGCAGCAGCTATGGTTAATTTCGTTGCTGTAAAGATAAAATTAATCAAGGTATTTTGGGTGGAGCTCAGGTTTGGGTATGGAATACCCAAGAGCGTGTGCAAAGGGTTTTTGGGAATTGGAGTATTGAGTAATGATGAAGCCCAAGTACAGACTCTTAACCATAACCTATGTACTTTTCTGCATTTCCACCATATGTGGGTATGAGTACCAACCTCTGTACAGCCCCTGAAACAGTTGCAAGAAGAATTTGTTTTGATCTTTGACAGCCTTTGAGGAACTAGGTACCATCTAAATAATAATTTATAATTGATCTCAATCAGATCAGCATTTACTGAAACATGGGGAATATTATTCCATATATCTTGTAGGTCATCTAGTTCAATTGTGATGCCCAGTTCCTTCTCCCATTTGGTGATATATTCAGGCTTACGTTCAAAAAACATTTGTGACAGGTCTTTATATATCATGGAAATTGTACCTGAGGAGAATGGGTCTGTGGCACAAGTAGCTTCATATGATGTTTTAGATGGAAGGGAAAAGGAGGCAGGTAGATTAGCTTTTACAAAGTGTGCTATTTGCATATATCTAAAATGTTCATTGGGGGGTAAATTATGTTTCTCTTTCATATAGGCCAAAGACTTAATCCCCTGAGCATTAGTTAAGTCACAAATCCTTGTCAACTTAGCCTGGGACCACCAATGATAACTAGCAGGTGATGCCAAGCCCGCTGGAAAGGAGGGGTTGCCCAGAAAGGATGCCAAAGGACAATGTGGCGACATAAGTTGTCCTGAGTACTTGCAGCTGTCCCATATTGCAAGAGAATTTCTAATTATAGGGTGAGAGAGTTTACTACGAGTAGAAGGGGGGATCCAGAGAAGGTTTTGTAATTTAATAGGAAGAGCAATGTGTTCTTCTATATCGACCCAGGAAGGCCTCTCTTCACTTGTGTGCCAACTGGTCAATGTGGCCAGTTGAGCTGCTTTATAGTATAGTTTGAGGTCCGGGACTCCTAAACCCCCCTTAGACCGCAACATTAGCAAGTATTTTTTCTTGAAGCGAGGTTTTTTTGAGCCCCATATAAAATTATTAACTTTATTCTGAAGGGTTTCGAGGAACGCGGAAGGGACAGAAACGGGAAGCAGCCGAAAAGCATAAAAAAGTTTAGGAAGGAAGGTCATTTTGATGGCTGCAATTCTACCCATCCATGAAATTGAATACCTCTTTCAGCACTCCAGCAACTTACAGAAAACCTGGAATAGAGGGGGAAAATTGTACTGAAATAGTGTGTCATAAGAGCTAGTGAGGTATATGCCCAAATATGGAAGTTTACATTGTTCTACTTGAAATTCAAATGCATCTTGGAGGGCTTGCATTAACAGAGGAGGCAAGGATATGTTCAGTGCCTTTGACTTCGTGGGATTAATATGAAGTCCTGAAACCTTTCCGAACCGTTTTAAGATATTGGTAAGTGCAAGAAGGGATTTAGTGGGGCGAGTGATACACATGATCAAGTCATCGGCAAATAATGCAATTTTGTGCATTCTATTACCCAACTGTATACCTTGTATTTCTGAAGTAGTACGGATTAAAATGGCTAAGGGTTCAATGAGTAGAGCGAAGAGTAGTGGGGACAATGGGCAGCCCTGGCGAGTGCCACGTGTGATGCTAAAAGGAGAGGATTTAAACCCTTGGTAAACTACCGCCGCCGATGGTTTTGAGTATAGTGCTTTGACCCAGGAGATCATATTGTTACCAAAGCCCCAATGTTGTAGTGTAGCCAACAGATAAGACCATGACACCGAGTCAAAGGCTTTTGTGATGTCTAGTGCTAACAACATGGAGGGGTTCGAGGTGAGATGAGCGTGATGTATTAAGTGTACTAGCCTACGGACACTATCTCCAGCTTGCCTTCGAGGCATAAAGCTCACCTGGTCGTTATGAATGAGCGCATTGATCTCGTTGTTTAGACGATTAGCCAGAATTTTGGCTTGAATTTTGATATCTATATTTAAGAGAGAAATGGGGCGGTAGTTGGACCAGATTTGGTGATTTGTGTTTGGTTTGGGGATCATGCTGATGAATGCTGAAATGGTTTCTTGATGAAACTGGGCGCCCTTAAGAATATTATTAAGTGCACTAACCAAGTGCGGGGCCAGTATGGTGCTAAACTTTTTGTAGTATACAGCCCTGAAGCCATCTGGGCCTGGTTGTTTATTCAATTTTAGATGTTTTATTGCCTGTTGTACCTCTAGCAAGGTAATTTCCCTGTCCATGGATTCCTTCAAGCCCGCAGGGAGTGCCGGAAGAGGTATTTGCGAAAGAAATTCCATAATCTGCGTAGATGGAATGTTGTCAGGGGAATTGTACAAATTGTTGAGGTTGGATCGGAAGGTCTCGACTATTTTAGCAGGATTAGCCGATAGCTGGCCTTGGTCTACTTGTAGAGTGATAGGTTTATAGGATAAATCTGTTTGTCTCAGCCTATTAGCTAATAAGGTATCAGGCTTATTACTCTTGAGATAAAATTTAAGTTTAGAAAAGGTGAGTTGCTTTTCCGCCGCTTCCGTTAGGCTGAGGTTAAGCGCTGTTTCTGCTTTTAAAAGCTCAGTTTTATGATCAGGGGAGGGGGTTGTTTGAAATAGGTTGTATGCCTCTATGTATTTCTCTTCCAGTTTCTCTAGTGCCTGTTGCTTTTCTTTTTTCCTTCTAGATGCAATTTGGATGAATATACCTCTGATCACAGCCTTATGAGCTTCCCATACAGTAAGGGCTGGGGTGTCTGTGTTAGTGCCGTTGAGGGCGAAGTATTCCTGCAATTTCTCTTGTATTTGGTGCGAGATGCCCTCATCAGTGAGTAAGTACTGGTTCAGGGTCCACCGGAATTCAGTAGGACGCCGAATCAGGGAAGAGATTGTAATGGCATACATATTATGATTGGACCAAGGGGTGAGGCATATTCTGGCTGATCTAATCAGGGGTAATAGGGAGGACAACGTCCAACAGTGGTCAATCCTAGAGTATGAGGCATGGGCACTAGAATAAAATGTGAATTCTTTCTTAAGAGGATTTAGCCCCCGCCAAATATCTGTTAATTTATGGGACGTAAATGCTGATCGGATTGCTTCAGTTTGTTTTGAGGTCCCTACATCTGTTGTACCTTTCGGGGTTTGTTTATCCCAAATGGGATGTAAACAGTGGTTGGTATCTCCGCATACAATAAGGAATCCTTTGCTATGATTAGAGATTACGTTAAGAAGGTGAGAGATGAACGAGGCCTGTTTATCATTTGGAGCGTAATAAGAAACAATAGTAATTGGATCGTCCTGAAGAGTGCCAACAAGTAATATGTATCTGCCTTCAGGATCTGAAATTGCCTTAGTGAGAGAGAAATTTAATCCGTTTTTCATAGCGATAATAGATTTGTCTGTAGTCCTTATAGAGGAATTTCTGTTCTTGGTTATGTACAAAGTGCGTTTCCTGAATGCAGATAATATCAGCATGTGACCTCTTAAAAAACTAAAAGGCTTTGGTCCTTTTGAGCGGTGAATTAAGTCCCTGGGCATTTATGGAGACAATTTTTAAAGGAGGGTTCATGGAGGTTTAAATAGGATTGGGAAGGTGAGGCACCCTGCTCCCATGGTATAGTCGTAGTGAAAGGAAGAAGAAGTAAGAAGGAGAGGAGAAGTTAAACAAGCAAAATTAGAAGTGACAGTTTTAAACATTATGACACTCAAAAAGAGCTACTCTATCAGGAGTGGTATAGATACCCTACCGGTATCTAAGTATATACGTCCTTGATGGAAGTATTCCGTCAAAGAACTAGAGGAGGGGCATGGATCACACACGGAGCTAGCCCGTGCTTATTAAAAGATTATAGGACATTTAGGCCCGAGCACAAGTATTCCGGAGCCATTAGTTAACTATTGTGTTCAAATGTGAGGGGGAAGGGGAAAATGGGGATCATCCTGTAGATAAGACATCTATTATATGTAGCAATTGGTGGCTGCCTTATTGAGGTAACCTATAGATTGGACCTCACTCATAAATTAGTATACGCAATGAAATACGTGGATGGAAGTGTAAGAAAGTCCCAGCCTGAAGCTAGTGAAAGCTATGGATGCAATTCAGAACAATTAGCGTGCTCCGGGAAGCCTCCCAAGCTCTCACTGCTCATTTGTATCTCCTGCACTCAGTCCACGTTACTTGCTAGTTCAATTAGTATGGAAATATATTTATGATAAGAGTTATGAAATACATTCCAATGCAATATCTGCTAACTTGTCAAATCACACGGGGGGGGGGGGGGGAGCATGAAAATCATATCATGTAGACAGATAATGACATGAATGTTTATTACTGTAAAGCCTGACTTTACCCTGTAGTTAAATTTGAGACAGAGAGAGGGGCTGACCCGAAAAGGGTGTAATTAGTGTGGGCAAATTACTATGATAGTTGAAATTTAAGAGCTATGAGTTATAGCAGGACCAGTAAGTTCCCCGCTTATTTTTGTGGTGTTGCAGTGCCCTCAACATACACTGAATATTACCTATACAGTTTAGATATAGATCACGTATCTTTTTGGCATACTCTAAAGCTTGTCCAGATGGGGCGGGACGGGGGGGGGGGGGGGGGAGGGGAGGGGGGTAGGTGAGGGAAGGAAAGGAAAAGGGGGAGGGGATGGGGATAGTGCCATGGAATGATTAACCCTGCCTTATCATCATGATGTATAATAAGCACGGTAAAGCATCAGGTTATGCATAGAATTACATGGATTACATTAACAACCTGCAAGAGTAAATTGATAACGTTTACATACAAGGTGGATAGTAACATATGTTCCTAGCATTACAGGAAGACATTAAACTATACGTGCTTGCCATAAAAAGTGGGACGTAAAAGATAAAGCTAAAGCTTGCTACATGTCCTGAGAGTTTGATGGGAGCAGTATAATGATATGGATAAGACTGTCTGTGCCATTCTGGCTATAAACAGCTTTCGGGAGGAGCAGTCTTGAGAAGTTCCAACAGGCTGGGACAAGATCTCTGGCCAATGCAATAGTATAGCATCACGTGTACAACGGGTAGATTTTTTGCGGCGGGAAATTGAGTAGCTGTTGGCGAAGAAGGGGGCTGAGCTCCAATAGCCAACTGTAACATAGTAAAAAGCAAAATGGCTCCAGAGGGAAAGACAAGCAAGGTTCCAAGTTTTATATTAAATAACTGAAAAACGTCTAAATGGCCAAAAAAGTGCCAAAAAACAGTGAGAACTTCATAAACTGTTTGAACATAAGAAAGTTGCCGTTGTTAAAAAGGAAGGCATACTAGTAGGGCATGTCACCCAGGTTAGCGACGGTGGGAGAACCCACCGGATAAATGACTGCAAAGGGTACTTATCTTGTTCAGGTGACGTCCTGGAAAACTTGCGAGGACAGTTCTTTGAGGGCCACTGACCTCCGCTTTCTTAGCCGTTGTTCCTTCGGGGTTCCGGAGGGTATGAGAGGTAGACTGGAAAGGCTCTTCTGAGAAGAAGTAAGGGAGGATGCCTTGGTTGGGGAAGGCGGCGGTGGAGGGAGAGGGTAATCCAGGGTCTGGAAATGCTCTTGTAATTCTTCCACCGAGATCGCAGTGAAGAGGCGATTATTGACAGTGAAGGAAACTGAAAAAGGGAACCCCCAACGGTACTTCACCTGGCGGTCGCGTAGTATCTGCAGGTACGGTTTCATTTCTTTTTGCCGAAGCAGTGTTGCCATAGACAGATCTCCATATATTTGGTAAGTATGGCCCTGAAATGAAAGTGTATCAGCCGCTCTGGAGGCCTCCAGAACCTTTTCCTTCGTTTTATAATACAAGAACTTCATCACTATATCTCTTGGGGGGCCGTCAGCTTTCTTGGTAGAGAGAGCACGATGTACACGATCGAGCTCCAGCCTCTCCACAGGCACGTCTGGGACTAGTTCTTGAAGAAGTGCTGTGACAGTGCCTGGGATATCCGTGGCAGGCCCCGGATCCGCAGATTGCCTCTTCTTGATCTATTCTCGCTATCTTCTGCTTGTCGCTTCAGGTTGGTTACTTCTTCTTGTAATTTAAGAACTTCTTCCTCATGGCCCTGAAGTACTGTGGTAGCATTGTCCGTGCAGTCTTCCAGGGATGATGTTCTTTGTGATAATAGTCTTATTTCTTTTAGTAGGTCGTTGCCCAGTTTCTTATTAGCAGCAGTAACTTCTTTCCGTATCACAGCACTCAATTTAGCTAGAAGGTCTTGTTTTACTCTCGGAGGAGATGATCTTTCACCGCCAGAGAAGCCACGACTATCTTCAGAAGCATAGCCATCTGCTCGGTCATCCGCCATGACATCGGAGAGGGCAGAGCTATGTGAAGCGCGGGCTTTATCAGAGCGAGAAGCAGATTTGTTTGATTTTTGGCTCGAACGGGATCTATTTCCAGTCGCCATCGTGGTCAGAACGTGCACCAAGTATTCCCACAGCTAGATCTGTCAGTTGAGGGTGTGAAAATCCAATGTGCTCGGGACTGTTCTTAAGGAAAGCTCCGTGTGTGGCACGAGGGTGAAACTAGGCAGCCATCTCCAACCCCGCGCGCATGCGCCTACCACCAATTTTATTTTTAAGTTTTGGTAACAAATCTCTAGCGTAGCACGTCTATAATTATAACAGAACACTTGCCAGGGCCCAGCTCCCAATCCCTTTTCTCCTGTTTGGACACCTCCCAGGAGGGAAAAATTTAGACCCAAAGGCCCCTTGGAAAAATTCCTTCCTTTTTATAGTTTTCCAAACTTAGGGCATTCCACCAAAGTCTCACATATTCAGCATGAGCATTTTTAATGTCATTAAACAATTTTCTAAAATCCGGAGGATATCTCATGTCCTCCTTGTAGTGTTACTTCCAAATATCTCCACCAATTGAGAGTTCCAGCCTTTCTCAAGACGGCTCAAGGCCTCCATGGTTAAACAAACTGATCAAGGCGATTATGACCACTTCATTCAATAAATCCCAAAGGCAATCTAAGATGGGATGTGCTGTCGCCCTGAAAAAGACCAAAAGACGGTCATGAATAAACCAGTATATACCACAAATTGGGCAAGCACCATCAACCAAACACCAATATAAGGTAGTCTGAGAGTGTGCAGAAAGGAACTAAATCAAATTATGACTCAGAACAAAGAACAGAAGTTCCCTCAAAGAACCGCACCACTCAAAAAATCAATGTTAGCAAAATCAACTTTATTCAAAAAGAATTAAAAACACTTAAAAACAAGTATGGTAGATAAACATGACAGGAACTCGTACAAATAAATATTGATCCATAACATTAGATATATAACCATAGGATCGAGTTCCAGAATAGCATTAACTCATAATACATACAAATGAATCAGTATCTGCAGGGAAAAAAGTAATCAACAGCTCCCTGCAGTCCCAAATGCTCACCCGGACAAGCTACAGACAGTACTCAAAAATAAAGTGCATACAATATAGTGCAAAATAGCGTCATGAATAAATAAATAAACAATTCATATGTAAGGAATCCATAGCGGATTGTAAAGTGACAAGTGCAAAAAACACATAAGGAAGTAGGTGCAAAGTAGTGCAAGGAAGGTGAAATATAGAGAACACCGAAAGCTTACCGAGGCAGGCAAACCGGGGTCAGTGAGTCATGGTTAGCAACCATGGGGCCATCGCGAATCGCCGCTCAACGCTATGGCGGCTTCCTCTGGGCACACATCACCCCAAGTGTTCACGGCTATTAAACGCTCTGGCCAAAGAGGGCGGGGAATGAATGGGCGTGGCCTAATACACTGTGCGCAGGCGCGCACAATAAGGGAAGAGCACTGTAGCGCTGTGTAGCGCTACGTCACTTCCCCCTCCTAGCACTAAGGGAGCTTGGGAAATGTAGTTTGCCGTATAAAGATATTGAAAAAAAGAATAAAGAAGAAATTAATGGCTAGAGAAGCCAAAATATACAAATAAGTGCTAGGAGGGGGAAGTGATGTAGCGCTACACAGCGCTACAGTGCTCTTCCCTTATTGTGCGCGGCCGCGCACAGTGTATTAGGCCACGCCCATTCATTCCCCGTCCTCCTTGGCCAGAGCGTTTAATAGCCGTGAACACTTGGGGTGATGTATGCCCAGAGGAAGCCGCCATAGCGTTGAGCGGCGAATCGCGATGGCCCCATGGTTGCTAACCATGACTCACTGACCCCGGTTTGCCTGCCTCGGTAAGCTTTCAGTGTTCTCTTTATTTCACCTTCCTTGCACTACATTGCACCTACTTCCTCATGTGTTTTTTGCACTTGTCACTTTACAATCTGCTATGGATTCCTTACATATGAATTGTTTATTTATTTATTCATGACGCTATTTTGCACTATATTGTATGCACTTTATTTTTGAGTACTGTAGCTTGTCCATCTACAAACCATACTTGTTTTTAAGTGTTTTTAATTCTTTTTGAATAAAGTTGATTTTGCTAACATTGATTTTTTGAGTGGTGCGGTTCTTTGAGGGAACTTCTGTTCTTTGTTCTGAGTCATGCTCCCCACATAGCGTTTATTTTTTGGTGACTGCTCCCCACATATCGTTTTTTTCTGGTGACTGCTCCCCACATAGCGTTTTTTTCTGGTGACTGCTCCCCACATAGCGTTTATTTTCTGGTGAATGCTCTCCACATAGCGATTATTTTCTGGTGACTGCTCCCCACATAGCGTTTATTTTCTGGTGACTGCTCCCCATATAGCGTTTATTTTCTGGTGACTGCTCCCCACATAGCGTTTATTTTCTGGTGACTGCTCCCCACATAGCGTTTATTTTCTGGTGACTGCTCCCCACATAGCGTTTATTTTCTGGTGAATGCTCCCCACGTAGCGTTTATTTTCTGGTGAATGCTCCCCACATAGCGTTTATTTTCTGGTGACTGCTCCCCACATTGCGTTTATTTTCTGGTGACTGCTCCCCACATAGCGTTTATTTTTTGGTGACTGCTCCCCACATATCGTTTTTTTTCTGGTGACTGCTCCCCACGAAGCATTTTTTTTTTCTGGTGACTGCTCCCCACATAGCGTTTATTTTCTAGTGAATGCTCTCCACATAGCGATTATTTTCTGGTGACTGCTCCCCACATAGAGTTTATTTTCTGGTGACTGCTCCCCACATAGCGATTATTTTCTGGTGACTGCTCCCCACACAGCGTTTATTTTCTGGTGACTGCTCCCCACATAGCGTTTATTTTCTGGTGAATGCTCCCACATAGCGTTTATTTTCTGGTGACTGCTCCCCACATAGCGTTTATTTTCTGGTGACTGCTCCCCACATAGCGTTTATTTTCTGCTGAATGCTCCCGCATAGCGATTATTTTCTGGTGAATGCTCCCACATAGCGATTATTTTCTGGTGAATGCCCCCACATTGCGTTTATTTTCTGGTGACTGCTCCCCACATAGCGTTTATTTTCTGGTGAATGCTCCCCACATAGCGTTTATTTTCTGGTGACTGCTCCCCACATAGCGTTTATTTTCTGGTGACTGCTCCCCACATAGCGTTTATTTTCCCGTGACTGCTCCCCACATAGCGTTTATTTTCTGATGAATGCTCCCCACGTAGCGTTTATTTTCTGGTGAATGCTCCCCACATAGCGTTTATTTTCTGGTGACTGCTCCCCACATTGCGTTTTATTTTCTGGTGACTGCTCCCCACATAGCGTTTATTTTCTGGTGACTGCTCCCCACATAGCGTTTATTTTCTGGTGACTGCTCCCCACAAAGCGTTTATTTTCTGGTGAATGCTCCCACATAGCGTTTAATTTCCAGTGAATGCTCCCACATAGCGTTTATTTTCTGGTGAATGCCCCCACATAGCATTTATTTTCTGGTGAATGCCCCCACATAGGGTTTTTTTTCTGGTGAATGCTCCCACATAACGATTATTTTCTGGTGAATGCTCCCACATAACGATTATTTTCTGGTGAATGCTGCGCACATAACAATTATTATCTGGTGAATGCTGCGCACATAACGATTATTTTCCTTCAGACTGGCATCTTGCTACTAATTGCCCTATTTCCTCTGGGTGCTGCGTATGTTTGCAAATTGAACGTGGCACCCATGCTGCTGGAAAGCTGAATTGATATAGCCATGCCATGCACAGCTATAGGGATTCGGATATGTGTGTGCTTGTGGTGTTGCGGGGGGGCTTTTGTTGCCGGGAGGGGGGGGGCCACATCCAGATTCCGCATCGGGGCCCAGAGGTTTGTAGCTATGCCACTGGCCATAACTACTTCCTGTGGCAATGCATTCCAAATCTTAATCACTTTTACTGTAAGGAACCCTTTACTAAGTAAATGGCTAAAACGTTTTTCTTCAATGTGCAGATCATGTCCTGTAGTCCTTTGTGAAGGCTTAGGGACAAAAAACTCATCCCCCAAGCTTTTATATTGCCCTCTGATGAATTTATACATGTTATTTAGATCCAATCAAAGGCGTCTTTTCTCTAGACTAAATAAACCCAGTTTATCTAGCCTTTCTTGGTAAGTGAGACCTTCCATCCCTCGTATCAATTTTGTTGCCCCTCAGGTGCTGCTCTAAAACTGCAATATCTTTCCTGTAATGTGGTGCCCAGAACTGAATTACATATTCCAGTTGTGACCTTACTAGAGAGTTAAACAGGGGCAATATTATGCTAGCATCTCGAGTTTTTATTTCCCTTTTAATGCATCCCAAAATTTTATTATATTAAGCTGCAGCGGCTTGGCATTGAATATGATTATTTAACTTGTTGTCTATGAGTACTGCTAAGTCTTTCTCCAAGTTTGATTTTCCCAACTGTATCCCGTTTCGTTTGTATGGTGCTAGACCATTGGTATGACCAAAATGCATGACTTTACATTTTTCAACATTGAATTTCATCTGGCATTTATGTGCCCATATAGCCATCCTATCCAGATCCGGGCGCAATATGTCCCTATCTTCCTCCAAGTTGATGATTCTGCACAATTTTCTATCATCTGCAAAAATAGCAACATTGCTTTCTACTGCATCTACTAGATTATTAATAAATACATTGAAGAGCAATGGTGCCAATACTGACCCCTGTGGGACCCCACTGCTAACAGTCACCCATTTTGAATATGATCCATTGACCACAACACTTTCTTTTCTGTCCATTAGCCAGTTTCCTATCCATGCACACAGACTCTTCCCCAGTCCTTGCATCCTCAACGTTTGCACCAGACTTTTGTGGGGAACAGTGTTGAAGGCCTTAGCAAAGTCCAAGTATATCACATCTACATCATTCCCAATATCCACATTAGTGTTTACTACCTCATAAAAGCTGAGCATGTTAGTCAAACAGGACCTGTCTTTAGTAAACCCATGCTGATGCTGAGAAATTAGATTATTTTCTACTATGAAGTCTAGTATAGTATCTCTTAGTAACCCCTCAAATAGTTTGCATACAGCTGATGTTAAGCTTCCATGTCTATAATTTCCTGGATATCAAAAGAAAGAGCAATAAATTTATTGGCGGGGTTTCCACGGGGGGTCCGTACGCACGCTGGAAACCCTGTGGAACTGGCAATGCTTTGGCCAGGGATCGCTATACAGCACAATATGGCTGTATAAAGATCCCTGGCAACTTTACCTCTGTTTTGAAATTTTTAAGTTTTTTTTTAAAGTTCAGCGTGTGGGAAATAAAAAAAACAAAACATCCCCCCCCCCCCCCCCGAGCCTCTTTAACCCCTTGTCCCCATGCAGGCTGGGATAGCCAGAATGTGGAGCCCCGGCCTAGAAACCCCATCATGAAATTCCTTGCTCTTTCTTTTGATATATGTAAATTTACACTACCGTTAGGTTTGCTACATTATCTGTCATTTACAGTATTTAAATGTATACTTTTTTCCTATTGAAACTTTAAAATAGATTTTCTCAAAAACCATAACTATAAAATTTTGATTTTTTTTCCTTTTGTTCCTACTGTTTTACTTAACATGCCCTACTGGTGTTTCTAGCATGTAAGGGGGCTTTGCTATTAACAGTTAAAGTAATCATTGGTAATCACGGATTCCGACTCATGATTACGGGTGTAATGCGAAATTCCGATTCAAAACTGCATTCGAATTCGGAATTCCAATCCTATTCGAAATCACGATCATGGCCAATCCAGAAGTGGGTGGAGCCGTGATCAGAATCACTCGAATCCGTGATCGGAAGTATCCGTGCACCTCTGCAGAATGATTGGTGGCTGAAATGGTCATTTTGACAGACGGTTATCATGTGTGTATGTACCTTCAGTATGTAGATGAAGTTTACTTGTTGTTCACTTATTTCATTTACTACATATCTGTTTAAAGTGGATACGAGATAAACTTTTACTCATTGCTTAGTTGTGTTCCTTTCATATAGTTTATAGGGCATTCCTCAAGCCAAATACTTTTTTGTTTTTGTTTTAATACTCAAATTCCCTATAAACTAAACAAGCCTCACCCACAGCTCCTTTTGTGCCTTGGCACTCTTAGAGCAGTGGCTGACCGGCCAGGGGGGAAGGGGGGCAACCTCCCCCCAGGCCGCCTTTCATTCAGTGATTTAGGGCTGGTCTGGTGTCTGCCTGGTGTATTCAGGTTTGTTGTTGTAATGCAACATGAAACACTAGGCTAGCTGATAAAAGTGCAATTAGAGGGCAGGCAAGCTGGTAAATATACACAGCATGATGCAGAGCTTGTCTGGAGGGTCCATGGGCAAACATCTGTCTTGTCTATCCCCATTGTTATAATGACTGCATGTGTGGATAAGGAGTTAAACAAGTTGAAAAGTTTTTGACAGTCCCTAGACTCCAGGAGGGCTGCTTTCTGACTTGTGTGAGAGACTGACAGGGACAGGAGTCATATTATAGGCAAGTAACCTCTGTGTGATGTGAGATTGCAATACAGCTCTGCTCTATCTCAGGCTATTCTCAGTCTCTCTCCACTCCTCCTCTCTCTGGGCTAGTGCACACCAAAATCACAACAGCAATTGCTAGCAATTTGCGAGTGTGATTTTGTGAAACGATTTTCAGAGCGATTTTTGAATGAATCGCTCCAAAAAATGCTACATGCAGTGTGTTTGCGATTTTTAAAAAATCACAACGCTGCTGTGGTAACACCGTCATAGAGTAACATTAGCCAATCTTCCCCCCCCCCCCGGCAGGGATAAATACTATTCCCCCTCCGAGTCGTTGCAACTCTGAGGGAGGTGTAATTTGGGGTACGGTGATCACCGGAGTCCTGAATTTCCCTTACCCACCCCGCGCAGCATATTATTGCTGCTATGGGTCTCCTAGTTTGGGTAACCGGTACTGAGCGCCGTGCACCAAAACCACCTTCTCGCTCCTCTCTCCAATCTTGTTATTAGAAACCATAATCTAAAGCTGGCCATACATGCATCAATTGTTACGGACAGATTCTTTCACTATGATCGAATCATAATGGCTTTTCCACCTGTCAGTACTGAGTATGGATGTTGCCTATAGGGTTTCAAACTATGGTGAAGTGGGTCGTGGGCAGGCAGTGATTCACCACCAATAAAAAGCAGGTAAGCAAGGCATGGATGTTGGGGGGGAGTGAAAACAGTGATGGAAGGAGGGGTATCGAAGCTTTGGAAATTAGCATTAACGAGGCAGGGATCATGGTGCCAGCAGGAAGGTCAGTAAGGATGTGTATGGTGATGGGGGAGGGGATATCCGAGGTGGAAGAGGGGCAAATTTGAGGGATTAGTAGAGATGGTGGCGAAGATGAGGACATAAGTGTGGGTGGGGGGGAGGAATGAGCTTCGGGGAGTTAAAGTGGCCATACATCTGTTGACTTGACAGCCGACCGACCATCCGTTTTGATATTATCGAATTAGATAAAAATTTTGGGTGGAAATTGGTTGAATGTATCAATCTGAGATGTTGGGAAATCTCAGGCCAATGTGATTGTCAGGTGCGATAATCACGGAATGCAATAACCACGAATGATAGACATGACGTAAACCCCGGCCGTTGTCCCTCAAAATGTATTATGTGCACCCATTGCCTGTATTTCCGCATTGGTGCTCCACGTGACGTGACTACTGGCATATACGACATGGGGTGCGTGTGTGACGTCATTTGGGCTGGGGCTGCCATGATAACGGGCCTCTGGTTTGTGTTTCCCCCCAGGCCAAAAGGTCCCAGTCCTCCCCTGTCTTAGAGCAATGTAGCAAGGGCTTATGGGGGCTCAGTCTGGGCAGGAGGAGGTGGTGTTACTAGCCATAGATTTCAGAGGCAGAGGAGAGGAGAGAGGAGGAAAGGGGATTGAGCTGAGGGCTGGAGATGCTATCAGCTTGCCTTTGTAATGTGACAAGCAGAACATGGCTGCTGTCATTTAGTGTTGGGCGAACATCTAAATGTTCGGGTTCGGGCCGAACAGGCCGAACATGGCCGCGATGTTCGGGTGTTCGAGCCGAACTCCGAACATAATGGAAGTCAATGGGGACCCGAACTTTTGTGCTTTGTAAAGCCTCCTTACATGCTACATACCCCAAATTTACAGGGTATGTGCACATTGGGAGTGGGTACAAGAGGAAATTTTTTTTTAGCAAAAAGAGCTTATAGTTTTTGAGAAAATCGATTTTAAAGTTTCAAAGGGAAAACTGTCTTTTAAATGCGGGAAATGTCTGTTTTCTTTGCACAGGTTACATGCTTTTTGTCGGCATGAAGTCATAAATGTAATACATATAAGAGGTTCCAGGAAAAGGGACCGGTAACGCTAACCCAGCAGCAGTACACGTGATGGAACAGGAGGAGGGTGGCGCAGGAGGAGAAGGCCACGCTTTGAGACACAACAACCCAGGCCTTGCATGAGGACAAGAAGCGTGCGGATAGCAATTTGCATTTTGTCGCCATGCAGTCATAAATGTAATACAGATGAGAGGTTCAATAAACAGGGACCGGAAACGCTAACCCATCACAGATGTTCATTGTTCATGTTACTTGGTTGGGGTCCGGGAGTGTTGCGTAGTCGTTTCCAATCCAGGATTGATTCATTTTAATTTGAGTCAGACGGTCTGCATTTTCTGTGGAGAGGCGGACACGCCGATCTGTGACGATGCCTCCAGCAGCACTGAAACAGCGTTCCGACATAACGCTGGCTGCCGGGCAAGCCAGCACCTCTATTGCGTACATTGCCAGTTCATGCTAGGTGTCTAGCTTCGATACCCAATAGTTGAAGGGTGCAGATGGATTGTTCAACACAGCTATGCCATCTGACATGTAGTCCTTGACCATCTTCTCCAGGCGATCGGTGTTGGAGGTGGATCTGCACGCTTGCTGTTCTGTGTGCTGCTGCATGGGTGTCAGAAAATTTTCCCACTCCAAGGACACTGCCGATACCATTCCCTTTTGGGCACTAGCTGCGGCTTGTGTTGTTTGCTGCCCTCCTGGTCGTCCTGGGTTTGCGGAAGTCAGTCTGTCGGCATACAACTGGCTAGAGGAGGGGGAGGATGTCAATCTCCTCTCTAAAGTCTCCACAAGGGCCTGCTGGTATTCTTCCATTTTGACCTGTCTGACTCTTTCTTCAAGCAGTTTTGGAACATTGTGTTTGTACCGTGGATCCAGAAGGGTATAAACCCAGTAATTGGTGTTGTCCAGAATGCGCACAATGCGTGGGTCGCGTTCAATGCAGTTCTAGGCCGAAGAGTTCATAGCCTAGGGTCACAAAAACCTGTTTATTTGGGCAATTTCAATGGTAGTGATGCTGACGTACATAAATCTCAGCCATGGCCTTTAGCAACGTCTGAATTTCACGAAATGTCTCATGCAGGTAGAAGACATATTGTTAGACTTGGGTTCCAAAGATGGGGTCCCTACATCTCTGCAAACCAGAGTTACAGCTGTCCAAAATTGGTAAAATCCCCCATAGGCTTTCATTGCCTCCCTATTTCACTTTCCAAAATCTCACATCTTTTCAAAGGGCAATTGCTCAGCAGTGGCAAATTTTCTAGCATTGTAGGGACCCTTAGGGGGAACATGACTGGTGAGTTTCGGGCCCCTAGGCCGAAGAGGTCATAGCCTAGGGTCACAAAAACCTGTTTATTTGGGCAATTTCAATGGTGGCGAGTCTGACGTACATAAATCGCAGCAATGGCCGTTAGCAACGTCTGAATTTCACGAAATGTCTCATGCAGGTAGAAGACATATTGTTAGACTTGGGCTCCAAAGATGGGTTCCCTACATCTCTGCAAACCAGAGTTACAGGGCTCCAAATTTGGTAAAATCCCCCATAGGCTTTCATTGGGCCTCCTATTTACAGTTCCAAAATCTCACATCTTTTCAAAGGGCAATTGCTCAGCAGTGGCAAATTTTCTAGCATTGTAGGAACTGTTAGGGGGATCATAACTGGTGAGTTTCGGGCCCCTAGGCCGAAGAGGTCATAGCCTAGGGTCACAAAAACCTGTTTATTTGGGCAATTTCAATGGTAGTGATGCTGACGTACATAAATCTCAGCCATGGCCGTTAGCAACGTCTGAATTTCACGAAATGTCTCATGCAGGTAGAAGACATATTGTTAGACTTGGATTCCAAAGATGGGGTCCCTACATCTCTGCAAACCAGAGTTACAGGGGTCCAAAATTGGTAAAATCCCCCATAGGCTTTCATTGCCTCACTATTTCACTTTCCAAAATCTTACATCTTTTCAAAGGGCAATTGCTCAGCAGTGGCAAATTTTCTAGCATTGTAAGGACCCTTAGGGGGAACATGACTGGTGAGTTTTGGGCCCCTAGGCCGAAGAGGTCATAGCCTAGGGTCACAAAAACCTGTTTATTTGGGCAATTTCAATGGTGGCGAGTCTGACGTACATAAATCGCAGCAATGGCCATTAGCAACGTCTGAATCTCACGAAATGTCTCATGCAGGTAGAAGACATATTGTTAGACTTGGATTCCAAAGATGAGGTCTCTACATCTCTGCAAACCAGTGTTACAGGGCTCCAAAATTGGTAAAATCCCCCATAGGCTTTCATTGAGCCTACTATTTACCGTTCCAAAATCTCACACCATTTCAAAGGGCAATGGCTCAGCAGTGGCAAAACTCACCAGTCATGACCCCCCTAAGAGTCCCTACAATGCTAGAAAATTTGGTACTGCTGAGCCATTGCCCTTTGAAAAGATGTGAGATTTTGGAAAGTGAAATAGGGAGGCAATGAAAGCCTATGGGGGATTTTACCAATTTTGCACCCCTGTAACTCTGGTTTGCAGAGATGTAGGGACCCCATCTTTGGAATCCAAGTCTAACAATATGTCTTCTACCTGCATGAGACATTTCGTGAAATTCAGACGTTGCTAACGGCCATGGCTGAGATTTATGTACGTCAGCATCACTACCATTGAAATTGCCCAATTAAACAGGTTTTTGTGACCCTAGGCTATGACCTCTTTGGCCTAGGGGCCCGAAACTCACCAGTCATGTTCCCCCTAAGGGTCCCTACAATGCTAGAAAATTTGCCACTGCTGAGCAATTGCCCTTTGAAAAGATGTGAGATTTTGGAAAGTGAAATAGGGAGGCAATGAAAGCCTATGGGGGATTTTACCAATTTTGGACCCCTGTAACTCTGGTTTGCAGAGATGTAGGGACCCCATCTTTGGAATCCAAGTCTAACAATATGTCTTCTACCTGCATGAGACATTTCGTGAAATTCAGACGTTGCTAACGGCCATGGCTGAGATTTATGTACGTCAGCATCACTACCATTGAAATAGCCCAAATAAACAGGTTTTTGTGACCCTAGGCTATGACCTCTTCGGCTTAGGGGCCAGAAACTCACCAGTCATGTTCCCCCTAACAGTTCCTACAATGCTAGAAAATTTGCCACTGCTGAGCAATTGCCCTTTGAAAAGATGTGAGATTTCGAAAGTGAAATAGGGAGGCAATGAAAGCCTATGGGGGATTTTACCAATTTTGGACCCATGTAACTCTGGTTTGCAGAGATGTAGGGACCCCATCTTTGGAATCCAAGTCTAACAATATGTCTTCTACCTGCATGAGACATTTCGTGAAATTCAGACGTTGCTAACGGCCATGGCTGAGATTTATGTACGTCAGCATCACTACCATTGAAATAGCCCAAAAAAACACGTTTTTGTGACACTAGGCTATGACCTCTTTGGCCTAGGGGCCCGAAACTCACCAGTCATGTTCCCCCTAAGGGTCCCTACAATGCTAGAAAATTTGCCACTGCTGAGCAATTGCCCTTTGAAAAGATGTGAGATTTTGGAAAGTGAAATAGGGAGGCAATGAAAGCCTATGGGGGATTTTACCAATTTTGGACCCCTGTAACTCTGGTTTGCAGAGATGTAGGGACCCCATCTTTGGAATCCAAGTCTAACAATATGTCTTCTACCTGCATGAGACATTTCGTGAAATTCAGATTTTGCTAACGGCCATGGCTGAGATTTATGTACGTCAGCATCACTACCATTGAAATAGCCCAAATAAACAGGTTTTTGTGACCCTAGGCTATGACCTCTTCGGCCTAGGGGTCCGAAACTCACCAGTCATGTTCCCCCTAAGGGTCCCTACAATGCTAGAAAATTTGCCACTGCTGAGCAATTGCCCTTTGAAAAGATGTGAGATTTTGGAAAGTGAAATAGGGAGGCAATGAAAGTCTATGGGGGATTTTACCAATTTTGGACCCCTGTAACTCTGGTTTGCAGAGATGTAGGGACCCCATCTTTGGCATCCAAGTCTAACAATATGTCTTCTACCTGCATGAGACATTTCGTGAAATTCAGACGTTGCTAACGGCCATGGCTGAGATTTATGTACGTCAGCATCACCACCATTGAAATTGCCCAAATAAACACGTTTTTGTGACCCTAGGCTATGACCTCTTCGGCCTAGGGGCCCGAAACTCACCAGTTATGATCCCCCTAACAGTTCCTACAATGCTAGAAAATTTGCCACTGCTGAGCAATTGCCCTTTGAAAAGATGTGAGATTTTGGAACTGTAAATAGGAGGCCCAATGAAAGCCTATGGGGGATTTTACCAAATTTGGAGCCCTGTAACTCTGGTTTGCAGAGATGTAGGGACCCCATCTTTGGAATCCAAGTCTAACAATATGTCTTCTACCTGCATGAGACATTTCGTGAAATTCAGACGTTGCTAACGGCCATAGCTGAGATTTATGTACGTCAGCATCACTACCATTGAAATAGCCCAAATAAACAGGTTTTTGTGACCCTAGGCTATGACCTCTTCGGCCTAGGGGCCCGAAACTCACCAGTCATGTTCCCCCTAAGGGTCCCTACAATGCTAGAAAATTTGCCACTGCTGAGCAATTGCCCTTTGAAAAGATGTGAGATTTTGGAAAGTGAAATAGGGAGGCAATGAAAGCCTATCGGGGATTTTACCAATTTTGGACCCCTGTAACTCTGGTTTGCAGAGATGTAGGGACCCTATCTTTGGAATCCAAGTCTAACAATATGTTTTCTACCTGCATGAGACATTTCGTGAAATTCAGACGTTGCTAACGGCCATGGCTGAGATTTATGTACGTCAGCATCACTACCATTGAAATTGCCCAAATAAACAGGTTTTTGTGACCCTAGGCTATGACCTCTTCGGCCTAGGACTGCATTGAACGCGACCCACGCATTGTGCGCATTCTGGACAACACCAATTACTGGGTTTATACCCTTCTGGATCCACGGTACAAACACAATGTTCCAAAACTGCTTGAAGAAAGAGTCAGACAGGTCAAAATGGAAGAATACCAGCAGGCCCTTGTGGAGACTTTAGAGAGGAGATTGACATCCTCCCCCTCCTCTAGCCAGTTGTACGCCGACAGACTGACTTCTGCAAACCCAGGACGACCAGGAGGGCAGCAAACAACACAAGCCGCAGCTAGTGCCCAAAAGGGAATGGTATCGGCAGTGTCCTTGGAGTGGGAAAATTTTCTGACACCCATGCAGCAGCACACAGAACAGCAAGCGTGCAGATCCACCTCCAACACCGATCGCCTGGAGAAGATGGTCAAGGACTACATGTCAGATGGCATAGCTGTGTTGAACAATCCATCTGCACCCTTCAACTATTGGGTATCGAAGCTAGACACCTGGCACGAACTGGCAATGTACGCAATAGAGGTGCTGGCTTGCCCGGCAGCCAGCGTTATGTCGGAATGCTGTTTCAGTGCTGCCGGAGGCATCGTCACAGATCGGCGTATCCGCCTCTCCACAGAAAATGCAGACCATCTGACTCAAATTAAAATGAATCAATTCTGGATTGGAAACGACTACGCAACACTCCCGGACCCCAACCAAGTAACATGAACAATGAACATCTGTGATGGGTTAGCGTTTCCGGTCCCTGTTTATTGAACCTCTCATCTGTATTACATTTATGACTGCATGGCGACAAAATGCAAATTGCTATCCGCACGCTTCTTGTCCTCATGCAAGGCCTGGGTTGTTGTGTCTCAAAGCGTGGCCTTCTCCTCCTGCGCCACCCTCCTCCTGTTCCATCACGTGTGCTGCTGCTGGGTTAGCGTTACCGGTCCCTTTTCCTGGAACCTCTTATATGTATTACATTTATGACTGCATGCCGACAAAAAGCATGTAACCTGTGGAAAGAAAACAGACATTTCCCGCATTTAAAAGACAGTTTTCCCTTTGAAACTTTAAAATCGATTTTCTCAAAAACTATAAGCTCTTTTTGCAATTTTTTTTTCCTCTTGTACCCACTCCCAATGTGTAAATTTGGGGTATGTAGCATGTAAGGAGGCTTTACAAAGCACGGAAGTTCGGGTCCCCATTGACTTCCATTATGTTCGGAGTTCGGCTCGAACACCCGAACATCGCGGCCATGTTCGGCCCGAACCCGAACATCTAGATGTTCGCCCAACACTACACGTGACCCGTTCGGCCAATCACAGCGCTAGCCGAACGTTCGGGTAACGTTCGGCCATGCGCTCTTAGTTCGGCCGAACTCGAACATCACCCGAATAGGGTGATGTTCTGCAGAACCCGAACAGTGGCGAACACTGTTCGCCCAACACTACTGTCATTGTATCACAGGAATAAATAATCATATACAGTTGAAGCTGTTTGCAGCTAGATTTGATGTGCAAACTATCTAAATTTTAGATAATATATATAGACAAGTTACTTGTTATAGGTAGTTTTTCACCTTGGATCCATGTCTAACCCAGAAACCGCACAATGTATAGCATAGTAAAAAGAAAAAAGAGCGTACATAAATATTTTACGGAGATTAAAAAAACAAACAAGCAAAAAAAACAAACAAACAAAAAAAAACAACGAAATGTAAACAGTATCTAGCATTGTTTTGTAATCTCACCCACCCTAATTTGGTATTTTTCTTTTAAAGTGTGTGGAGTGCTGAGTCTACGTGTACCGTAGTAAAAACAACTTTCAAAGAAAGGACCAACTGTATCCATAACAGCCACACAAAACCTGAAAATATATTGAAATATCCATGTCTGGAAGTATTAGTAAATCTAAATTTTTCAGAAGATGTTTTTATGCTATACCATACAGAGGAATCTTCTGAATGGAATAACAAGGTAATGTTCATCTACTATATCAGCTTCTTTACAAAAGGTATCTTCGGAATGATGTATCTGAAAGTATTGGTGTAATTATATTTGAATGGATGCTACAAGTAAAATCATTGTAAGGTCCCCTTGTTCTTTAAAGCGGTATCGTCACCATAAAAATCAAATTTCAACAGCAACTGGTATGAGTGTATTAAGTGATAAAGATGCTAGTCCTGCATTCAAAACTTTCAAAACTTTTTCTGCTGTTATGATTTGGAGTTATCACATACTTAAGGAACACTGGCCCTTTAGTAGTCGTGCCAAAGAATTGCATGCTGGGGTTCTTTTCATCTATAATGTATTCCTCCTCTTCCCTTTATTTCCCTGCCAGCTTCTTATCTGAAACCTAATCCCCTACTCACTTGTGTTTACAAGCAAGGCTAAGGCGACTCAGCGATTGGAGGAGACAAGAAAAAAAGTAAAGGGCAGAAATGACATCACAAGTTAGCCTTAACTGTGGGCAAAAGACATGGCCCCGACCAGGAACAGAATTCTCGTAATTTACTATATAACATTCACTGAAATCAAAACGTGGACAGTATAATACATGTGTTATGTAAGTAGATCAAGTATTTATCTACTTATATATGTGTTTTTTTTCCCTGACATAATATGGCTGATCCTACTGCTTTAATGCCTTTTTCATAAAGAGCCTCTATAGTGTGATCTAGGTATTATTGCCTCTGCCAAAAATATAGCTTGTGTACAGTGCCCTCCCAATGTTTCAGCCACCAATTCGTCTAGTGGATTGATTAAGCTGAGCGCATTGTTCTCCTAACTCACCCCACCCCCTCTGCAGTCATTGTGTACTTAGGGGTGTAACTGGGATTCACTGGGTCCCAATGCAAAGCTTTGGATGAGGTCCCCCTCTGCACCCCCTTAAAGGAAAACTATCAATCAACATGTTTTTTAATGGGATGGGGATAGCTTGTCTAGGTTTTCCTAAGTACTGCTGTAAATGTTTCCCTCCTTTTTTTCTTCCTTTCATCTTATACAAGTCCTTTTAAAATCTCTCTTTCATTCACTGACAGTGTGGAACTGATGAATAATGGGAGAAGAAAACTCTGTTAACTTTGTTTATATTTGTATAGTTATACCTCTATCATCCCAATCAGAAAATTATCTGGTAAGGTTAGGGATGCTGGAATGTGGTGATATGAGTTTATGGAAAGGTTTTTTACATACAGTACATTTTGAGAAAGACAAGGTTCTTAGTATTATGTTCCAAGCAAATATTTATTCCCTCAGGTTGTGGGGGTTAGCAATCTGAAGGTCCAGAACATCTACCATGCCTTGAGGTGGCCTTCTCTGTCCTATATGTATTGTCAGACATATGCTCTACGGGACACAAGTTTGTATTTGACATTTTGAATTTATTATAGTTTTTTACAGTGTCTGGAGAGGCCATGCATCATGAAGCCCTTGATTATGTACCTCCTGTGCTGCCCTATCGTGCACTGATCTGTTGAGTAGTGTAGCCCAGGTATTGTAGGCTGCAGGGCAATGCGACCAGGTATATTATAAAAGAGCTATTGCGCTTAATCAATCCATGAATCTGGAATTTTTCTCCTGTATGCGTGATTTCATTTTTTTTTTTTCCGGGTGTGAGCATGTGGCATTACAGGTATCTAGGTTGTGAACATCTGGCTAGACAGTTTTCAGTAAAGGGTGTCTGGCTATCATTATGGTTGTAATCTTAATGTTGGCTTGGTGGTTCTTCAATGTCTTTGCTCTTTACAAAACACGATGTTTTAAATCTAAAACAGTTATCTAATACAGAGGACTTTAGATAAGGGTCTTTGGTTAGGAGGGACCAATAGCATTTCAATGTTTCACCATGATCTCACCATGATTGCTGTAAAATCTTGTAATAAATGTTGGGTTTATGGTTTCATCTTCTTTGGGCTTTTGTCTCCCCCTAAGGAGTTCGGGCCTGTTTGCATTACTTGCCCCGTTCCTTGCCTCATGTATTAATGTTTGTGCAAAGTGTCTTTGTTTAAATTTTTTTTAACAGTACTTAAGCTCGTGCAACATTAGATATGGCTTGAACTGTTTGCCAGTGGGCAGTTCCTGGCAAAGAACATGTGCGTGTTCGACCCATCCCCATGCAAAAACAATGCACCAGGGTTCTTGGGTGCTCAGGGTGGTGTACTAGCAGCAAGAAACTCCACTGGGGACACAGAACAGAGGCCTAACTACCGCTATCCCTATTAGCAGCACAGCTCTCTCCCTACTGTCCTTCACACAGCACAGAGTGTAAAATGGCTGCCATGTTGGCATTTTTATAGGGGGGGGGGGTCCAAGAGGGATAACTGATTGACTGCCATGTGCCTGCTGACTCAAGGGTGAAGGGTCAATGTTTGGCTCCATGATGATGTCTTCATGGAGCCAAACATTGACCCTTCACCCTTGAGTCAGCAGGCACATGGCAGTCAATCAGCTATCCCTCTTGGACCCCCCCCCCCCCCCTATAAAAATGCCAACATGGCAGCCATTTTACACTCTGTGCTGTGTGAAGGACAGTAGGGAGAGAGCTGTGCTGCTAACAGGGATAGCGGTAGTTAGGCCTCTGTTCTGTGTCCCCAGTGGAGTTTCTTGCTGCTAGTACATCACCCTGAGCACCCAAGAACCCTGGTGCATTGTTTTTCTTGCTATTGTTTTATTACAGTTCTGTGTGTCTACTGACTTAACTACTTCACAACTGAGGGGTTTTACCCCTGAAACACCAGAGCGATGTTTACCTTTCAGCGCTGCTTCCATTTCCTTTTCCGTTACTTTGTTATGAATGAAGACGGCTTCAAACAGAAGCCGTCATCATTCTATTCGCAATCGCGAGGCTAATTGGATTTAGGAACGCTTGTTCCTAACGTCCAATTAGTCACCTGCTGTGCGGGCTGCCTGGAGTGAGGTCCCCGCCCACTCCCAGCCAGTAAACAAACAAGTGCACCTTTCTCCGTCCCTGGTGGTGAAGCGGTGCGCAGAGGGATGGAGAAAGTTAGCACTGGGGGGGTTAAGTGGTTAAGGTGTAACTGTTGGGCATAGAATAAAAAATCAATTCTTTATTTTTATCTGGTAAACAAGTAATAAGGATGCTAACCAGGCAATCCAAAAGTTAAAATCACTATTATTTTCTTGTTGATAAATGATCATTTCCCAGTTTACCCAGTTTACCTGCTTCTTATTTGGTACACACAAAATTTGGTACACAAAAAGGAAGTTGCAGGGCAAGCTGGGTTGTCCTTTTTTGCTTCTCTACTTCCCCTCAGACTTAACTAATGCATCCTGATTGGCTGAAGCCTCTTTCCCCCTGTTTTCCCCTCCCACACCTTTGTTCCTCTCTGATTGGCCAATATTACTCATGCTGAGACAATGTACTTTTTATAGTGAAGGGCGGGCAAATCAAGCAGAGGAGATAAAGGGAGGAAATTACATCAGGATTGGCTTCAAAATAGGCACAGTTAATATGGGAAATGCTAAGAAGGATTTTCTTATTTGGTACACACACCCTCAGGTTAGGTGAGTGATACAAGCAGCTACTGCCACTAATTACAGCACACACACAGGGAGCAGAGCAAGGGGCCTCAGAGGTAGACACAAAGGTGGACACTGGGTGATACCAGGAGGACACTGCAGGACAGGAGGTGGACACTGGGTGACAGGAGCAAGACATTGGGAGATAGGAATAGGACACCAAAAGGGACAGGATGAGGACACCAAGGGGGAGCAGGAGGACATCTACTAGACGCTCCTGGACTATGGACGCACCAGGTTTAGTACATACGGTATGTTTTTTTCTCTGGTTTTTACTCTCTAAACCTAGGTGTGTCTTATAATCTGGAGCATCTTATAGTCTGAAAAACATGAGTATTATCTTTCCCCTATCTCTGTCTACCTCTATGCCTTGTATAACAATAAATAACCCCCCTATAACTTCTATTCCAAAAGCACATTGCTTAGGGGTAATATTTGCCTCCTCTCTCTCATTTATTCCTCACATTCACTCCCTAACCATTTTCTGTAATTTCCAACTCAAAAACACATCTCGCATTCATCCTTTTCTCACTCAGGACACAACTAAAATGTTAGTACATGCTCTTATAATATCTTGTTTAGACTATTGTAATACAGTTTAATGCTTTGTGGACTACCAACTAGCTGACTGTCACCACTCCAATCTGTTAGTGATAAGCAGCAAAAATGCCAATATTAATTTCACATTAATTTTCATGAAAATAATTTTAAATTCAATTTTCAAAGAAAAAAACAATCAAAAATAAGTTTTGTTATTTTTTGTGCTTTTCTTGGTAAAAAATATTGAGTTTTTGCTGTAAAATGTTTTGCTGTAAAAATAATGTTTTTCCACGATTTTGCGCTTTTCATAAATTATCGCAGGAAATATTGATTTTTCATGTTTCAAAATACAAGCTATTTTTGTGAAAATATTCTTGGAATCGAAAATAGCTGTTTCACTGGGAAAATGACTTTGGCGAAAATTTGCAAGCAACACTGCAATCCATACTGAACTCGTGTACATCAAAAAAGGGCGTCGGGAAAAAAGGGCGTCGGGGAAAAAAGGGCGCGTGGTGTAAACGATAAACAGTATTATCATTTATAGAAATATTGTGTAGAATTTCGTTTAGAAATAGTGTTTTATGAATTTATAAATCACTAAATAATGTGTATGAGATCGGCAATTCTTAAAACGTTAATCTTCCCTGTTTGTAAAGTGAAACTTATATTTACGTTTGTTAAAAACCCTCCCTGTACCTATCCCTAACCCCTAGACCCCCTGTTGGTGCCTAAACCTAAGACCCCCAGTTGGTGCCTAAACCTAAGACCCCCCTATTGGTGCCTAAACCTAAGACCCCCCTGTTGGTGCCTAAACCTAAGACCCCCCTATTGGTGCCTAAACCTAAGACCCCCCTGTTGGTGCCTAAACCTAAGACCCCCCAGTTGGTGCCTAAACCTAAGACCCCCCTGTTGGTGCCTAAACCTAAGACCCCCCAGTTGGTGCCTAAACCTAAGACCCCCCTGTTGGTGCCTAAACCTAAGACCCCCCTGGTGGTGCCTAAACCTAAGACCCCCTATGGATAATAATGTTTTACAGACATTAATAAATAAAAAATGTAAATAAAAAAATGTAAATAATTTTTTGGGGTGGATAATAATGTTTTAGAAATGTTTTAGAAATAGTGATTTAGTATCTTTATAAACGTTATTCGTCACGGGCTCATTTTGTAAAGTTAAATCATCACAAACATAGTTAACAATCCTTAAAAATCCCTGGGCACCGTTTGTTAAAACGTTAATAATCTCCAGCGCCTTTGTTAAAACGTTAATAATCTCCAGCGCCTTTTTTTCCCTGTTCGGCGCCCATTAAACGATATTTATAATGGGAGTGAATGGGGCGCCCTTTTTGTCTCATGCGCCCAAATCTGCTGCTTCCACTGAACTCTGCTGCTCATCTCATTCATCTTTCTTGTCATTCTTCCTCTGCTGCTTCTCTCGGTGAAGCTCTCCATTGGCTGCAAATTAGTGTTAGGTAGTGTTGGGCGAACAGTGTTCGCCACTGTTCGGGTTCTGCAGAACATCACCCTGTTCGGGTGATGTTCGAGTTCGGCCGAACACCTGATGGTGTTCGGCCGAACTAAGAGCGCATGGCCGAACGTTCCCCGAACGTTCGGCTAGCGCTGTGATTGGCCGAACGGGTCACGTGGTTCGGACCCGAACGCGCTCTGATTGGCCGAACTGTCACGTGGTTCGGGTAAATAAATACCCGAACCACGTCATATCTCCGCCATTTGTCTGTGGGTTTAGCTTTGGGTAGGCAGGCAGGGTAGTTCGTGCTCCAGCCACGCTAGCCAGGGTCCCCCCAGTCATTGTGTCGCTGCTGGGAATAGTAGTACACCGCTCGCTCAGCCACACTATATAGCATTCTGTTTACTGCCACTCTGTGTACCTCGCTCAGCCACACTATATAGCATTCTGTTTACTGTTCTGTGTCTGCTGGGAATAGTAGTACACCGCTCGCTCAGCCACACTATATAGCATTCTGTTTACTGCCACTCTGTGTACCTCGCTCAGCCACACTATATAGCATTCTGTTTACTGCCACTCTGTGTCTGCTGGGAATAGTAGTACACCGCTCACCCGCCACTGTATAGCATTGTGCTCTGTGTCGCTGCTGGGAATAGTGGTACACCGCTCACCCGCCACTGTATAGCATTGTGCTCTGTGTCGCTGCTGGGAATAGTGGTACACCGCTCAGCCACACTATATAGCATTCTGTTTACTGTTCTGTGTCTGCTGGGAATAGTAGTACACCGCTCGCTCAGCCACACTATATAGCATTCTGTTTACTGCCACTCTGTGTACCTCGCTCAGCCACACTATAAAGCATTCTGTTTACTGCCACTCTGTGTCTGCTGGGAATAGTAGTACACCGCTCACCCGCCACTGTATAGCATTGTGCTCTGTGTCGCTGCTGGGAATAGTGGTAGACCGCTCACCCGCCACTGTATAGCATTGTGCTCTGTGTCGCTGCTGGGAATAGTGGTACACCGCTCAGCCACACTATATAGCATTCTGTTTACTGTTCTGTGTCTGCTGGGAATAGTAGTACACCGCTCGCTCAGCCACACTATATAGCATTCTGTTTACTGCCACTCTGTGTACCTCGCTCAGCCACACTATATAGCATTCTGTTTACTGCCACTCTGTGTCTGCTGGGAATAGTAGTACACCGCTCACCTGCCACTGTATAGCATTGTGCTCTGTGTCGCTGCTGGGAATAGTGGTACACCGCTCACCCGCCTCTGTATAGCATTGTGCTCTGTGTCGCTGCTGGGAATAGTGGTACACCGCTCACCCGCCACTGTATAGCATTGTGCTCTGTGTCGCTGCTGGGAATAGTGGTACACCGCTCAGCCACACTATATAGCATTCTGTTTACTGTTCTGTGTCTGCTGGGAATAGTA
Organism: Hyperolius riggenbachi; assembly: GCF_040937935.1. Taxonomy (NCBI): domain Eukaryota; kingdom Metazoa; phylum Chordata; class Amphibia; order Anura; family Hyperoliidae; genus Hyperolius; species Hyperolius riggenbachi. The sequence continues at coordinate 395,147,139 of NC_090648.1, read as the reverse complement.
GTACACCGCTCGCTCAGCCACACTATATAGCATTCTGTTTACTGCCACTCTGTGTACCTCGCTCAGCCACACTATATAGCATTCTGTTTACTGCCCCTCTGTGTCTGCTGGGAATAGTAGTACACCGCTCACCCGCCACTGTATAGCATTGTGCTCTGTGTCGCTGCTGGGAATAGTGGTACACCGCTCACCCGCCACTGTATAGCATTGTGCTCTGTGTCGCTGCTGGGAATAGTGGTACACCGCTCAGCCACACTATATAGCATTCTGTTTACTGTTCTGTGTCTGCTGGGAATAGTAGTACACCGCTCGCTCAGCCACACTATATAGCATTCTGTTTACTGCCACTCTGTGTACCTCGCTCAGCCACACTATATAGCATTCTGTTTACTGCCACTCTGTGTCTGCTGGGAATAGTAGTACACCGCTCACCCGCCACTATATAGCATTGTGCTCTGTGTCGCTGCTGGGAATAGTGGTACACCGCTCACCCGCCACTGTATAGCATTGTGCTCTGTGTCGCTGCTGGGAATAGTGGTACACCGCTCACCCGCCTCTGTATAGCATTGTGCTCTGTGTCGCTGCTGGGAATAGTGGTACACCGCTCACCCGCCACTGTATAGCATTGTGCTCTGTGTCGCTGCTGGGAATAGTGGTACACCGCTCAGCCACACTATATAGCATTCTGTTTACTGTTCTGTGTCTGCTGGGAATAGTAGTACACCGCTCGCTCAGCCACACTATATAGCATTCTGTTTACTGCCACTCTGTCTGCTGGGAATAGTAGTACACCGCTCACCCGCCACTGTATAGCATTGTGCTCTGTGTCGCTGCTGGGAATAGTGGTACACCGCTCACCCGCCACTGTATAGCATTGTGCTCTGTGTCGCTGCTGGGAATAGTGGTACACCGCTCAGCCACACTATATAGCATTCTGTTTACTGCCACTCTGTGTCTGCTGGGAATAGTAGTACACCGCTCACCCGCCACTGTATAGCATTGTGCTCTGTGTCGCTGCTGGGAATAGTGGTACACCGCTCACCTGCCACTGTATAGCATTGTGCTCTGTGTCGCTGCTGGGAATAGTGGTACACCGCTCAGCCACACTATATAGCATTCTGTTTACTGTTCTGTGTCTGCTGGGAATAGTAGTACACCGCTCGCTCAGCCACACTATATAGCATTCTGTTTACTGCCACTCTGTGTACCTCGCTCAGCCACACTATATAGCATTCTGTTTACTGCCACTCTGTGTCTGCTGGGAATAGTAGTACACCGCTCACCCGCCACTGTATAGCATTGTGCTCTGTGGCGCTGCTGGGAATAGTGGTACACCGCTCACCCGCCACTGTATAGCATTGTGCTCTGTGTCGCTGCTGGGAATAGTGGTACACCGCTCAGCCACACTATATAGCATTCTGTTTACTGTTCTGTGTCTGCTGGGAATAGTAGTACACCGCTCGCTCAGCCACACTATATAGCATTCTGTTTACTGCCACTCTGTCTGCTGGGAATAGTAGTACACCGCTCACCCGCCACTGTATAGCATTGTGCTCTGTGTCGCTGCTGGGAATAGTGGTACACCGCTCACCCGCCACTGTATAGCATTGTGCTCTGTGTCGCTGCTGGGAATAGTGGTACACCGCTCAGCCACACTATATAGCATTCTGTTTACTGTTCTGTGTCTGCTGGGAATAGTAGTACACCGCTCGCTCAGCCACACTATATAGCATTCTGTTTACTGCCACTCTGTGTACCTTGCTCAGCCACACTATATAGCATTCTGTTTACTGCCACTCTGTGTCTGCTGGGAATAGTAGTACACCGCTCACCCGCCACTGTATAGCATTGTGCTCTGTGTCGCTGCTGGGAATAGTGGTAGACCGCTCACCTGCCACTGTATAGCATTGTGCTCTGTGTCGCTGCTGGGAATAGTGGTACACCGCTCAGCCACACTATATAGCATTCTGTTTACTGTTCTGTGTCTGCTGGGAATAGTAGTACACCGCTCGCTCAGCCACACTATATAGCATTCTGTTTACTGCCACTCTGTCTGCTGGGAATAGTAGTACACCGCTCACCCGCCACTGTATAGCATTGTGCTCTGTGTCGCTGCTGGGAATAGTGGTACACCGCTCACCCGCCACTGTATAGCATTGTGCTCTGTGTCGCTGCTGGGAATAGTGGTACACCGCTCAGCCACACTATATAGCATTCTGTTTACTGCCACTCTGTGTCTGCTGGGAATAGTAGTACACCGCTCACCCGCCACTGTATAGCATTGTGCTCTGTGTCGCTGCTGGGAATAGTGGTAGACCGCTCACCTGCCACTGTATAGCATTGTGCTCTGTGTCGCTGCTGGGAATAGTGGTACACCGCTCAGCCACACTATATAGCATTCTGTTTACTGTTCTGTGTCTGCTGGGAATAGTAGTACACCGCTCGCTCAGCCACACTATAAAGCATTCTGTTTACTGCCACTCTGTGTACCTCGCTCAGCCACACTATATAGCATTCTGTTTACTGCCACTCTGTGTCTGCTGGGAATAGTAGTACACCGCTCACCCGCCACTGTATAGCATTGTGCTCTGTGTCGCTGCTGGGAATAGTGGTACACCGCTCACCCGCCACTGTATAGCATTGTGCTCTGTGTCGCTGCTGGGAATAGTGGTACACCGCTCAGCCACACTATATAGCATTCTGTTTACTGTTCTGTGTCTGCTGGGAATAGTAGTACACCACTCGCTCAGCCACACTATATAGCATTCTGTTTACTGCCACTCTGTGTACCTCGCTCAGCCACACTATATAGCATTCTGTTTACTGCCACTCTGTGTCTGCTGGGAATAGTAGTACACCGCTCACCCGCCACTGTATAGCATTGTGCTCTGTGTCGCTGCTGGGAATAGTGGTACACCGCTCACCCGCCACTGTATAGCATTGTGCTCTGTGTCGCTGCTGGGAATAGTGGTACACCGCTCAGCCACACTATATAGCATTCTGTTTACTGTTCTGTGTCTGCTGGGAATAGTAGTACACCGCTCACCCGCCACTGTATAGCATTGTGCTCTGTGTCGCTGCTGGGAATAGTGGTACACTGCTCACCCGCCACTGTATAGCATTGTGCTCTGTGTCGCTGCTGGGAATAGTGGTACACCGCTCACCCACCACTGTATAGCATTTCTGTACTGCCACTGTACTGCTGCCAGTCAGCGTGTACTGTAAGGATAAGTGAAATGAGGAAGAAATCCGGTGAAAGAGGGAGGGGCAAGGGTAGAGGTGTTTCCCCTGACGGTTCACGTACAGGCCACAGGGGAGCACCCAAGAAAACCCACTCAATACCGCCATGTTGTCCAGGACAACAACCCTCACAAATCCAAAAGAACAGGACCAGATAATTACTTGGATGACCTCTCAAGCGTCCAGCAGTGGGTTAAGCAGCACCAGCACATCACGCATGAGGTCCGAGTCCTCAGCCAGTTACAAGGAGCCAGTGGGCACAAAGCTGACACAACCGGCAGCGACACCACGCACACAACTGCCAGATAACCAGTCCGATGAATTACCTCAGGACACAATGGGGTATTCGCAGGAGCTATTCCCAGCCCAACAAACTTCCACCTTTCAAAGGTCAATGGAGCCAGAAATGTTGTGCCCGGATTCACAACCATTAACTGTGGGAAATGCACCGCCCACTGAAATACAAGGCGAGTCCGAGGAGGACTCGGAAACCCAAATCCCAGAGCAAGTTGGGCAGGAGGGGTTGCAATTGCAGGAGGTCGGCCGACAAGATCTGGAAGGCGACGTTGGAGTGAGCTGCGCAGAGGTTGTTCTGGGGAGCTCTACTCCACGGCGGCGGCCCCCCACAATGACATATGACGAGTTTCAGGAGATGGAAGAGGAGGGTATGGACAATGTGGACAGAGACCCAGATTTTGTTTGTGAACGAGAACATCGCCGTCGTAGCAGCAGCACAGATGAGTCTGTTGAAGAACCCACTGCTGCACGAGTTCGCCTTGTGCCACAAGGTAGGCGGCGCGCAATTTCAGGCACCACAAGCGTGGAAGTTCAAGTGAGAGGCAAAAGAAATCGCCAGCAAGGCAGGTGCTCCAAAGTCTGGGTTTTCTTTGAAGACTTCACTGAGGATGGTACTATGGCGATTTGCAAGGTGTGCAAGACCCGCCTGAGCAGGGGGAAAAGTATTAACAACCTCTCCACCACCAGCATGAGCCGCCACATGCTATCCAAACATCCCACTCTGTGGGCAAACGCGGCAGGACAGGGTACCAGCAACACTGCCTCCCTTGGGTTCACCAGACTCACCACCAGACCCGCCTCAGCAGCAGCAGTAGCCCAGCCATTGCGTGGTTCACAACATTCACAAACATCAGACCATAGTTCACAACAGTCCCGATTTGGGCGGGACTTACCCGGTTTACGCCCCCTGATCCCGCCTCCCGCCTTCTGCCTGTTAAATCCTGCTTTCCTCCTCCCTGCCCGACTGTCTCCCCCTCTCCATACCGACACCAACACTGTGCAGCCTGCTTGTCACCTTCCTGAGTGTCCCCAGAATATTTACAGGCTGCCTGTGAAGAAGTCGGGCAGTTTAAGCTGTCTGTAATGCCCATAATTACAATTCAGTGCTGATAAGTGAAAAATCTCATCTCTCCGTGAAAAGCATGACGTTTCATGCTTTAATTGGCTGTAAAGCACTCACAGGGGGATCCGTCTATAGCTCCTCCTCCCAGTGGAGAAGGAGGTGTGCCTGTGCTGGAGAGAGCGGCAAACCTGAAGTGCTGCAGCTTCCCGGGAGAGCACATCAGAGAGCGTAGCAGAGCTGGTGAGTTTCTATTTGTCTGTGACATCACAGCTCTCTCTGGTCTTTTAACTAGTGTTGTCCTTATAAGCCTTATCTCTATCACTGCCTCACTGAGCCTCTGATCTCCGAGGACTGGAGCTCGTCTTTCATCTCTTCGATCCTCCATGGGCAGCCTGTCATGTCTCCACTGTGTTCACACATTCCTGCTTCTTTTTCTGGACACTGAAACTTGTTGCAGATTGTTTCCTGGTGATTTGTTCTTTGCACACATGCTTTTTTCCTGTGTGATTGTATTGCACAGTTTATTTGTGTGCTCCCAACTGTCCCTATCTGGGAACCCTGTCCCTCAGCCTGTCCCTCTTTCCTTCTTATTTGTCCCTCTTTCTGGACTGTTGTAATGTAATTCAATGTAGTTTTCTAGTTTCTACAGAAAAAAATGTTTCATTGGCTCTTAACTTTATTCCCATCCTTCTTCCAATTTGATATATTTATTTTCAAATGTAAACCTGAAGTAAAATGAACTAGGATAGAAAGGATCAGTGTGGTTTGAATAATAAAACAAAATATTTTTCTTATGAAATCTGTTTGGAATGTGTGACTAGGGGTGTGTTGGGGCGTGGCTAGGGGTGTGGCATGGGTGTGGCTTAAGTGTCCCTCTTTCTCATCTCAAAATGTTGGGAGGTATGATCAGACGCTGACACTGTCACTTTCCGGAGTAGTGCTCTTGAGGTCTCCCAGTGTTCATCAAACACAACAACCAACAGCCCTTCAGTGTGCAGCCCTACGATTCAGTTGTCTGTCTCGGAGATGTTTGATCGCAAGAGGAAATTGCCAGCAAATGACCCCCGGGCCGTGGCAGTAACAGCCAGCATAGCCAAGCTTCTGGCCTGCGAAATGCTGCCATATCGAGTGGTGGAGACAAACAGCTTCAAGGGCATGATGTCAGTGGCCATCCCACGTTACGTGGTTCCCAGCCGCTACCACTTTGCGCGCTCTGCAGTGCCTGAGTTGCATGAGCACGTGGTCAGCAAAATAACCCGAAGCTTGAAGAATGCCGTTGCCTGCAAGGTTCACCTCACCACTGACACCTGGACGAGTGCGTTCGGCCATGGTCGATACATCTCCCTTACTGCGCACTGGGTGAACCTTGTGGAGCCTGGCAGCGATTCCTCACCTGCTACGGCGCGGGTGTTGCCCACGCCGCAAACAGCTGCACCGCCGTCCCTCCCACTGGATAACAACAGCAGCACCTACCTCTCTGACTCCTTCTCCTCCAACGCATCTCAAAGCTGTACCTCATCCGGAAACGCTAACCCAGCAGCAGTAGGATCGTGGAAGCAGTGCAGCACAGCTGTTTCCATGCGTCAGCAAGCGTTGCTGAAGCTGATCTGCCTTGGGGATAAGCAGCACACAGGGGAGGAAATTTGGAGGGGAATAAAGGAACAGACGGATTTGTGGCTGGCACCGCTGGACCTGAAACCGGGCATGGTTGTGTGTGATAATGGGAGTAATCTCATTCGCGCTTTAAGGTTGGCTAAACTGACACACATCCCTTGCCTGGCGCACGTGATGAACCTAGTAGTTCAGCGGTTCCTGAGGACATACCCAGGCGTGGCCGATCTTCTGTTGAAGGTGCGACGAGTGGCCAAACATTGCAGAAATTCCAGTACTGCTTCGGGGGCACTCGCCAAGATGCAGGAGCGCTTCAATCTCCCCCACCATCGCTTGCTGTGTGATGTCCCTACGCGCTGGAATTCTACGCTGCACATGCTAGCCCGCTTTTGCGAGCAGAAGAGTGCAGTGGTCCAGTACATGACAGCGCAGTACCGAGGCGCATCCGGACAGCTGCCAAGCTTCTGTGGATCCGATTGGGCCAACATGTTGGACCTCTGCCAAGTCCTCCAAAATTTTGAGCAATCCACGTTGCTTGTGAGCAGTGACAACTCTTCAGTCAGCATTACCATACCACTGCTGTGTTTACTGAAGAGGTCAATGTTGAAAATCAAGGAAACAGCTGTCATGATGCAACTGGGGGAATCTGAAGGAGAAAACGATCAGCGTGATGGTACCAACATCAGGCCATCCGCATCAGGAAACGCTGGCCCCAGCAGCTATGACGAAGAAGAGGAGGAGGAACAGCTGGAGTTGGAGCAGGAATTTCCTTCCACCACTGACGAGGGCCAGAGCGGTGCACGTTGGACTTCCACAATTCAGCGCGAATGGTCAGCAGAAGCAGACCAGGAAGAAGGTGACGACTATGATGCATCACAACAACTATCACAACGCTCACAAGAGGATGATGAGGATTCTGGCAGGACTCTGGCACACATGGCTCAATTCATGCTAGACTGCATTGAATGCGACCCACGCATTGTGTGCATTCTGGACAACACCAATTACTGGGTTTATACCCTTCTGGATCCACGGTACAAACACAATGTTCCAAAACTGCTTGAAGAAAGAGTCAGACAGGTCAAAATGGAAGAATACCAGCAGGCCCTTGTGGAGACTTTAGAGAGGAGATTGACATCCTCCCCCTCCTCTAGCCAGTTGTACGCCGACAGACTGACTTCCGCAAACCCAGGACGACCATGAGGGCAGCAAACAACACAAGCCGCAGCTAGTGCCCAAAAGGGAATGGTATCGGCAGTGTCCTTGGAGTGGGAAAATTTTATGACACCCATGCAGCAGCAGCCCACAGAACAGCAAGCGTGCAGATCCACCTCCAACACCGATCGCCTGGAGAAGATGGTCAAGGACTACATGTCAGATGGCATAGCTGTGTTGAACAATCCATCTGCACCCTTCAACTATTGGGTATCGAAGCTAGACACCTGGCACGAACTGGCAATGTACGCAATAGAGGTGCTGGCTTGCCCGGCAGCCAGCGTTATGTCGGAACGCTGTTTCAGTGCTGCCGGAGGCATCGTCACAGATCGGCGTATCCGCCTCTCCACAGAAAATGCAGACCGTCTGACTCAAATTAAAATGAATCAATCCTAGATTGGAAACGACTACGCAACACTCCTGGACCCCAACCAAGTAACATGAACAATGACCATCTGTGATGGGTTAGCGTTTCCGGTCCCTGTTTATTGAACCTCTCATCTTTATTACATTTATGACTGCATGGCGGCAAAAAGCATTGCTATATCCGCACGCTATTTGTCCTCATGCAAGGCCTGGGATGTTGTGTCTCAAGAAGCGTGGCCTTCTCCTCCTGCGGCTCCTCCTGTTCCCTCACGTGTGCTGCTGCTGCTGGGTTAGCGTTTCCGGTCCCTGTTTATTGAACCACTCATCTTTATTACATTTATGACTGCATGGCGGCAAAAAGCATTGCTATCCGCACGCTTCTTGTCCTCATGCAAGGCCTGGGTTGTGTCTCAAAGCGTGGCCTTCTCCTCCTGCGCCGCCCTCCTCCTGTTCCATCACGTGTGCTGCTGCTGGGTTAGCGTTACGGTTACCGGTCCCTTTTCCTGGAACCTCTTCTCTGTATTACATTTATGACTGCATTACGACAAAAAGCATGTTACCTGTGCAAAGAAACATGACATTTTCCGCATTTAAAAGACAGTTTTTCCTTTGAAACTTTACAATCAATTTTCTCAAAAACTATAAGCTCTTTTTCAAATATTTTTTTTCCTCTTGTACCCACTCCCAAGGTGCACATACCCTGCAAATTTGGGGTATGTAGCATGTAAGGAAGCTTTACAAAGCACGAAAGTTCGGGTCCCCATTGACTTCCATTATGTTCGGAGTTCGGCGCGAACACCCGAACATCGCGGCGATGTTCGGCGAACGTTCGCGAACCCGAACATCTAGGTGTTCGCCCAACACTAGTGTTAGGATACATTTCAAACTCTTAACTCCTAATCTACAATGCTCTCTACAATCCCTCTCCCCTACACATTTCCTCACATGTAAAAGAAAGGAAAAAAAAACAATCGAAAGCGCCAATAGTGTATTATTGATGATAAAGGAATGCCAAGGTAGCAGCAATTAGAAATATACTCACAAGTATGGGTTGCCGGGTTTAGGCAACCACTTAAAGCACTTATAGGGATATTAGGCCTGTCCCCACTCAGGCTAAAAAGTCGCTCTATGTAGAAGGAAAGAAGGGGTGTTCACCCATTCACCAGGTGGATAAAAATAAGTGCAATGGAAACAGAGGCACCAGCGGAGTAAAAATTGATCATAGGTAAAAACAGGTAAAAGTTGGGGGGCAAGGGTGGACTTACCTCCCCAAAACCAAACACAACCACTATGTATGGTTTAAACAAGATTTAATTCGTACTCAAGTAACAAATGCAACCAGAGGCGTAACAGTAGACCCTGCAAGGGATGCCTCCGCAGGAGGGCCCAGAAGCCACAGGGGGCCGTGTGGGGAAAAGTTTGAGAGACTGCCGGCTAAGGGCATGGAGAGAAAAAACGTATTCTGCTCTCACACCATTGTAATATTGACTGCATGTGCCCACCACACAGATAAGGAATCACACACGCTTTGGAATTTGTACACTGTCCCTGCTCCCTAGGGTTCGTAAAAAACATCTGTCTCACACTGCAGAAAAGTTCTGAAGACTTAATGTACAAGTTACAAACAAAAGAGTCACAGGGTGAAAAAAGTTGTACACTGTCCGTTATCAGCAATCCTTCCAAAGAGATTCCTAGATTCTTATCACACATGACCTTATGGCCTCAGATTACTTTTACAACACAGCAGAGTGGGTAAGATTGATGTCTGACTGTCCCTGCCTCATTGAGAGCTTTTCTCATACTGAGTCCAAGATCATGTAATAACAGTGGCAAAACATTCAGAATGTCACTGATTGATAAAGTTACATCTTATGCTGGGTACACACTATGAGATTTTCTTACTGTCAGATCGATTATTTCCAACATGTTCGATTTGCTTTTCGATCGTTTTCCGAACATTTTCCGATTGATTTCCGTGCACTTTAATAGGAAATCGATCGGAAAATGCTCGGAAAACGATCGAAAAGCAAATCGAACATGTTGGAAATAATCGATCTGACAGTAAATTGACCAGAAAATCTCATAGTGTGTACCCAGCATCATGTTCAGCATGTCATTGTTGTTCCTCCATATAGCATGTGCTCTCATGTAGTCAGATGTGTATCTGGAGCCTTGCACATAGAGCTCCTGCTATAGGCTCCATTGTCTTTCACCTCCCAGGGGGGCGCATCAATTAGCAAATTACCTCTCCCTCCCAGCCAGCCCAGCTGTCTGTACAAGTAGGAAGAGGCAGAGGACTGTGTCAGTGTCTAGTCCAGGCGTCCACCTCTCTGCTGACAGCTTCTGTGTCGCTCTGGCAACATCACTGGCATCCCTCTATTGATTGGCCATGGAGCCCTGCGTGCGTGCCGCTGGGGCTGATGGGGGTGAGAGAGGAGTGTGTGTAGCTGGAGCAGCTGCATGGGGACACACATGGAGCAGACATGAGTGGGGTCGCTATGCTGAGGGCGGCAGGAAGAGACAGGGATCATCACACTGGTCTGTGTGTCCTTATCAGGATGATCTCCTGCACTGATAAAAGCAAAGGACATGTGATTCTTCTGACCTACAGCTGTGTGCTGTAAACTTCCTGAGAGCTGCTATATAGGTATTGTAAGGTGTACAGCCTAAGCTGCCCATACATTGCTCTCAGCAGGTTAACACAGTGCTGGGCCGAAATTACGCATTAGCGTAATTACGCATCGTAATTCACTACAAATGCACCGTAAGCGTTACGTGTAAGGTTACGGTATTACGCGTAATTAATTACGCGTAGACCGTAGGTTACGTTATTACGCGTAACAAATTACGCGTAAGACAGTAAACTCCCATTGAAATTACACAGTCTGCCGTAATCGCGTAATATTACGCTCCCGTATAATATAAAAAAGCTGCCGACTTTAAGGGTTAATAGCAAAGCCCCCTTAAGTGCTAAGAGCCTCAAATTTGAAGAATATATTAAGGAGATCAGAAGGAATAAGAGGAAAATTTTTTTTTTCAAAAAGACCTTATAGTTTTTGAGAAAATCGATGTTAAAGTTTCAAAGGAAAAATATATACATTTAAAAACCCGCCGACTTTAACGGTTAATAGCAAAGCCTGCTTTAAATTTAGGAACACCAGGGTATATTAAGGGGATCAGTGGGAATAAGAGGAAATTTTTTTTTTTCAAAAAGACCTTATAGTTTTTGAGAAAATCGATTTTTAAGTTTCAAGGGCAAAAATGTCTTTTAAATGCGGAAAATGTCAGTTTTTTTTGCACAGGTAACAATAGTGTTTTATTTTCATAGATTCCCCCAAATGGGAAGAGTTTTACTTACTTCGTTCTGAGTGTGGGAAATATTAAAAAAAAACGACGTGGGGTCCCCCCTCCCAGACCTCTTTAACCCCTTGTCCCCCATGCAGACTGGGATAGCCAGAATGCGGAGCACCGGCCGCGTGGGGCTCCGCACCCTGACTATACCAGCCCTCATGGTCCATGGATTGGGGGGTCTCGGAAGGGGAGGGGCAGCCAAGCTTTCCCCTCCCCCTCCGAGCCCTTGTCCAATCCAAGGACAAGGGGCTCTTCTCCACCTCCGATGGGCGGTGGAGGTGGAGGCCGCGATTTCCTGGGGGGGGGGGGGGTTTCATGGTGGCATCTGGGAGTCCCCTTTAAAAAGGTCCCCCAGATGCCCACCCCCCCTCCCAGGAGAAATGAGTATAGAGGTACTTGTACCCCTTACCCATTTCCTTTAAGAGTTAAAAGTAAATAAACACACAAACACATAGAAAAAGTATTTTAATTGAACAAAAAACATAACCACGAAAAAAGTCCTTTAATATTCTTAATTAACCATTAATACTTACCTGTCCCTTTAAAAGCCAGTTCCCACGCAATATCCTCGGAAATATACTAATCAGTTACAATGTAACAAAGTTGTTACAATGTAACAACTTTGTTACTTTGTAACACCACCGCACCCGACGTCACTCGCCGCTCACCCGCCGCATACACTCTAAGTCCCCGCCGGCTCCCGCCGTCCACTCCGCCCACACCTGTCACCCATATACATGCTGGCACCCATGGGTGCCAGCATGTATATAGGTGACATGTGGGAGAGGTGGGGAGGGCAGCGGAGCCGGCGAGGACTTAGCGTCCTAAACCCGACAGAGCTCTGAGCTATATAGCTCAGAGCTCTCGAAAGCATCTTTGTATTTGGGCTCCAAGGAGCCCCATTGGTCCTTAGCAGACCAATGGGGTTCCTTCAAATCAAACTATAAGGTCTTTTTGAAAAAAATTTTTTTCCTCTTATTCCCACTGATTCCCTTAATATACCCTGTGAATTTGGTGTTCCTAAATTTTAAGCAGGCTTTGCTATTAACCGTTAAAGTCGGCGGGTTTTTAAATGTATATATTTTTCCTTTGAAACTTTAACATCGATTTTCTCAAAAACTATAAGGTCTTTTTGAAAATAATTTTTTTCCTCTTATTCCTTCTGATCTCCTTAATATATTCTCCAAATTTGAGGCTCTTAGCAATTAAGGGGGCTTTGCTATTAACACTTAAAGTCTGCGGCTACCTAACATTGATCCATGCGTCAACTTTTCCGCTTGGCAGCATGACCTTACGCATTAATTGCTAGTAGGATTTTACGCGTAAGCCTATAACGTAACAACCTGAATTACGGTATTCTTACGCGTAATTGCGTAAGGTCTATGCATAATTACAGACATGTACCGTAATTGAATGTCTACGCCGTAAGCGTAATTCCGTAATGCGTAATAGCGTAAAATTATGCGTAGCTTTTTCCATTACGCCCAGCACTGGGTTAACAGTACATAGCTGCTAGTGAGAATTTTCACAAGTCCTTGACTTTATCAGAGCTGCTGCAGGAGATCATCCTGATAAGAGCACTGACCAGCAATGAGTAGATGTTGGGGTAGGAGGAGGAAGGAAAGTGAACATTTAGTCAGCTTACTGTCTCAAAACTAAATATGGTGCTCACTGGCACAACATGTAAGAAGATGGATCCAGCAACGACGAGCGTTCTCCGATCCATCTTCCTGTGAGCGACATCACACATTTTTACACGACGGGTGCAAAATGGAAGTTGAGCGTTTGCCATACTTTGCATTCAGTTGTCGAGGATCTTAAAGATCCTATTCTCTGGGAATGGGGGGGAGGGGGGCGCAACTTCAGTGTTTGCCATAGGCACTATTTTGCCCAGATACGCCACTGCATGTAGTAAAATAATACGGCTGTGTATGTATGTATGTACTGGGAACAGAGCTGCAACGAGGGACTTGTAGGTTGCAAGGAGCTGGAGGAAGCCCCGGGTAAGTAGATCTGGGGAAGCATAGATTGCCTGACATTTCCTTTAAGTCTAAGTGTTTTAATCTGCATGGGAAAAACACATTGGTCCTCAGTTTTCCTGTGCAGAAAGCAAGGGAGGTGGGGGTGGGAGGCCCCATCCAAAGTTTCGCAGGGGGGCACAGTGATGTCTAGTTACGCCCCTGAATGCAACGCGTTTCGCTGATCTCAAGCCCGCTTCCTCAGGCAATAATAAAGATAGTAGTAACTCAGAAGTTGTGTAGCCAAGTACAGCGCCTCTGACACAGAGGTTCCTTCGCACCCGGAGGAGTTGGCCAACCAGTATTCCGCAAATCAAGGTGGGAGGATGAAAGCTAGACTTGTGGAGCAATGTGTTGCCTGCCGTCGGTTTTCGGAAAGTGGTCGTTTTAAGTCGCCCTTCGTACTTCTGAATTGTGAGATCAAGAAAGTTAATGCTATTTTGGTCTACTGTGTGGGTCAATACTATATTCCTATTGTTCATATTTAAGTGGTGAAGGAATACCGCTAGCTCCTTTAATGTGCCTCGCAAGACCAGGAAGACGCGTGCCCAAAAAGCCAAATTAGTATATACCTCCCTGCGCTCCCACAAGCCCAGATGGAGGCATGCATAGGCCGGAGTGCACGCTGCACACATCAACATCCCCTGATCTGGTTAAAAAATGTACGATCAAATTTAAAGCAGTTACATGTCATACCAAGGAGGTCCATGATCAACTGACACCTTACTAGAGATGGGCCGAACAGTTCGCACGCGAACGGTTCCAGGCGAACTTTGGGTAGTTCACCTTCACAAGCTAAGGCGAACTTTCCCGGAAGTTTGGTTCGCCCCCATAATGCTCAATTGGGGTCAACTTTGACCCTCTACATCACAGTCAGTAGGCACATTGTAGCCAATCAGGCTACACTCAGTCCTGGAGCCACTCCCCCTGTATATAAGACAGGGAGCGCCGGCCATTACACTCACTTGTGTGCCTGCTATAGTGATAGTAGGGCGAGGTGCTGCAGACTGTTTCTCCAAGGGAAAGATTAGTTCGGTTCTTGGCTTGTTAGCTTGCTCCTGGCTGATTCTTATTGCTATAATAGCACACCACAACAGCTCTTTTGAGAGCTAATCCTGTTCTTGAGATTTTTTTTTCTTCTGTGTGTCACTGACACTTGTGTTGCATTATAGACAGCCTTGATAATTCATACTGTGTGCAGTGCCAGCCCAGGCCCAGCACAATCAGACAGTAATTCAGTGACTAACGACACTGAATACCTGTGTCAGTCAGCTGCACATTGTGTAATACCCATTATTGCTGCACGTGTGTTGCAGCGACAGCTTTTGTCATTCATACTGTGTGCAGTGTCACTGCCAGCCAGGCCCAGCACATTCAGTGACTAACTGTATCAGCTGCACATTGTGTAATACCCATTATTACTGCACTTGTGTTGCGGCGACAGCTTTTGTAATTCAAACTGTGTGCAGTGCCACTGCCAGCCAGGCCCAGCACATTAAGTGACTAACTGTATCAGCTGCACATTGTGTAATACCCATTATTACTGCACTTGTGTTGTGGCGACAGCTTTTGTAATTCATACTGTGTGCAGTGCCACTGCCATCCAGGCCCACCACATTCAGTGACTAACTGTATCAGCTGCACATTGTGTAATACCCATTATTATTGCACTTGTGTTGCGGCAACAGCTTTTGTAATTCATACTGTGTGCAGTGCCACTGCCAGCCAGGCCCAGCACATTCAGATTCAAACAGTCAGTGACCACCTGTGTCAGTCAGCTGCACATTGTGTAATACCCATTACTGCACTTGTGTTGCGTCAACAGCTTTTGTCATTCATACTGTGTGCAGTGCCACTGCCAGCCAGGCCCACCACATTCAGTGACTAACTGTATCAGCTGCACATTGTGTAATACCCATTATTACTGCACTTGTGTTGCGGCAACAGCTTTTGTAATTCATACTGTGTGCAGTGCCACTGCCAGCCAGCCCCAGCACATTCAGACAGTCAGTGACTACCTGTGTCAGTCAGCTGCACATTGTGTAATACCCATTACTGCACTTGTGTTGCGTTGACAGCTTTTGTAATTCATACTGTGTGCAGTGCCACTGCCAGGCAGGCCCGCCACATTCAGTGACTAACTGTATCAGCTGCACATTGTGTAATACCCATTATTACTGCACTGGTGTTGTGGCAACAGCTTTTGTAATTCATACTGTGTGCAGTGCCACTGCCAGGCAGGCCCACCACATTCAGTGACTAACTGTATCAGCTGCACATTGTGTAATACCCATTATTACTGCACTTGTGTTGCGGCGACAGCTTTTGTAATTCATACTGTGTGCAGTTCCACTGCCAGCCAGGCCCAGAACATTCAGACAGTCAGTGACTACCTGTGTCATTCAGCTGCATATTGTGTAATACCCATTACTGCACTTGTGTTGCGGCAACAGCTTTTGTAATTCATACTGTGTGCAGTGCCACTGCCAGCCAGGCCCAGCACATTCAGATTCAGACAGTCAGTGACTACCTGTGTCAGTCAGCTGCACATTGTGTAATACCCATTACTGCACTTGTGTTGCGTCAACAACTTTTGTCATTCATACTGTGTGCAGTGCCACTGCCAGCCAGGCCCACCACATTCAGTGACTAACTTTATCAGCTGCACATTGTCTAATACCCATTATTACTGCACTTGTGTTGCGGCAACAGCTTTTGTAATTCATACTGTGTGCAGTGCCACTGCCAGCCAGGCCCAGCACATTCAGACAGTCAGTGACTACCTGTGTCAGTCAGCTGCACATTGTGTAATACCCATTACTGCACTTGTGTTGCGTTGACAGCTTTTGTAATTCATACTGTGTGCAGTGCCACTGCCAGGCAGGCCCACCACATTCAGTGACTAACTGTATCAGCTGCACATTGTGTAATACCCATTATTACTGCACTTGTGTTGTGGCAACAGCTTTTGTAATTCATACTGTATGCAGTGCCACTGCCATCCAGGCCCACCACATTCAGTGACTAACTGTATTAGCTGCACATTGTGTAATACCCATTATTACTGCACTTGTGTTGCGGCGACAGCTTTTGTAATTCATACTGTGTGCAGTTCCACTGCCAGCCAGGCCCAGAACATTCAGACAGTCAGTGACTACCTGTGTCAGTCAGCTGCATATTGTGTAATACCCATTACTACACTTGTGTTGCGTTGACAGCTTTTGTAATTCATACTGTGTGCAGTGCCACTGCCAGCCAGGCCCAGCACATTCAGTGACTAACTGTATCAGCTGCACATTGTGTAATACCCATTATTTCTGCATTTGTGTTGCGGCAACAGCTTTTGTAATTCATACTGTGTGCAGTGCCACTGCCAGCCAGGCCCAGCACATTCAGACAGTCAGTGACCACCTGTGTCAGTCAGCTGCACATTGTGTAATACCCATTACTGCACTTGTGTTGCGTTGACAGCTTTTGTAATTCATACTGTGTGCAGTGCCACTGCCAGCCAGGCCCACCACATTCAGTGACTAACTGTGTCAGCTGCACATTGTGTAATACCCATTATTACTGCACTGGTGTTGTGGCAACAGCTTTTGTAATTCATACTGTGTGCAGTGCCACTGCCAGGCAGGCCCACCACATTCAGTGACTAACTGTATCAGCTGCACATTGTGTAATACCCATTATTACTGCACTTGTGTTGTGGCAACAGCTTTTGTAATTCATACTGTATGCAGTGCCACTGCCATCCAGGCCCACCACATTCAGTGACTAACTGTATTAGCTGCACATTGTGTAATACCCATTATTACTGCACTTGTGTTGCGGCGACAGCTTTTGTAATTCATACTGTGTGCAGTTCCACTGCCAGCCAGGCCCAGCACATTCAGACAGTCAGTTAATACCTGTGTCAGTCAGCTGCACATTGTGTAATACCCATTACTGCACTTGTGTTGCGTCAACAGCTTTTGTAATTCATACTGTGTGCAGTGCCACTGCCAGCCAGGCCCACCACATTCAGTGTCTAACTGTATCAGCTGCACATTGTGTAATACCCATTATTACTGCACTTGTGTTGTGGCAACAGCTTTTGTAATTTTGCGGGTCTATTAAAAATGGCGCCAGATACCGTTTTTAAAAAATGGCGCCCCATAGAAATGCATTATTCAACGATATTTATCGTTTTACAGTGTTAAAAAATGGCGCCGCCGGCCAAAACGTTATTTATCGTTTTTGTGCTCATTAGTTTATCGTTTTGAACATTAGCCCTAACTAATCCGCCGCATTCCTGACACTCTATTCAAACTAAATCCCCCCCTAAATCCCCAGGGGGCAATCTGGCAGCGTTTCTCGAGTGAAGCAGGGCTATGAGCTGAAGCCCTGCCTCACAGGTGTCTGTCATCGGCGGATCTCTGCCTCTCCCCGCCCCTTTCAGTCTTCCTCCTCTGAGAGGGGCGGGGGAGAGGCGGAGTTCCACCGATGACAGACACCTGTGGGGCAGGGCTTCAGCTCATAGCTGTAATGATCGCTGCTGCAGCAGCTATTCCTGGAAGTAGTAGTGCTGCAGCTCAGGCAGTTCTGATCTATTTCCATGCAAGCTGCATAGCTTTGTCTGTCTTTCCCTGCTGTCAGCTTGTGACTGATTATCATTCACCTGTGTGGAAATCTGCATGTCTGCTCCCATTGGATGACCTCAGTATAAAGATCTGCTTCCTGCAGAGTTTCCTTGGGTTTTCATAGCTTCAGCTTAAGCCTGCCTTGCTGTCGCTTTAGCCCCCGATCGTGTTTCTTGTTATAAAGATACTTTGCTGGTCTTTGCATCATATATTGGTTCATTGCCAATATATATGCATACCAGCACGTTTATTATTTTCCTTGTATTTGTGTTACGTTGATATATCAGTGTCGCTGATGTATACGTACACGAACTGTTTATATCCTGTGTGCAGTTAGTCAGCTTTCCAGCACGTTTTGGTAGGTTGCGCGTACCGTGACCACCCGTGCTGAGGTAGTTACCCTGCTCCTGGTTCTGTTTGTGGATTGCGTTCATCTCTGCGAAGAGATAACGAATCCTTCTGAATCCTGTTCTGTTACTGTTTGTGGATTGCGTTCATCTCTGCGAAGAGATAGCGAATCTTTCTGAGTCCTGTTCCCTGTGTTATTCCATTCCTAGTCAGCGTTCCTGCTTATGTCATATATCGGTTCATTGCCGATATATACATATGTTAGTCAGACGTTACAAGTAGTTTCATTGATAGCTGTAATTGTAATACGCTAGGAAAACATACTTATTGTATATTTATCTGTGTTACGTTCATCTATCTTAATCCTGCTATTTTCTGACTATCCTGTCCTGTCTTTGTGAGGCACGCCATCGCCGCATCGCATTGGCTGCCTCATTCCAGTCTGTCTGGTTTTGGACGCTTGCTGTCGCTAAGTAGCCGCTAGCTAGCAAGCGTTCATTCTGTCTACCTGTCCTGATCTCCTCAGTTCTGGTTTATGCGCTCAGCGCTACTTTGCGCTGCGACGTTATAGCGAGGGCATTGTTTGTGGCTGTCAGATCTGCACTGGCTCTGTGCGCCACAATCTCCTATTGGAGTCAGTCCTCCCCTCCACTATACTAGGGATAGCCTGTTTCCTGGTGCTAGTGTGTGTACCTCCTCCACGCCAGCTCATGCGTTGCATGCTGACTGTGGAGAATACACCACCAAGCCTCACAATAGCCCTGTCTCACTCTGAAGCTAATACTGTCAGCAAAATCCACGACCGAGAAATTCGTGGATTTTGCAGGTGGACAGTGAGGAAGGAGTTTGGGGGGGTCTACATAGTTTCATGTGGCCGTTTTCTTAGGGCTATTAGGTAATATATGTATTTAAATAAAATTAGGTTTTTACACAATTTTTCTCTTTAAAGCAAAACAATTAATTAATTTGTTTAATATAAATGGATATTTAACTTAATTGACAATTGTATATTCCATTTTAATTATTTTAATAAAAAAAAAAATCAAAACCTTGAGTCTCGAACTTAAAAAGTTGTGAGCCCATACTTCTTAACCCTTTCATCTACCCACTACGCTATTTTTTTTTTACTGTTAACAGAGCTAGTAATGTTTTAGTTCTTTTTTTTTACAGAAAAATCCTGAGAAAATCCTGCGCTTCCTGCACTTCAGTGGCAATACAACCTGTCAGTCATCTAAGAGGACACCCTGCTTATGACCGGTTCCACAACATTATGTCTCGCATAGACCACCTGTCATCAAAATTTTCAGATGCTTATACCCCAGAACAGTCATTTGGAGGCATTTGGTTTCCAGACTACTCATCAATATTTTGGCCCACTTAAATGCCATGGCAGTATAGGAACCTGTAAGTGACACAGTTTTAGAAAGAAGACACCCCAAGGTATTTCGTTCGGTGTATGGTCAGTTAATAGAAGAGTTCATTTTTTGGCCACAAGTTAGCGCAAAATGACACTTTGTGTAAAAAAAAAAATATGAAAATCAATTTCCGCTAACTTGTGACAAAAAATTAACTCTTCTATTAACCACCATAGGAGTGCTAGGGGGTGACAGATATGACAGGAGGTGATTAATGGTTGTCTCTTTGGGTGATTAAAGAGGAGAATAGATGCAATCAATGCACTGGGTAGGTGATCGGAAGGGGGTCTGAAGGGGATCTGAGGGTTTTGCTGAGTCATCAGGAGTAAACACGGGGCAAAATAAGGCATGATCTGATGGGTATGTGTGCTAGGTGGTGACAGGTGTTGACAGTAGGTGATTGAAGGGTGTCTCAGGGGGTGATAAGAGGGGGGGAATAGATGCAAGCAATGCACTGGCGAGGTGATCAGGAGGGGGGTGTCTGAGGGCGATCTAAAGGTGTGGGCGGGTGATAGGGTGCCCATAAGGGGCAGGTTAGGGTCTGATCTGATGGGTGGCAGTGACAGGTGGTGACAGGGGGTGATTGATGGGTGATTGACAGGTGATAAGTGGTGATTATAGGGGAGAATAGATGTATACAGTACACCTGGTGGGGGGGGGGGGGCGGGGAGGGGGTGTTCTGTGGAGGATATGAGGGTGAGGGGGGATGATCAGGAGCACCCAGGGGGTAGTTTAGGGCCTAATCTAAAAAATAGCGTTGAATGATAGTGACAGGGAGTGATTGATGGGTGAGTAGGGGGGTAATTGGGTGCAAACAGGGGTCTGAGAGGGTGTTCAGGGGGGGGGTATGAGGGGTGCTGTGGGCGATCAGGGGGCAGGGGGGGAGGATCAGTGTGTTTGGGTGCATAATAGGGGGGCTGCAGCCTGCCCTGGTGGTCCCTCAGTCACTTGGACCACCAGGGAAGGAGGCAGCCTGTACAATACGCTTTGTTTACATTAGAAAGCGTATTATACGCATTGTATGCGTCGATCAAGGAGTTAACAACCCGCGGCCGAACGGACAGCGGGCTGACATTGTGGGTGGGCGGAGCCTATTGCCGACGGATGCACGCGCATCCGAGCGCACGATCCACGGCCAGCTACTACGCAACGAGCCGCCAACGAAGGGCGTATTGTGGTCGTTGCAGACACCACTTTCACCCCGCCTATCGGCTGTGGGCGGTCGGGAAGGGGATAAAAATATACGTGAATACATGTATAAATACATGTATGAACCTTCTTCCATAAATTATATTTATAAATATTAATATATATATTTACACACACACACACACACACACACACACACACACACACACACACACACACACACACACACACACACACACACACACACACACACACACACACACACACACACACACACACACACACACACACACACACACACACACACACACACACACATAGATAAAGATATATTGATACATACATATTGGTCTATTACAAAGATTATTAAATTAATTTTTAATAAAAATAATTATTATCATTAAATTAATATCAGCAGCTAATTTATCTTTATCTTTACAACAGTCTGTATTTAATGTAATCGCTAGATGGCGCCATTGAACTAATGTGTATGTAAAAAAAAAGAACTAAAACATTACTAGCTCTGTTAACAGTAAAAAAAAAAAATAGTGTAGTGGGTAGATGAAAGGGTTAGGAAGTATGGGCTCACAACTTTTTAAGTTCGAGACTCAAGGTTTTGATTTTTTTTTTTTTATTAAAATAATTAAAATGGAATATACAATTGTCAATTAAGTTAAATATCCATTTATATTAAACAAATTAATTAATTGGATTGCTTTAAAGAGAAAAATTGTGTAAAAACCTAATTTTATTTAAATACATATATTACCTAATAGCCCTAAGAAAACGGCCACATGAAACTATGTAGACCCCCCCAAACTCCCCCCTCACTGTCCACCTGCAAAATCCACGAATTTCTCGGTCGTGGATTTTGCTGACAGTATTAGCTTCAGAGTGAGACAGGGCTATGAGCTGAAGCCCTACCCCACAGGTGTCTGTCATCGGCGGAACTCCGCCTCTCCCCGCCCTTCTCAGAGGAGGAAGACTGAAAGGGGCGGGGAGAGGCAGAGATCCGCCGATGACAGACACCTGTGAGGCAGGGCTTCAGCTCATAGCCCTGCTTCACTCGAGAAATGCTGCCAGATTGCCCCCCGGGGATTTAGGGGGGGATTTAGTTAGAATAGAGCGTCGGGAATGCGGCGGATTAGTTAGGGCTAACTTCAAAATGATAGATTTCGTGCAGAGCAATTAAAAACTATAATTATCATTTTTATATAAAACGATAAATATCGTTTTAAAATATCGTTCTAAAAATGGCGCCATTATTCGGCTGGCGCCATTTTTAACTAGACCCGTAATTTTGTGTTGACAGCTTTTGTAATTCATACTGTGTGCAGTGCCACTGCCATCCAGGCCCACCACATTCAGTGACTAACTGTATCAGCTGCACATTGTGTAATACCCATTATTACTGCACTTGTGTTGCGGCGACAGCTTTTGTAATTCATACTGTGTGCAGTTCCACTGCCAGCCAGGCCCAGAACATTCAGACAGTCAGTGACTACCTGTGTCAGTCAGCTGCATATTGTGTAATACCCATTACTGCACTTGTGTTGCGTTGACAGCTTTTGTAATTCATACTGTGTGCAGTGCCACTGCCAGCCAGGCCCAGCACATTCAGTGACTAACTGTATCAGCTGCACATTGTGTAATACCCATTATTTCTGCATTTGTGTTGCGGCAACAGCTTTTGTAATTCATACTGTGTGCAGTGCCACTACCAGCCAGGCCGAGCACATTCAGACAGTCATTGACTACCTGTGTCAGTCAGCTGCACATTGTGTAATACCCATTACTGCACTTGTGTTGCGTCAACAGCTTTTGTCATTCATACTGTGTGCAGTGCCGCTGCCAGCCAGGCCCAGCACATTCAGTGACTAACTGTATCAGCTGCACATTGTGTAATACCCATACCCACCTAGCTGTTGGGTTCAGTGAACCCACCTACCTAGTGGGTGCACACAGTGTGTTATACCACTCCGTGCATACCTGTTAACTGCTGCACCTGTGTGACTGCACATTGTATTAGTCAAATCAGTGCATACCTTTCACTTCATCCCCCCCCGATATGGACAAACCAGGTCGTGGAAGAGGTAGCGGCAGATCCAGAGGAAGGCCACCTGGCAGGTGTGTGCGAGGTCGAGTTGGTGTGATTTTGTGCGGCCCTGGCCCAAAGTACAGTGCTCAGAAGAAGGCACGTTCCCATCACCTCCCAAAATTGTCAGGACGTGGTTGAGTATTTAACACAGAACTCCTCATCTCCCGCAGCCACCAGCGCTACTACAAGCACCACATCCGCTGCATTTGACACTTCGCAGCAGTTATTTGGTGGTGAAATCACTGATTCACACCCACTACTTCTACAACAATATGAAGGCGCTAAGCAAGTTACACCACCTCATACAGTGGGTTGCAAAAGTATTCGGCCCCCTTGAAGTTTTCCACATTTTGTTATATTACTGCCACAAACATGAATCAATTTTATTGGAATTCCACATGAAAGACCAACACAAAGTGGTGTACACATGAGAAGTTTAACGAATATCATACATGATTCCAAACATTTTTTACAAATAAATAACTGCAAAGTGGTGTGTGCATAATTATTCAGCCCCATTTTATCTGAGTGCAGTCAGTTGCCTATCGACGTTGCCTGATGAGTGCTAATGACGAAATAGAGTGCACCTGTTTGTAATCTAATGTCAGTACAAATACAGCTGCTCTGTGAGGACCTCAGATGTTGTCTCAGAGAATATTGGGAGCAACAACACCCTGAAGTCCAAAGAACACACAAGACAGGTCAGGGATCAAGTTATTGAGAAATTTAAAGCAGGCTTAGGCTACAAAAAGATTTCCAAAGCCTTGAACATCCCACGGAGCACTGTTCAAGCGATCATTCAGAAATTGAAGAAGTATGGCACAACTGTAAACCTACCAAGACAAGGCCATCCACCTAAACTTACAGGCCGAACAAGGAGAGCGCTGATCAGAAATGCAGTCAAGAGGCCCATGGTGACTCTAGACGAGCTGCAGAGATCTACAGCTCAGGTGGTAGACTCTGTCCATAGGACAACTATTAGTCATGCACTGTACAAAGAGTGGCAAGAAGAAAGGCATTGTTAACAGAAAGCATAAGAAGTCCTGTTTGCAGTTTGCCACAAGCCATGTGTGGGACACAGCAACCATGTGGAAGAAGGTGCTCTGGTCAGATGAGACCAAAATGGAACTTTCTGGCCAAAATGCAAAACACTATGTGTGGCGGAAAACTAACACTGCCCATCACTTTGAACACACCATCCCCACTGCCAAATATGGTGGTGGCAGCATCATGCTCGGGGGTGCATCTCTTCAGCTGGGACAGGGAAGCTGGTTAGAGTTGATGAGAAGATGGATGGAGCCAAATACAGGGCAAACTTGGAAGAAAACCTCTTGGAGACTGAAAAAGACTTGAGACTGGGGCGGAGGTTCACCTTCCAGCAGGACAACGACCCTAAACATAAAGTCAGGGCAACATTGGAATGGTTTAAAACAAAACATATCCATGTGTTAGAATGGCCCAGTCAAAGTCCAGTTCTAAATCTAATCGAGAATCTGTGGCAAGATCTGAAAACTGCTGTTCACAAACGCTGTCCATCTAATAATTGATGCATGTTTGTGGCAGTAATGTGACAAAATGTGGAAAACTTCCAGGGGGGCCGAATACTTTTGCAACCCACTGTATGTGTGAGTTAGGTGACAATATGTACGTAATGGAGGAGGATGATGATGATGAAGTACCGGTACCTGCTGTTGGTGCAGTTTTGGAGGTGTCTGAGGAAAGCAAAGCTGGGCAGGATGATTATGATGACGATTATATGGATGCCACGTATGTTACCAATAGAAAAAGGGGGACAGTTCGGAGGGGGAGTCAGAGAGGAGTAGGAGGAGACAAGTTCCTGAAAGAAGCAGGGGGAGCTCGTCCTCAGAAACAGCTGGTGGCAGTGTCCGGCGCCATGTATTGCCAGCTATGGACAGCCAGCCAACATGCCCTTCAATGTCAGCTGCTGACTCTGAGGCCACCATAGTGCCATCACCCCAGGGGGGCTCAGCGGTGTGGAAATTTTTTAGTGTGTCTGCCTCAGATCGGAGTAAAGTCATCTGTTCTCTCTGTCTCCAAAAATTGAGCCGTGGAAAGGCCAACACTCATGTAGGGACAAGTGCCTTACGAGGCACCTGGAGAAAAGGCACAAACAGCAATGGGAAGAACACCTGAGCAAAACCACACAAAAGAAAAGCCACCCTCCTTCTCCTCTTCCTCCTTCAGGTGCAGCATCTTCAGCCGCTTTCTCCCTTGCACCTTCACAGCCACCCTCCTCCACTCCGCCTCTGCCCTTGAGCAGTTCCTGCTCCTCTGCCCACAGCAGCTAGGTGTCCGTGAAGGAAATGTTTGAGCGGAAGAAGCCAATTTCTGCCAGTCACCCCCTTGCCCGCCGTCTGACAGCTGGCATGGCGGAAATATTAGCTCGCCAGCTATTACCATACAAGCTGGTGGACTCTGAGGCTTTCCGTAAATTTGTGGCCATTGGGACACCGCAGTGGAAGATACAAGGCCGCACTTATTTTTCTAGAAAGGCGATACCCAAACTGTAACGTGAAGTTCAGAGGCAAGTGGTGTCATCTCTGGTGAACAGCGTTGGGTCAAGGGTCCACCTGACCACAGATGCCTGGTCTGCCAAGCATGGTCAGGGCTGCTACATTACTTACACATCCCATTGGGTCAACCTGGTAAACGATGGCAAGCAGGGAGTACGTGGCTGAGCAGCGGACCAACTAGTGACACCTCCACGGCTTGCAGGCAGGCCTCTTGCCACTTCCACTACTTCTCCTCCTACTCCTCCTGCTACACCTCTTCACTGTCGTTCTCCTCCTCCTCCTTGGCTGAGTGGCAGTTCAACTCTAGTGGTGCTGCCATCTCTTCTCCCGCTACACAGCCCCATCTCCCCAGAGCCTATGCTGCATGCCAGGTACGACGGTGTCACACCATCTTAGACATGTCTTGCCTTAAAGCGGAGAGTCACACTGGACCAGCTCTCCTGGCTGCTCTTAACAAACATGTGGAGCACTGGCTGACCCCGCACCAGCTGGAGATCGGCAACGTGGTGTGTGACAACGGCAGCAATCTCCTTTCCGCTTTCAATTTGGGAAAGCTGACACATGTACTCTGCATGGCACATGTGATGAATCTGGTCATTCAAAGATTTCTGTCAAAATACCCAGGCATAGAGGGCGTCCTGAAGCAGGCCAGGAAGTTGTGTGGGCATTTCAGGCCGTCTTACACGGCCATGGCACGCTATGCGGACATTCAGCGGAGAAACAACTTGCCGGTGAGATGCTTGATATGCGATAGCCCGACTCGCTGGAATTCGACCCTGTTCATGTTCTCTCGCCTGCTAGAACAGGAGAAAGCCGTCACCCAGTACCTGTACAATTACAGTAGAAGGACACAATCTGGGGAGATGGGGATGTTCTGGCCACCGAACTGGACACTGATGCGAAATGCATGCAGGCTCATGCGGCCGTTTGAGGAGGTGACCAATCTGGTGAGTCGCACTGAAGGCGCCATCAGCGACTTGATCCCCTACGCTTACTTCCTGGAACGTGCTGTGCGTAGAGTGGTGGATCAAGCTCTGGAGGAGCATGAAGAGGGACAGTTAAGGCAGGAAGAGTAGTGGGAGCAATTTTCATCTGAACCAGATGTTTCCTCGACACCTGCAGCAGCACAGAGGGTGGAGGAGGAACAGAAGTTGTGTGGGGAATAAGAGGAGTCAGACTCGGATGATGAGGAAGGTGTTTCTGTGGAGGAGAAAGAGGCGGCAGCAGAAGAACAACCACAGCAGCCGTCACAGGAGGCTTGTGCCGCTCCACGTTTCCGTGGTATTGTTC
The DNA here is from genome assembly GCF_040937935.1 of Hyperolius riggenbachi. NCBI lineage: Eukaryota > Metazoa > Chordata > Amphibia > Anura > Hyperoliidae > Hyperolius > Hyperolius riggenbachi. The sequence goes on along the minus strand of NC_090648.1, from coordinate 395,120,525 downwards.
GTGGCTGGGGGGTAGGAAGAGGACTTACGTAACGTCACTCAGGAAGTGCAAGAGGAGAGGGATAGGACGTCTAGATCCGACTTTGTGCAGATGGTGTCTTTCATGCTGTCCAGCCTGTTGAGGGACCCCCGTATAAAAAACACAAGGGGAATGAGCTGTACTGGGTGGCCACGCTACTAGACCCTCGGTGCAGGCACAAAGTGGCGGACCTGTTACCAACTCACCTGAAGGCGGAAAGGATGCAGCACGTGCAGAACAAGCTGGCAACTATGCTTTACAATGCGTTTAAGGGTGATGTCACAGCACAACGCAATAAAGGTACCACTGCCAGTAATCCTCCTCCCATGTCCACGCAGGCAAGGACAGGACGCTCCAGCGATCTCATGGTGATGTCGGACATGCAGACATTCTTTAGTCCAACGCCTTGCTGTAGCCCTTCGGGATCCACCCTCCACCAATGCCTGGACCGGCAGGTAGCCGACTACCTGGCCTTAAGTGTGGATGTAGACACTGTGAGCAGCGATGATGAACCCTTGGACTACTGGGTGTGCAGGATTGACCTGTGGCCAGAGCTGTCCCAATTTGCCATCCGACTTCTGTCTTGACCAGCTGCAAGCGTCCTGTCAGAAAGGACCTTCAGTGCAGCTGGAGGCATTGTCACTGAGAAGAGAAGTCGCCTAAGTCACAAAAGTGTTCAGTACCTCACCTTTATCAAAATAAATGAGGCATGGATCCCGTAGGACTACTGCCTGCCCAAAGACTAAGTCAGTCCCCACACACAGCATCTCTGCCTGCTCGCCGTGTGACTGGCTTCCCGTCCCAAGACTAAGTCGCTCCCCACACAGCACCACTGCCCACCGGCCGCTTGACTGCCTTCTCCGCCACCACCCAACAGGGTCCAGGACTCCAGGCGGATTCCTGAATTTTTTAGGCCGCTGCTAGCAGCAGCCGCTATAATAATTTTTCTGGGGCGTCTACATGCCTGCCTAATTTTTCTGGCTGCACTGCGGGCGGCTGCAACAACAAAACAAAAGGCATGTACATGTGCCCATCCCCCTTCGTGATCATTACCTTGCCGCGGTGAAGGGACTTGCGTATCACAATGAAGCAATGACCGCTGGCTATATGAGTGTCTCGGGGGTTGGCACACCAAAGATAATAAGGTCGTTGCTTCATTGTGGTCAGACCAAATTTGATCAGCTGGACAGTCACTGTTCTGTCATTCAGCTTCATCAGTCGGGCGACCATATGGGCTGTAAAGCCACCATCATCTGCACTCTCGTCATGGTGCGCACCAGTCCAGCACGGCCGTCACTACACAAACGGCTGTTTGCAGTCACTGCATACCTTTCACTGCATCTGTGACTGCACATTGTATTATACCTGGCAGTAAGTGCATACCTTTCACTTGAATGGATGGCAGACTTGCCCTCCAGAACAGATTCTCGTAAAAGGAGGGTGATGATGGAATCATTGACCTCCATAACAGATTCTCGTTAAAGGATTTAAAGTTGATTCATTACATCAGGGCCTCAAAAGTCCTCCTGTATTGTTATTTTTGGTCACTACCTTGGGGCGGGCATGTCATGCCTGCTGCCTTCCTTGCCTGGATGTGTGGTGGTAGCCGTTTCTTAGGCTCCAAATCCGGACCGGAATAGAACCAGGATTCCTCGGCCATTACCTGTGGTCACTCACGGCAAACTTGCCCTCCATAACAGATTCTCGTTAAAGGATTTAAAGTTGATTCATTTCACATACACAGCAGGGCCTCGAAAGTCCTCCCGTATTGTTATTTTTGGTCACTACCTCGGGACGTGCATGCCTGCCTGCTGCCCTCCTTGAATGTTTAGTGGTAGCCGTTTCTCAGGCTGCGGACCGGAATGGAACCCTCATTCCCCGGCCATTACCCGTGGTCACTCACAAATGGCAGACTTGCCCTCCATAGAATTCTCCTGGAAGGCTCATGATGTAAAAATTGGCCGCCATAGGTTCTCGTTAAAGGATTTAAAGTTGATTTATTACATCAGGGCCTTGAAAGTCCTCATGTATTGTGATTTTTGGTCACTACCTCGGGGCGGGCATGCCATGCCTGCTGCCTTCCTTGCCTGGATGTGTGGTGGTAGCCGTTTTTTAGGCTCCAAATCCGGACCGGAATAGAACCAGGATTCCCCGACCATTACCTGTGGTCACTCACGGCAGACTTGCCCTCCATAAAATTTTCTCGTCTCCTTGAGGAGGAGACCAACCTGTTGAATCGCAGTGAAGGCACCATCAGACTTGTACTCCATATCAGATTCTCGTTAAAGGATTTAAAGTTGATTCATTTCACATACACAGCAGGGCCTCGAAAGTCCTCCCGTATTGTTATTTTTGGTCACTACCTCGGGGCGGGCATGCCATGCCTGCTGCCTTCCTTGCCTGGATGAGTGGTGGTAGCCGTTTCTTAGGCTCCAACTCTGGAACGGAATAGAAACCGGATTCCCCGGCCATTACCCGTGGTCAGTCACCATGGTACTGAGAAAGTACCATTGACAGTTTCACACAGTTGAATGAATGGCAGACTTGCCCTCAATAAAAGATTCTTGGCAAATGCTTTCGAGTTGGTTTGTCTTCCGCTGGGTCAAGGGTCCATCTGACCACAGATGCCTGGACTGCAAAGCACGGTCAGGGCAGGTATAGCATGGGTCTCAGGCTCCCACTTCGAATCGAACCTTGATTCCCTGGCCATTACCCGTGGTGACAATCGCAGACTTGCCCTCCATAACAGATTCTAGTTGCAGGTACTGAACAGCAAGTAGAAAATGTAATTTAAAAAAAAATAGGTGTAAGCTAAGCTTTAACAATGGTAAAAAAAGAACCATCGAAAGTTGACAATGCAGTCAGACATTACCTGATATCACTGAGGAAGAGCAATCTCGCCATGTTGCGCACCAGTCCAGCACGGCCGTCACTACACAATCAGCTGTTTGTGGTGCGTTACACAGTGAGTTTGGTCTGTCAGTGTGAAGCAGTACACTAATTACACTACCTGATTGATGTATACACATGCAAGATGTTTTAACCTTCCTGGCGTTAACCCCGAACGTAGTTCGGGGTAAGCCGCGCAGGAGGTTTTCTCAGGGCCTGCTGGGCCGATTTGCTTAATTTTTTTTTGCTGCATGCAGCTAGCACTTTGCTAGTTGCGTGAGCACACCGATCGCCGTCGCCCCGCGCTCGATCGCCGCTATCCGCCGCGCTGCCCCCCCCCCAGACCCCGTGCGCTGCCTGGCTGAAATATAAATAACTTGGGAATGGAAAGATGGTTCTTTTAAAAACAAGTCCTCAGGAGATGGTAAAATGTGGATTTAGATTTTAATTAATCGTTATTGAATCTTCGTAGATGTTCAATATTCAATAAGGCACCTTTCTTTGGTACATCAAAAATTAGTTACATAAGATATAAAAACAGAATGAGTAAATTGCTGTAAATCTGTATATGGAATCTATAGTTTGTAGTATTCTTCTTTGAGCAGAAGTATATTTGTATCAGTGCCTGTCATGTAAAGAAAATGAGTGAATGAATGGGTGTGTATGTGTGTGTGAGAGTGAGTGAGTGAATGAGAGAACAACTTGTCCAGACCTTCCCTGCAGGTAATTATACACATCTTAGGCCTCAGTCTTCTACTGCCTTGCCATATGATTGGACCAGCAAAGACGCTGCTACATATGGTGTGAAACCTCTTTTGCTAACTCAGGACTATCGTATTTTGAACCTTCTACATATGGTTATGTCATGAGCAAAGCATCCTTTCCTGGCTAGTATAATTTAGGCTTGAGTCACGTCACATAACAACCAACACCTGTCTATGTAACCAGGGAGAGAATTCCCGTGACCAGGATCTTCCTGGCCAGTAATCTATATTTACACTCCTAGTCTTGACACTTGTGACCCTAAACCCCCACAAGGGAAGACACGTGCTAAACTCAGCTCGGCTAACTACTGAAAATTCAAAGTAATATTATACTGACTGTATATCCATTAACCAATATTGTAAAGGTATCACTATATTAAACAATAGCTTTGATATCTCAATCTCATGACATCATATACAAATAACTTAATTCTGTAAATGGCATGGGCCCTTAGCCAAGTGCAGAAATCAAGTCATAAAATATTTTATATCATTTGATTAAAATCTCAAAACATCCAACATATTACACTGGACAATCAGTGCCAGGCAGCGCTGAGGGTTGGATCGGGACTCTCAATGACGTCACGACGTCGGTGACGTCATCCCGTCCCGTCGCCATGGCGACGGGGGAAGCCCTCCAGGAAATCCCGTTCTTTGAACGGGAAGGCGATCGAAGCGGCGGGGGATGCCCTGGGCTCGCTACATGATTTAAAAAAATAAAAAAAAAGGTTGCTGCCCTGCCTCCTGGCGGAATTTATTAGACCGCCAGGAGGGTTAAAGCACTTTAGGCCTGCAATTTAGCATTCAATGTGATTTCTGCCCTTAAAATGCTGCTTTGTGTCAAATCCAGATTTTTATCAAAAATAGGTTCTCGCGCCTATAGGTAGTTGTTTTTTGATAGGCGTAGTTGTTAGAGGCAGCTGCAACCCTAGAAAGGATGGTGTCACCAAACCACCAGAATTCCGGACTATATAGTAATAACTAAGGTGCGCTAAAGGTACTTTTTCAGACCAGATAAGCTAAAAAATAGGTGTTTTTAATTAATAAACAAATACAGTTTATGCAATAAATACAAATCACAGAAATGTCCAGGATCCTGTTTCAAACAGCATTCACACAGACAGTCACACTGCAATAAATTAGCGGGTGAAATATTATTTCTCCTCCAATAGTGCTCAAATGTAAACTGCTATTCAACTGTCACCTCAGCCCCAGGAGACAAATTGACGTGTTTTAGCTTGTTGAAAACTGTATATATCACCATCACTGTTGAACTCCGTGTAAAACAAGATAAATTGTCAGATGGAGTGAAAAAATCATGTCCTTCTTGAAATGAGTGATTCAGATTGCTTTAAATAAGCTGGCATCAATGAGAGATTCTAGTACAGTTCAAACGCAGTGTGGATCTTACCACCTCCGGGTAGATAATGTTGCACGTTCCTCCAGACGTCCACTACAAACAGTGTATGGTATAGGATGAGTATAGTTCAGCGTGGATGATTTACACAGGACCGCTCTATCCAGGTAGCTCCGGCCGGCAGTGTCCCCGGAGAGTCAATGCGCAATGGATTGGAAAAGATGCGTCTATGCGTCTATGTGCAATGGCCAGAAGTTCCCGGTTGCCTATGTCGTAGTTTTTCTCTGCCGGTGAAAACCTACGGGAAAAATAAGCGCATGGATGTAATCTGCCCTGCAACCCTGACCGATGAGACAGCACCGCCCCCACCCCAACCTCCGAGGCGTCAACCTCCACAATAAAGGGAAAGGACGTGTCTACATGTCTCAAAATAGGCGCTGAGCAAAACAATTTTTTCAAGTGAGAAAAGGCTGCCACAGTCTCAGGGGACCAGTGGTTGGTATCTGCCCCCTTTTTTGTGAGACTGGTAAGGGGGGCAATTATCGTGGAGTACCCCTTTATGAACCTCCTATAGTAGTTCGCAAAACCCAAAAATCTCTGCAGGGGCTTCAACCCCACTGGCTATGGCTATTCCAGGATGGCTGTGATCTTGGCAGGATCCATTGACAGGCCTGAGGTGGAAATCACATACCCTAAAAACGTGACAGTGGTCACCTCGAAAATACACTTCTCCACCTTGGCATAAAGCATATTTTGCCTCACTTTGTCCAGCACAAATTTAACGTGAACCCTGTGCTCGGAGAGGTTGTTGGAATAGATTAGTATATCGTCGAGGTATACCAGCACAAATCTACCCAACACCTCCCTGAATACCTCATTGATTAATTCTTGGAAGACGGGTGGCGCATTGCACAACCCGAAGGGCATCACTAAGTACTCGTAATGCCCGTTGGGTGTGTTGAAGGCCGTCTTCCATTCATCGCCCTTTCTAATGCGGATCAGGTTGTATGCACCCCTCAGATCTAACTTTGAAAAGATCTTAGCGTTTGTGACCTGCGTGAACAAATCGTCTATCAATGGTAACGGATAACGATTCTTCACCGTGATTTTATTCAGGCCACGGTAGTCGATGCAAGGTCGAAGCCCCCCGTCTTTTTTCTTAACAAAAAATAAACCGGCCCCCGCAGGTGACCGGGAGGGGCGAATGAACCCTTTGGCTAGATTGTCCAGAATATACTCCTGCATCGCTATTTTCTCTGGTCCAGACAAATTATGCAGGTGACCCCTAGGGGGCATACAACCGGCACGGAGATCGATGGGGCAAACCGAAAGGGCGATGAGGAGGTAACTTGTCAGCAGCCTTGGGACAGAATACATCCGAGAACTCGGAGTATTGCTCAGGAACACCCTCCACATGAAACTTGGTCTGACCTAATGTCACTTTCCCTAGACACTGCTGGGAACAGAAGTCTGACCAACTAGTTAATTGTCCTGCAGCCCAATTAATCTGTGGCGAATGGAGCTGCAGCCAGGGCATACCTAAAACAATTGTGGAGGTAGTCATGTGTAATACAAAAAAACTTAAACTTTCTTTATGCAGAACCCCAATAGTGACTTCCACCTCTGGAGGACTCGACAGCAGAGTGGAAGTGTCTAGCGAACAGCTAGTGGTGGCAGTGAGAGGTGTTCTGAGGGGTCTCAGCCTTGTTTTAGCTCGAATAAGGCTGCTCCCCGCTTGATCTGGTCAAACCCGCCGTCGGGAACCGTATACGCAGGCGTGCCGTGGGCCGGTTCCTGACCACGGATGCCTGGTCTGCAAAGCATGCTCAGGCCTGCCCGAAGACTAAGTCAGTCCCCACACACAGCATCTCTACCTGCAAGCCGTGTGACTGCCTGCCCCAAGACTAAGTCTCTCCCCACACAGCATATCTGCCCGCAGGCTGCTTGGCTGCCTTCTCCACCACCACCAACAGGGTCCAGGACTCCAGGCTGATTCCTGAATTTTTAAGGCTGCTGCTAGCAGCGGCTGCTATACTAATTTTTCTGGTGCGTGTACATGCCTGCCTAATTTTTCTGGCTGTACTGCGGCTGCAACAACAAAACAAAAGGCATGTACATCTGCCCATTCCCCTTCGTGATCGTTACCTTGCCGCGGTGAAGGGGCTTGCGTATCACAATGAAGCAATGACCACCGGCTATATGAGTGTCTAGGGGGGTGGCACACCAAAGATAATAAGGTCGTTGCTTCATTGTGGACAGACCAAATTTGATCAGCTGGACAGTCACTGTTGTTCTATCATTGAGCTACCACAGCCCGTCGACCATATGGGCTTGAAAACCACCACAGCCTGCACTCTGGCCATGGTGCGCACCAGTCCAGCACGGCCGTCACTACACAAACAGCTGTTTGCGGTGCGTTACACAGTGAGTTTGGTGTGTCAGTGTGAAGCAGTACTCTAATTACACTCCCTGATTGATGTATACACATGCAAGATGTTTTAAAGCACTTTAGGCCTGCAATTTATGTTTCAATGTGATTTCTGCCCTTAAAACGCTGCTTTGCGTCCAATCTGGATTTTTTCCGGGGACTTTTGGCGTGTATTCCACTCCCCCTCCAGGTGTTAGACCCCTTGAAACATCTTTTCCATCACTTTTTTGGCTAGCATACATTTTTCTAGTTTTCAAAGTTCGCCTCCCCATTGAAGTCTATTGTGGTTCGCGAAAGTTCACGTGAACCGAACTTTCGCGGTAGGTTCGCGAACCCAGTTCGCGGTAGGTTCGCAAACCTAAAATTGGAGGTTCGGGCCATCTCTAGACATTAAAGAGTTGATGCTATGATAGGACTCCCTGGGGGGTTTGTCAGATTTATGTATTTTAGGTAAGATATAAAAACGTGCAGCGTTTGGGTGGGAAATCAGTATGTATTCTTTCTCATTATTGCTGATTATTCCTTCTTTATAGGCCCAGTCGAACAATGGATTCAAGAGTTCAGTAAATTCCATAGTTGGGTCTTTGTCCAATTTGCAGTTATATTCCCTGCCATCTAGGATTCTGAGGACTTCCTTTACATATTCTGTTTTATTCATAAGAATAAATGCTCCCCACTCCCTTATCTGCTGACTTTATGACCAAATCTGGGTTGGATTTTAGCTCTTTGATTGGTTTTGTTCTCCCTTGAGGTGAGGATTTGTTGATTCTTGTATATTTGGATATTTGGATGTTCCTGAAATCCTCCATGATTTGAGTATAACTATGTTTAATAAAAACCCTTGTGGGTGTTGGGATAAAAGTTGGACTTTCTTTTTAATTCAGTGTGTAAATATCTTTCCACGAGCATCTCATCTTTGTCTATGATTATCTCAGCTGTAGGGCTTTTTGTACTAAGAATGAAGGGTGTAATGTTTTTCTTTTCGTAATCCTGTTGAATTATTGGATGGGCCCCAAGTCCTAGGCAAGCAACGACTATGGGCCCACACTTGATGGCCACCCAGCTTTGCATAGTTACATAGTTATTTGGGTTGAAAAAAGATATACGTCCATCGAGTTCAACCAGAGAACAAAGTACAACACCAGCCTGCTCCCTCACATATCCCTGTTAATCCAGAGGAAGGCGAAAAACCCTTACAAGGCATGGTCCAATTAGCCCCAAAAGGGAAAAAAATTCCTTCCCGACTCCAGATGGCAATCAGATAAAATCCCTGGATCAACATCATTAGGCATTACCTAGTAATTGTAGCCATGGATGTCTTTCAACGCAAGGAAAGCATCTAAGCCCCCTTTAAATGCAGGTATAGAGTTTGCCATAACTACTTCCTGTAGCAATGCATTCCACAACTTAATCACTCTTACTGTAAAAAACCTTTTCCTAAATAAATGGCTAAAACGTTTTTCCTCCATGCGCAGATCATGTCCTCTAGTCCTTTGAGAAGGCCTAGGGACAAAAAGCTCATCCGCCAAGCTTTTATATTGCCCTCTGATGTATTTATACATGTTAATTAGATCCCCTCTAAGGCGTCTTTTCTCTAGACTAAATAAACCCAGTTTATCTAACTATTCTTGGTAAGTGAGACCTTCCATCCCACGTATCAATTTTGTTGCTCGTCTCTGCACCTGCTCTAAAACTGCAATATCTTTCCTGTAATGTGGTGCCCAGAACTGAATTCCATATTCCAGATGTGGCCTTACTAGAGAGTTAAACAGGGGCAATATTATGCTAGCATCTCGAGTTTTTATTTCCCTTTTAATGCATCCCAAAATTATGTTAGCTTTAGCTGCAGCGGCTTGGCATTGAGTGTGATTATTTAACTTGTTGTCGATGAGTACTCCTAAGTCCTTCTTCAAGTTTGATGTCCCCAACTGTATCCCATTTATTTTGTATGGTGCTAGACCATTGGTACGACCAAAATGCATGACTTTACATTTTTCAACATTGAATTTCATCTCCCATTTATGTGCCCATATAGCCATCCTATCCAGATCCTGTTGCAATATGTCCCTATCTTCCTGAGAGTTGATGATTCTGCACAATTTTGTATCATCTGCAAAAATAGCAACATTGCTCACTACTGAATCTACTAGGTCATTCATAATTTTTTGGCAAGATTTGTTGGAGAGTAGCATAGGTCTGACCCCTAGACTCTCTCCAGGCCCTAGAGATGGCCCGAACATCAGATTTTGTGTTTGCGAACGCGAACTTCCTCAAAAGTTCGAGTTCGCACGAACTGGGTGAACCACCATAGACTTCAATGGGCAGGTGAATTTTAAAACATACAGGGGCTATTTCTGGCCAAAAAAGTGATGGAAAATTTGTTTTAAGGAGGGCATGCCGGAGTAAGATACATGCCAAAAGTCCCTCGGAAAATTATGTATTTGATGCAGAGTAGGGTTATAATCCGTAAAGTTGGCTGATGGTGTAATGGTTAAGGGCTCTGCCTCTGACACAGGAGACCAGGGTTCGAATCTCGGCTCTGCCTGTTCAGTAAGCCAGCACTAATTCAGTAGGAGACCTTTGGCAAGTCTCCCTTACACTGCTACTGCCAATAGAGCGCGCCCTAGCGGCTGCTGCTCTGCTCTGGCGCTTTGAGTCCGCAAGGAGAAAAGCGCAATATAAATGTTATTTGTCTTGTCTTGTCTTGTCTAAAGTGCAGAATTTTTTTTTTTATTAATTGAAAATTGAAAAGTTATTTATAAAATTCTACAAATGTTTTTTTCTTGATATGATACTTTGATAACTGTGGTAATTCCAGAGCTAATACCTGCTGACAAGCGATGACCTGTACGGTGCCATAAAGAACTTGTGCTGTGTACCTGTGCCTTTTCAAGTTGTGAATGTAAAGCTGGTGCAAAGAAACGAAAAGATTGAGAGTAGTAATATACAGTACCACTGGTGTGACAAGATTGTTATAGTAAAGAAAGAAACAAAGGAAAAAGACAACAGGAACCCTGAAAAAAGTGATCAGCAACAAATGCCACCAACCAAATGGCAAACTCAAGAATGAAAAAGAGATAAAGAGGTACCTGTATAGTTAACACATGTTCTTAGAAAACATCTGGACAATATGAAGCCAGGTATGACCACCTATAAAATGATAAGTATATATACTCTATCACTATACAAATTAAAAAAACAGCAAGCAAATCACGTGAAGTGACCAATCAGTAACTATGGAAATTGTCGCAGACTAATTACAGTAGGAAACGTTTATCAATACTCTTGAATCAATTAGATTCAAAAATTATAATGGCCTAAAATAGGAAAGATGAAATATAATGGCCACAATGAATACTCGACAAAAATCATAGGCTCAATACAGTCTCATAGGTATATACTTCCGGCGGCGGCTCCCAGCATGCAACACAGGAATTTAACTGTGTCATGAACCGACGTGACTGAGGTGGGGCTGAGCAGGGATCTGAGCAAAGCCAATGATGCAGGAGGCAGTGGAGCAGATAGGCCTCTTTTCCACAGACAGTTGATAGGCAGTTAAATGCCTCTCAAACTCATAACTGCTGCCTGTTAACTGCTTGCTGAGCACACAGTTGAACAGTCTGTGGAAAAGAGGCCTTACTGTGCTGGCTGTGGTAGGCTGTAGCTCAGCCTCAGGCAGCAGCAGCATAATTGACTTCCGTAGGCCGAACGCGGTGAATCCAGCGCAGGAGACTTGGGAGCAGCCGGCGCCACCATAGGCCGTAATAGGAATTACGGCTATAGCGGCGCACAGGGAGTAACTTCAGCGCCCTCAGAAGACGGAGCTGAAGTAACTTTTAAAACACAATAATTCGTCTTCCAGCAATTGCTGGAAGCCAAATTATTTAATTCCCCACTATCCATGGTGGCCTGGAGGAGGAATAGTATTTAAAGGGATACTTAAGTCAAAAATAAAAAATGATTTTTACTCACCTGGGGCATCCCTCAGCCCCCTGAAGCTGTATGGTGCCCTCGCAGCCTCGCTCCGATCCTCCTGTCCCCGCCGGCGGCTACTTCCGGGTTCAGAGACAGCCGCTGACAGGCTGGGAACGCGAGTGATTCTCCACGTTCCCAGCCGCTATATCACCCTCTATGCTGCTATAGCGTATATGTTATACGTTATAGCAACATAGAGGGTGATATAGCGGCTGAGAACGCGGAGAATCACTCGTGTTCCCAGCCTGTCAGCAGCTGTCGCCGAACCCGGAAGTAGCCGCCGGCGGGGACAGGACAATCGGAGCGAGGCTGCGAGGGCACCATACAGCTTCAGGGGGCGGAGGGATGCCCCAGGTGAGTAAAAATCATTTTTTATTTTTGACTTAAGTATCCCTTTAACACGGCCGGGACTTGTGCAGCAGCAGGATCAAGTCTCCTGCGCCGATACCTCTCGTACACCCGTGGGCAGTCCAGGCTCCAGCCAGACAGGTATATAATGCAGGGCTGTCAACCTAATTTCTAATTTTTCAAGGACAAAAAGCCCAAAAAATAAGGACAGCCCACATTTTAGATGGACAGGGGGCAGAGTCAGCAGTGCACTTTTAAGGAGAGCTGTGGGTGGGTCTAAAATGGCACCATTATTCTTTTTTTTTTAGTTTTTTAGTATTTATATAGTGCTGTCATCTTCTGCAGTGCTTTACAGGCATGTCACTATCAGAGGAGCTCACAATCACTGCCAGACTGCATGTAGTTCAGTGGGGGATGCTTAAGGTAGGCATACACTGGTCGATTTGCCATCAGATTCGACCAACAGATAGATCCCTCTCTGATCGAATCTGATCAGAGAGGGATCGTATGGCTACCTTTGCTGCAAACAGATTGTGAACCGATTTCAACCTGAAACCGTTCACAATCTGTTGTGGTGGTGGTGCTGGTTTTGCTGCTGCCGCCACTCCCCCCCGCCGCCGCCATACATTAGCTGCTCCGCCGGCGCGACTGCCCCCGGTCACCGCTGCTCCGTCTCCGCTCTGGTCTCCAGGTCCGGCATGCTTTACTCCTTCCTGCCGGGCAGGAAGTTTAAACAGTAGAGCGCCCTCTACTGTTTAAACTTCCTGCGGGGCTAGAAGAAGTGAAGCATGCCGGACCCGGAGACCAGACCAGCGCGGAGACGGAACAGCGGTGAACAGGGGCAGTCGTGCCGGCGGAGCAGGTAATGTATGCGGGCTCTATTGCGTCGGTCGTTGGGTACTCGAACGCCGCTAGCGACGCGCTCCCTACCCGCGGGCGATCGACAGTAATTTTTCGCACGGAGCGATAGACGGGATTGGACGAAATGGATCGAAATTCGGCGTGTTGCGGGAACGATGTGACAGCAGGTTCGATCCCAGTGATCGAATCTGCTGTTGATCTGGCGGGAATCGGCCTAGTGTATGGCCAGCTTTACTCATTGATTTAGTTTATAAACCATTTAAGTCTGATTCAGTTTCTGACTACCTGGATTCACAGTCTGTGGCTCAGTGTGTCCTGTCAGATCATCCAGAGGAGCTGCAGCTCATAAGGTTGTAAATATTACTTTTACTCCTGGGAACTACAAGTCTCAGCATGCTCTGACAGGACTTGCTACCCCATATTTTCAGAAGAATTTGCCTCTAAAGGGTTAAGCCATAGGAAAACAAGTGGCAGGAGGAGACCTGACTGATGAGTAACCTGACACCAGAGGGGGTCAGAGGGATATCTGCAGATGAGCAGACCTACTTCCCTGCATGATTCTTACAATACAATACAATAACATTTGTAAAGCGCTTTTCTCCCATAGGACTCAAAGCGCATAGTTGTGTCTCAGATTAATACAGGGTTGCAGGCTGGGTTGTGTTACAGAGGAGAAAGTCAGATGTTCATGAATGCCAGACTAAAGAGGTAGGTTTTCAGTTTAGACTTAAATGCTTCCAGGGATGGAGCTGTCCTGATTGGGTGTAGCAGGGAGTTCCAAAGTGTAGGGGCAGCATGACAAAAGGCTCTGTCTCCAAAGGTTTTGAGGTGGACTCTGGGGGTGACCATGGTGTTGCGTCCTTTTGATCTAAGATTGTGGGGGGTGTGATGTAGTTGCAACAAGTCCTTCAGGTATCCAGGGCCCAGATTGTGCAAGGATTTGAATGTCAGTAAGCCAATCTTAAACAGAATTCTCCATTTTATCGGTAGCCAGTGGAGTGAGCTCAGGGTTGGTGTTATGTGGCAATGGCGGGGTTGGCTCGTTAACAGCCTTGCGGCGGCATTCTGTACTAATTGCAGGCGGCGTAAGTCTTTCTTATGCAGGCCTGTGTAGAGGGCGTTGCAGTAGTCTAACCTTGATGTGACGAAGGCATGGACTAGGGTTGGAAGATCCTCAGAAGGAATTAGGTGTTTAATCTTTGCAATATTCCTTAGATGAAAGAAGGAATGTTTCACAACAGCTGAGATTTGATTCCTGAAGCTTAATTTCCTATCAATCAGTACTCCCAGGCTGCGCACACAGTCTGAGTTTTTCAGGTCTGAGCTCCCTATCCTTAGCGGTGTTGGTTGAGACTGGGACTGCTTTGCTGTTGAGCCCTGGCCCTCGATAACAAGTACCTCAGTTTTGTCAGCATGTCAGCATTAAGTTTTAGCCAATTCATATTCATCCACTCCAGAAGCTCAGCTAAGCATGAGTTAATTTGTGGAGTATGGTCTGTGATGCCAGGTTTGAATGACAAATATAGCTGGGTGTCATCAGCATAGCAATGATATGTCAGGCCATGTTTTTGTATGATTTCTCCAAGTGGCAGCATGTATATGGTGAAAAGTAAAGGGGATAATATTGCGCCCTGAGGTACACCGTATTTTAGTGGTACAGGGTTGGAGAGGAAGGGCCCTAAGGCTACCCATTATGTTCTGCCAGCCAGGAAGGAGTTGAACCACTGGAGAACAATGCCATCTATGCCACAGTACTCTTGTAGCCTGTTGAGCAAGATTCCATGATCGACTGTGTCAAAAGCCGCTGAGAGGTCGAGCAAAATCAGGATGGAACATTGACCCTTGTCTCTTGCAATGAGCAGATCATTGCAAATCTGGGTGAGGGCTGTTTCACAGCTGTGATATTTCCTGAAGCCAGATTGAAGAGGGTCAAGGATGTTGTTTCTGGAGAGCCTGTATTCAAGTTGGAGGTAGACAGCCTTTTCAATAACTTTTCCCAGAAAGGGGAGGTTAGAGACAGGTCTGTAGCTGTTTAGAGCATCTGGGTCTAAGGATGGTTTCTTGAGTAGTGGCCTGACGTTTGCTTCTTTCAGAGTAGAGGGAAACCACCCTTCTTGTAAGGAACCGTTGACTATTTTGTGGAATGCCGGTGTAAAAAGTTCAGGGCATTTCAACATGAACTTAGTGGGGCCAGGGTCCAGATCGCAGGTAGTCTGGCGAAGGTTTGAGAGGATGTCCAAGATGTCTTTTTCAGTGATTACTTTAAAATCAGACCATGGTGGTAGGCTATTTTTGCACCTGTTATATGGCTTTGCATGGGTTTCTTGGGCTGTGAATTGAATGGCAGATCGTATGGAGGAAACTTTGTCTGAGAAGAAGTGATTCTTGCCTGTGTCCTAATCTACCAGCAGCCCCCACCGTTCACAACGCAGCAAGCTGATAATAATGCTTGTCTCACACAGACAAGCTATCCTGGAGCATGCTTTGTAGTGTTGTCCAGATCATGAACGATTCGGATCTTTGATCCGAATCTATTTTGTGAATCGAATCATCTGAATCATCAAAATGAGTGATTCGGATCGCAAAAGGGACAGGGCCAGGAGCAACACGCCCCCTCTCAGCGGGCAGCGGGGTCCTGGAAGCAGAGCAGAGATGGATCGCTCTGTTGAAGGGAAGGCAGCCTTGCACAGCCACAGGTAGATGGGAGAGAGGGAACATCGGTGCCACTGCCAGATATGTGTAGAGCAGACATACTGGCTATAATGTGCTGCTCATTATAGGCTGTCTGTTCCGTAGTTGTGCACAGTGAACACATTGGAAACTTTTGGCTCAGCACAGCTCAGTAACTTCGCAGGCACTGTGATTGCAGGGCAATATGATCCTCCTGCACTACTCTAAACAGCTGCACTTCACTTCTGGGAATGCTTTGGGGAATGCTTTCTTTCACTGTGCGACGTTTGCATTCTAAGTATACAGATGAACATATAGGTGAAATATATGTAAAGCATATTGATTGCAGCATGTGGGTATTGTGTGCAAACAAACATTTCTGCTCTCTGCTCGTCCCTCCTCCCTTCTCTGTCCACTCCCTGCCCTCTGTCCATCTTCTCCCCTGCTCTGTGTGTCCACCCCCCTCCCCTTCTCCTATCCTGCTAGTCATTTCACCCCCGAATGCTTCCCTAGTAAAATGATCCGAGATTCGGATCAAAGATCCGCATCTTTTCAATGATCCGATTCAAATCATCCGGATCATTGAAAAGATCCGAACTTCCCATCTCTAATGCTTTGCACTGATCCTCTGCTCCGAGTCTGAAGGGGAAATACAAAGTGCAGTGCTCTGGGGAAAATCACTTCTCCTGCTCTATCTCTCCTCCCAGCTGGTTGTAACAGGAGTAATTCACACAGTGATGCCAGCTGGGGAGAACAAGGAGCTGCACTAAGCTGCAGAACTCTCAATCCCCAGAATCTTTCTACTCCTCTCCTGTAATGCTGGGGGGGGGGCATACTGTCTGACCACCCAGCACAACAAAGCTAAGAGCTGGATAATGGAAGAGGCTACACAGGCTGCCCAGAGTGACTGCAGCTCTGGGTTTCCGATAATACGCAATGGCAGCGCAGTGCGATGTTGTGCTGCTCCTGCAATAACAAACATTAAGACAGATACAGGACAGACTGGAGTGAGGTAGCCAATAGCAACCGCAGCACTGGCTACCTTGCAAGGACAGGACTAGGAGGGCAGAGGCTGACAGAATGAACGCTTGCTAAACTAGTCACTGACTCAGTGACAGCAAGCACCCATAAACAGGACAGACTAAAACGAGGTAGCCAATCGCGAACGCAGTGATGGCCTACTTCGCAAAAACAGGACTGAGCTAGCTAAGCCCGGGTGATCACGATAAGCGCAACCTACCGAAATGTGTTAAAACTGACTGATTGAACACAGGATATCAGCAGTCATCAAAGGTCCGCACCATCCAACACTCAAATTTCTTTATTTATAGCTCCTATTAAAAAGACATGAGTAAAAAACAGGTCTGCATAATGATAACGCACAGGCGTTTCGATCCTTCTTCCTCAAATCATTGCAGAGTCTGACCAGACTCTTTGATGACTGCTGAAATTTCCCTGTGACTCTAGGGGTGGTCTCTGCACATCAAATCCATTGGTGCAGCAACGCTGGTTCGATTGAACACAGGATATCAACAGTTCAAGTAAGTATATATCAGTGGCACTGATATATTAACGTAACACGAATACAAGGAAAATAAACACGCTAGTATGCGTATATATATTGGCGATGAACCAATATATGATGCAAGACTAGCAAAGTAACAAATACTTATATAAACAAGAACAGGACTAGAAAGACTCACTGACTCCTACGCAGGAGTCAGTGCAGTCCACACGGGATAACACGAGAACCAGGAACAGAGGCCCGGAGTAGCAGGCTGAGACTGAAACTATGACGGGCGGAGCATGCTTGCAGGAAGCAACCCTTTAAACTGAGGTTATCCAACAAGAGCAGAGATGCAAATCTCCACACAGGTGAATGGTAATAAGTCAATCCTGAGCTAGCTTGATTACCATTCCCTAGCTGACAGACTATCACAAGCAATGCATGCAAAACTATGCTAGCAAATGCATGTAAAGGTATCAGAACTGCTTGGCTGCAGTACCTCTGCAGCCAGCAGTACATGCTGCAGAAGCGATCATGACAGTACCCCCCTCCTTTAGAGGCGGTTTCCAGACGCCTATAGGAACTGGCATGATTCTCTTGAACCACCCAAACCATAAAATCAAATGCAGGAAATCCAGCAAACTGATCTAAGTGATAATTCGTGAAGGTCGGGACAGCCCGACAAGACCAAATTCCGGAATCAGTCACCCCAAGACTGGACCAATCGGAACCAGAACCTACAGAACCATGCCCATCAATACTACAAGCCCCAGTGTGACACCCATCAGAACCATGATTTCCAGAAAAAAGCCCCCGATACTCTGAGTGATACCCATCACCCTCCAGGGACTGTCCAAGAATGCCAACCCTTTTGCAATGCCCACTGTTCCTGTCCTTACCGACACAGAACCCACTGTTGAACCAGTCCAGAGCACCAAGACAAGTTTCCTCATAAATCTCCCAGAACACTTAGAAGTTCCCTAGAGACCTCAAGAGGTTAGAATGTCCTTTAGGTTCACATGGAGAACTATCAAGAACCCCTATGGAACCTAGGGCAACCCAGGGTTACAAAGACAAATATCAAGATCAGGACTTTTAGGAACCATTTCTGGGCATGCAGGCAGGTTGGCAATATCAGAACATGTCTCCACTAAGGAAGCATCTGAGTATGCTGGCACACTAGACACACTTGGGCATTCTGGCACACAGAGCACACCTGGGCACACTGGTACAAGAGAAACTTCTGGGCATGTCAAGGAACTGCGGACCTCAGAGTCAGTCATGATAGGACCGAAACCAGAACTGGGAAGAAAATCATCACGACTAGTCTTCACAGCTACTGAACTCTCACTACAGAATGCAGGATCAGACTTAGATGTCACTGATTCTAGCAAGGTTATTAACAAATCATGTTCAGGGGCATTTACTGGACAGGACAAATCTTCTGATGTAGTCACCGAACTAGATAGGGGTTTTACAACCTCCTCTGGACTGGACAGAAACTCATCTAGTACACTGGATTGGAGCTCCAAAAGAGCTGCAAAACAAGTCAGTATTGCAGCAACCCCCACTGAACTAGGCAAAACTGGGGAACTCACTGGACAGAAAGGGAACTCTGGAACCTCTGCCACACCGGCCAGAGAACCAGAATTTTCTAAGCTACAAGGCAGGGTTTCAGGAACACTCATTAAACTTGTTAAACATGAAATTCTGAAACCTCTATTTTTACCAGAGAATCAGAATTATCCATGTTACAGGGCAAGACTTCTGAAATATTCAGAGGACAGGGCTGGAGTTCCCTGGTTGTTACAACATCGGACAGGGACAGGGCAATGTATCCAAAATACCCCCTGACGAGGACAATGCTTCACTGGACAAAGATTCATCAAGTTTATTTAGAGTGGACTGTAATTCTAAGACAGCTGCTAAACAGGTGAATATTACTGCAACACCCACTGAGGTAAGCAGTGCCTCTGAGTCCTCTGCTAGAGGGTTTGAAGTATCCAAAGTCCTGGGTGAAGCATAAGACTCTGCGACCTCAGCTTCACTGTGTAACGATCGGTGAAGCACAGAGAGGATCTGATTACCAGTGATCTGCAGAATCACTGGGAATACAGATGTATACCAGATTATACGTGATCTGCAGTATCACTGATAATCCGATATACTAGCTAACCTCTGTTCACCTGAGTAGAGTGTAGTGTTGGGTGTAACAGTAACACTTAGAGGACTAGGCCTCAGTGCAGCAAGGAGTACTGCACAGATTCCTTCCGCAGACCTGAGCTCTCCAAGACGGGAGGAGTCAGACTGACAGTAGGAAGGACAGTCTGGAAGTAACCTTCAGGAGGAGGGATTACTAACAGAGCGAGGAACCGCCTCTAACAGTAAGGTCGGTTCTCGAGGTCGGACAAGCCAAGTCGTACACACACGGACAGATAAAGTACAAGATCAGGAGGCAAAGGCGGAGTCAAAGTACAGGCAGGGTTCAGCAACGGGGTATCAGATATATCGGGGTACAAAATCAGGAGGCAGAAGCAGAGTCAAGGAACGAGCCGGGGTTCGGCAACAGAGTATCAGAAATATCGAGGTACAGGATCAGAGTTCAGAAGGGTAGTCAAGGCAGGCAAAAGTCATAACAGATAATCACAATCAAACTAGTACTTTAGCTATCAAAAGAATCTAGCTAAGTGTAGGATTACAGCTCCAGCTGGTCCCGGCACACTTGCGGATCTGACTACGGATCTGGGTGCTTCCACGTATGTGATCGCACGCCAGACAAAGAGCAAGTGAACAACCAGCAGTATATATACTCTAGGACCTTTCCAGGACCTCCCTAATTGCTGGTCCAATGAGAGCAGTGGAAATTGTCAGCTGACCCAGCTGGTCAGCTGACTCCCTTCTAACTGTTATTTAAACTCTGCCTCTGTGCTCGCGCGCGTGTAAGTCTGAATCTTGGTGGACTATTGACCAGACGTCCCGGATTGCCCGGGACACGTCCCGGATTCGGGGTCCGCTGTCCCAGGCTTAATGAGGTCCCGGGAAACGTCCCGCTTTCAGCAGCGGGACGTCCCGGCCTCGGGACTCTGGCCACTCTCTCCTCAATGAACTGGCAGCGGTGTCTATAGACGCCGTGCCAGTTCATTGCCTGCAGCCCCGCTCCAGCCTCCTCTTCCGGTGTCTGTTTCCGACACCGGCAGGCGAGCAGGGCTACGGCAAGATGGCTGCCGAAGCCCTGTACTGGAGACCTATTTGTGTCACTAGTACAGGGCTTCGGGCGCCATCTTGCCGTAGCCCTGTCAGCGCGGGAGACCAGAGCAGGAGGAACAAGACGGTCCCGGGACGGAGCAGCGCGCCAGAGGCCGGACACTTCTGCCAGGTGAGTAAATGCTTTCTTTTCCAGGTGAAATGTTTGCCCGCATTGTTTCTTTTCCAGGTGAAATGTTTGCCCGCATTGTTTCTTTTCCAGGTGAAATGTTTGCCCGCATTGTTTCTTTTCCAGGTGAAATGTTTGCCCGCATTGTTTCTTTTCCAGGTGAAATGTTTGCCCGCATTGTTTCTTTTCCAGGTGAAATGTTTGCCCGCATTGTTTCTTTTCCAGGTGAAATGTTTGCCCGCATTGTTTCTTTTCCAGGTGAAATGTTTGCCCGCA
This sequence comes from Hyperolius riggenbachi, assembly GCF_040937935.1. Classification (NCBI taxonomy): domain Eukaryota; kingdom Metazoa; phylum Chordata; class Amphibia; order Anura; family Hyperoliidae; genus Hyperolius; species Hyperolius riggenbachi. Next base: position 395,100,059 of record NC_090648.1, on the reverse strand, counting down.
TTGTTTCTTTTCTGGCGAAATGTTTGCCCGCAGTGCGTTTCTTTTCTGGCGAAATGTTTGCCGCATTGCGTTTCTTTTCTGGTGAAATGTTTGGCCGCAGTGCGTTTCTTTTCTGGTGAAATGTTTGCCCGCAGTGCGTTTCTTTTCTGGCGAAATGTTTGCCCGCAGTGCGTTTCTTTTCTGGTGAAATGTTTGCCCGCAGTGCGTTTCTTTTCTGGCGAAATGTTTGCCCGCATTGCGTTTCTTTTCTGGTGAAATGTTTGGCCGCAGTGCGTTTCTTTTCTGGTGAAATGTTTGCCCGCAGTGCGTTTCTTTTCTGGTGAAATGTTTGGCCGCAGTGCGTTTCTTTTCTGGTGAAATGTTTGCCCGCAGTGCGTTTCTTTTCTGGCGAAATGTTTGCCCGCAGTGCGTTTCTTTTCTGGCGAAATGTTTGCCCGCAGTGCGTTTCTTTTCTGGCGAAATGTTTGCCCGCATTGCGTTTCTTTTCTGGTGAAATGTTTGGCCGCAGTGCGTTTCTTTTCTGGTGAAATGTTTGCCCGCAGTGCGTTTCTTTTCTGGTGAAATGTTTGGCCGCAGTGCGTTTCTTTTCTGGCGAAATGTTTGCCCGCAGTGCGTTTATTTTGTACTGACATGTTGCCCGCATTGCGTTTATTTTGTACTGACATGTTTGCCCGCATTGCATTTATTTTATACTGACATGTTGCCTATTGCGTTTATTTTCTGGTGTCCGGGGTAACTGTTACTGCATTTATTATTTAATGGTCATAGATGGCTATGTTTGCTGCTTTGTGGTTACGGTATACTATTAGCATCACACAGTTTCTGCACACCCATGATACAAAGTCTCGTTTGTCCACATCATGGCGTAAACACTGCTTTCTTATGCCTCGCTGTTACATCATTACGTTAGCTCCGCCCATACAATGTCATGGCCACGCCCATTTTTTCGGCGCAGCCCCCCTCCCCCGGTCTTCGCCGCTGCGTGCTCCTCACTCCTTCCCACTTTTCGCCGCCCCCCCCCCCCCCCCACACCCCCCCCCCCCCCCCTGTCCCAGGTTGGACCCACAAAAATATGGTCACTCTAGTACTGTCTAACAATGTATTTTGTGAACCGCTTGCGGGGGCCGCCTCCAATGCGGATTCCGCCGTTCTCAATGCGGATTTCGCCGTTCCCAATGCGGATTCCGCCGCTCTGCCTAAGCACATGCGGCGGTTTTTCCGCGTTGTGACGCCCTGCTGGACGCGGAAACAGCCACCTCACTTTGAGAGACGACGGCTTTTCCGCGTTTCCTCACACACTGGACAGGATCACTGAACAGTCCATATTGCAGGGCAGAACCATGGAAGCACCTGCTGAACAGCATAATGATTCTGTGACCTGAGGTTCATTGGAGAGATCTACTGCACAATTCATGGTACAGGGCACATTTACTGGAACATTCACTGATGAATGCAAAGACCTAGAAACTTCAGTTTTGCTGGGAATCATCATTAAGCTATCCATGACACAGGGAGAAGTCACAGAAACACTCTCTGGACAAGGCAAGGATTTTTCAGCATCAGGTTCTCATAACAGAAGCTCTGTGTCACCCCAAAACTCAGATAACAGTGCCGAGTCAGGGGAGTCAGAACACAAAATCTGTGAATCCGAAACCGCATTCCATTGCGAAGCTGGAAATTTCGGAGACAAAGGTTCCGAGGTCTCTAGGCTCGATCGCTGAACCTCAGAAAAGCTGGAACAATCGCCAGCTAACAATGTGCTTTTACTGGTATCCGTTGGTTGGAGCGTATGCAATTCAGCCAAAATCAACTACCAAACATCAATCATTGGGTTCACCAAGTCTTCTTCACATTCACCAGTTTCAAAGAGCAAACAGAGTCAATGCAAGCATTTAAGAACACTTCACTCGTCACGATATAATAATCGCAAAACGATTTCCAATCAGTGTCCAACTCATCAACCAGACTTCCGATCTCCCATTGTTCAAACGGAGGTTCCCACATACTTGTGTCAGGAAAACATTCATATGGATCTGAGTCAAGAACATAGATAGATTTTTTTACACCTTTAATATACCAAGCGATTCTGCCTATCATAGGATTCACATATGCTTTTGCTTTGGGTAATAGAACATTAGACTGCTGAGACTCAGGAACTGATGTAGTGCCTCTATTGGTGTCTGCTGGATCATATGGTTTGCAGGATGCAGAAAACAAATCAGTAGGAATTTGTTTGTATTTTTTCGCTAAACGTTTTGCGATCAATTTAACAAATTCCAGGGGGTCATCAAAAACCTCCTCATTTTCGTCAGCAAGTTCCTCAGCCCAAGTTCTCATCTTGCTATCAAGCAGGTACAAGATAATAAACCTGGACTGCTGAACTGCAGTAGCTGATCTGAAAAAGGAACATGAATTCAAAATTTTGCAGTTCCGCAAAAATTCCAAAAAAGATTTATTGCCACCGTTATAACGGGTTAGAGAGGGAAGGTGTGCATCTGGAGAAAACCTAGCAGGATTACAGGAACCTTTACAGGAGAAGTGGAACCATCAGGGCCGGATTTGTACTTTCCAGTGCCCTAGGCCTGCTGTCATCTACCGCCCCCCCCCCCCCCGCCACCACCACCACTACCAAAAAACATTCTGACCAACACTGACTATCGATCATTGGTTTGAATGGGCTCATTTCAGTTGTGCTGCTCTGCCTCCCATTCAGCCAAGAATCAGAGGATGCTCTGTCTGCTCAATAATTCCTGCAATTTGTGCTCCTGCCCGAAAGTGCACAGCAGCCAATAGTGTTCTGGGAATGCATACTTGAGAAATGACGCTGATATATGTACTTGTCAAGAATGCATAACACTATACTGGCGTTGGTTGCTGTGCACATCTGGGCAGGAGCAGAAAACTTGCGCAAGTCGCAAGTGGCCAGAGCATGCGCTGCTTCTTTGTCCTCTGTGCGACTGGCTGCAGTCATAGCCACATACAGGTGACAGGGAGCGTGAGTTGCCAGAGCATGCGCTGCTTCTTTGTCCTCTGTGAGACTGGCTGCAGTCAGAGCCACAAACAGGTGACAGGGAGCGTGAGTGGCCAGAGCATGCGCTGCTTCTTTGTCCTCTGTGCGACTGGCTGCAGTCATAGCCACAAACAGGTGACAGGGAGCGTGAGTGGCCAGAGCATGCGCTGCTTCTTTGTCCTCTGTGAGACTGGCTGCAGTCATAGCCACATACAGGTGACAGGGAGCGTGAGTGGCCAGAGCATGCACTGCTTCTTTGTCCTCTGTGAGACTGGCTGCAGTCAGAGCCACAAACAGGTGACAGGGAGCGTGAGTGGCCAGAGCATGCGCTGCTTCTTTGTCCTCTGTGAGACTGGCTGCAGTCAGAGCCACAAACAGGTGACAGGGAGCGTGAGTGGCCAGAGCATGCACTGCTTCTTTGTCCTCTGTGAGACTGGCTGCAGTCAGAGCCACAAACAGGTGACAGGGAGCGTGAGTGGCCAGAGCATGCGCTGCTTCTTTGTCCTCTGTGAGACTGGCTGCAGTCAGAGCCACAAACAGGTGACAGGGAGCGTGAGTGGCCAGAGCATGCGCTGCTTCTTTGTCCTCTGTGCGACTGGCTGCAGTCATAGCCACAAACAGGTGACAGGGAGCGTGAGTGGCCAGAGCATGCGCTGCTTCTTTGTCCTCTGTGAGACTGGCTGCAGTCATAGCCACATACAGGTGACAGGGAGCGTGAGTGGCCAGAGCATGCACTGCTTCTTTGTCCTCTGTGAGACTGGCTGCAGTCAGAGCCACAAACAGGTGACAGGGAGCGTGAGTGGCCAGAGCATGCGCTGCTTCTTTGTCCTCTGTGAGACTGGCTGCAGTCAGAGCCACAAACAGGTGACAGGGAGCGTGAGTGGCCAGAGCATGCACTGCTTCTTTGTCCTCTGTGAGACTGGCTGCAGTCAGAGCCACAAACAGGTGACAGGGAGCGTGAGTGGCCAGAGCATGCGCTGCTTCTTTGTCCTCTGTGAGACTGGCTGCAGTCAGAGCCACAAACAGGTGACAGGGAGCGTGAGTGGCCAGAGCATGCGCTGCTTCTTTGTCCTCTGTGAGACTGGCTGCAGTCAGAGCCACAAACAGGTGACAGGGAGCGTGAGTGGCCAGAGCATGCGCTGCTTCTTTGTCCTCTGTGAGACTAGCTGCAGTCATAGCCACATACAGGTGACAGGGAGCGTGAGTGGCCAGAGCATGCGCTGCTTCTTTGTCCTCTGTGTGACTGGCTGCAGTCAGAGCCACAGACAGGTGGCAGGGAGCGCGAGTGGCCAGAGCATGCGCTGCTTCTTTGTCCTCTGTGCGACTGGCTGCAGTCCGAGCCACAAACAGGTGACAGGGAGCGTGAGTGGCCAGAGCATGCGCTGCTTCTTTGTCCTCTGTGCGACTGGCTGCAGTCATAGCCACATACAGGTGACAGGGAGCGTGAGTAGCCAGAGCATGCGCTGCTTCTTTGTCCTCTGTGAGACTGGCTGCAGTCATAGCCACATACAGGTGACAGGGAGCGTGAGTGGCCAGAGCATGCACTGCTTCTTTGTCCTCTGTGAGACTGGCTGCAGTCAGAGCCACAAACAGGTGACAGGGAGCGTGAGTGGCCAGAGCATGCGCTGCTTCTTTGTCCTCTGTGAGACTGGCTGCAGTCAGAGCCACAAACAGGTGACAGGGAGCGTGAGTGGCCAGAGCATGCACTGCTTCTTTGTCCTCTGTGAGACTGGCTGCAGTCAGAGCCACAAACAGGTGACAGGGAGCGTGAGTGGCCAGAGCATGCGCTGCTTCTTTGTCCTCTGTGAGACTGGCTGCAGTCAGAGCCACAAACAGGTGACAGGGAGCGTGAGTGGCCAGAGCATGCGCTGCTTCTTTGTCCTCTGTGAGACTGGCTGCAGTCAGAGCCACAAACAGGTGACAGGGAGCGTGAGTGGCCAGAGCATGCGCTGCTTCTTTGTCCCCTGTGAGACTGGCTGCAGTCATAGCCACATACAGGTGGCAGGGAGCGCAAGTGGCCAGAGCATGCGCTGCTTCTTTGTCCTCTGTGCGACTGGCTGCAGTCCGAGCCACAAACAGGTGACAGGGAGCGTGAGTGGCCAGAGCATGCGCTGCTTCTTTGTCCTCTGTGCGACTGGCTGCAGTCATAGCCACATACAGGTGACAGGGAGCGTGAGTGGCCAGAGCATGCGCTGCTTCTTTGTCCTCTGTGCGACTGGCTGCAGTCATAGCCACATACAGGTGACAGGGAGCGTGAGTGGCCAGAGCATGCGCTGCTTCTTTGTCCTCTGTGCGACTGGCTGCAGTCATAGCCACATACAGGTGACAGGGAGCGTGAGTGGCCAGAGCATGCGCTGCTTCTTTGTCCTCTGTGCGACTGGCTGCAGTCAGAGCCACAAACAGGTGGCAGGGAGCGTGAGTGGCCAGAGCATGCTCTGCTTCTTTGTCCTCTGTGCTGTCATAGCCACAAACAGGTGACAGGACAGCTCAATGGAGAGAAACAGAGAACAGGTAAGTAGCAAACATCCTGTCAATACCCACTTTGGATGTTTGGTTGTAATTAGAGCGGACCTGAACTCAGAACTTCCTCTCTGCTTCAAAAGATACACAATAACATAATAACCTTTAAAAAAACATTTCTTTGTTACAGCTGATACAAATCCTGCAATCAATCGGCAGTGTCTACTTCCTGCTTTCATGGAAGCAGACATATTGTTAACATCCTGTGCTTTCAAATTAGCTTAGATGTTGTGGCAGTCAGGGGACACAGGAGAGATCAAATTACAACGTCAGATTAGACACAGATGAGGGGGAATTACACAGGCTCTCTAAAAAAAATACAAAGTAGATTTTTCTATGTTTTCCTTCTGTCCTGTGCAAGAGTTCAGCTCCACTTTAAAGCATCTGAATGATATTTATTTATATTTGAAAAATCTATGTATCTCTTTTAAATGTTGAACGTACATATGGTGGTTTGCTCTAACATATTGACAGTATACAGGAACAAAATCTTAAAGGAAATGTCCAAGCAAAATAAAAAAATGAGTTTCACTTACCTGGGGCTTCTCCCAGCCCCATGCAGCCATCCTGTGCCCTCGTAGTCACTCACTGCTGCTCCAGTCCCCCGCTGGCAGCTTGGCGACCTCGGAGGTCGGCGGGACGCATTGCGTAAAAATTTACGCATTGAACCAGTAATGCGTAAAAATGTATGTGTTAATGTTCCTGCACTAGCGGGAATGCGTAAAAATGTACGCAATGCCTCCCGCCGACCTCCGAGGTCGCCAAGCTGCCAGCGGGGGACTGGAGCAGCAGTGAGTGACTACGAGGGCACAGGATGACTGCATGGGGCTGGGAGAAGCCCCAGGTAAGTGAAACTCATTTTTTTATTTTGCTTGAACCTTCCCTTTAAGAAGTCTTATTCACAGAAAGATTACTTTTTTTCGTTTAAGCCAATAAATGGTATCATCCTCATTCAAAACTCTCTGCTTTCGCTGTGGCTAAAATGGTACAATGCTTTACTGCTACAGGAAAGGAGAAGGATGCCAAACTATACAGACTAGCATAGAGGTAGTAACAGCTCAGGTGACAGTGACAGTTTAGCAATGAAAGTAAAGCAAACAGCATTTTTATTCCTCTCATAGATGGTAGGAACAGAAAATGAGTCAGGAAAGAGTTAACTGAGACCACTGCTGGCTAGGAAGAAAAAAAAACCCTAAAGCCATAAATTTAAGTAGACTAGAGATAAGAAAGTGTAATTAACAGCTGCTGGGGTCAGTGTCAAAACTGTAAAGGAGAAAGTGAAGAAATTAGCAGAGTTCACTGATGTCTTTGAATGCCTGCATTAAAACTTACTCAGCGGAACTTAGTTCTATCTGCTTTGTAATGTAAATCCCTGGTATTTCTCACATCAACTTGTATGATCATGATAAGAGGAATTGATCATCAGATGAGGTGACAGCAGATGTTGATTGAGAGAGAGACTTGCTGGAATTGGGGAACTCTGGAATTCAGCTATTAGTGCAGAGCAGGACGCTGGCTGGCTGCGCTGCGGGACCAGAAGAGGTGATTAATTTTGACATATGACCTCTTCTCTCTCCAAGTCATGCCGCCCTTCTTATCTTATCTGATTTTATCGCCCTAGGCCGTGGCCTTTGTGGCCTTTCCAGAAATCCGGCCCTGGGAACCATCTCCAACTGACAGTGTGCTTCCCCTGGTATCAGCTGATTGAAGCGCATGTAATTCATTCACAATCATGTTCCACATGCTAATCAACGGAATCACAAAGTCATATACACACACACACACCAGTTTTTATTAAATGATAAGCAGACTCAATGCATGCATTCAAAACTGCTTCACTCTTGGCAATGTAATAATCACAAAACAACTTTGCATCACACTCCAATTCAGACCAGAGCTTCAATTCAGACCAGAGCTTCAATCTCCCATTTCTCAAACGGGGGCTCCCATGCACTCTCGACAAAAGCTGAGCATTCATACTGAACATAGTTTACAGGTGGAGCTGGGACAGCAACATAGATGGATTCATTACTAGGGTATTTTCTATTCTTAAGAATCTCCAGGACTTGTAACAGATGTTGAACTGTAGAATATGTAAATTGTCCCTGTTGTACAAACAATTGGATCTGCTCGATGCTCTGTAATATTTCCTCATAAGAATATTCAGACAATTCTTTTCAACAAAAATCTTTATTCTCCCTGGCTAGCAAGGGCAGTTCATTGGTAGGTTCATAGGTCCATGAAAGACAGTTGCATTTCATTATCTGCTAATGACATGGTCAGATGTGTAGTCTTATGCAAGGCTTTAGACTTTGCTGCATACGGATTGCTTTTAACTGCTGCTGAAGGAACATTTGATTGAGTAGCAGTCAGGAGTTCATTAAGAGGAAATGACAATGGATTTATGCGTAACCAGTTGTGAATCACAAAAGCTATGAATTCCAGAGGCTTTTGTCTCAAATGAGTGTGATCCAGAACATCAACAGCCCAATCAAAAAGTTTGCCCTTAAAAAGAGTGCAAACGATCTCATCAGCCCAGGTAGAAATTGCAGAATTCCGAAAATCTGGATTTGCCAAAAATCTAACCAGTTCTGGTATAAATTTGTCTGCAATTTCAGGGCTAAGCTTTTCAAATCTTTTAAAAGACAAGGAGCCATAACACACGGTGTCAGAAGCCTCCTCCATTTGATTTTGTATTTGGCCCGTCATAATGTAATGCTGGGGGGGCATACTGTCTGACCACCCAGCACAACAAAGCTAAGAGCTGGATAATGGAAGAGGCTACACAGGCTGCCCAGAGCGACTGCAGCTCTGGGCTTCCGATAATACGCAATGGCAGTGCAGTGCGATGTTGCACTGCTCCTGCAATAACAAACATTAAGACAGATACAGGACAGACTGGAGTGAGGTAGCCAATAGCAACCGCAGCAATGGCTACCTCGCAAGGACAGGACTAGGAGGACAGAATGAATGCTTGCTAAACTAGTCACTGACTCAGTGACAGCAAGCGCCCATAAACAGGACAGACTAAAATGAGGTAGCCAATCGCGAACGCAGCGATGGCCTACTTCGCAAAAACAGGACTGAGCTTGCTAAGCACGGGTGATCATGATAAGCGCAACCTACCGAAACGTGCTAAAACTGACTGACTGAACACACAATATCAACAGTTCGAGTACGTATATATCAGTGGCACTGATATATTAACGTAACACGAATACAAGGAAAATAACAATAGTATGCGTATATATTGGCGATAAACCAATATATGATGCAAGACTAGCAAAGTAACAAATACTGATAAACAAGAACAGGACTAGAAGGACTCACTGACTCCTACGCAGGAGTCAGTGCAGTCCACACGGGATAACACGAGAACCAGGAACAGGGGCCCAGAGTAACAGGCTGAGACTGAAACTATGATGGGCGGAGCATGCTTGCAGGAAGCAACCCTTTAAACTGAGGTTATCCAATGAGAGCAGAGATGCAAATCTCCACACAGGTGAAAGGTAATCAGTCAATCCTAAGCTGGCTTGATTACCATTCCCTAGCTGACAGACTATCACAAGCAATGCATGCAAAACTATGTTAGCAAATGCATGTAAAGGAATCAGAACTGCTTGGCTGCAGTACCTCTGCAGCCAGCAGTACATGCTGCAGAAGCGATCATGACATCCCCCTCAGTTTTTCCCTATAGTCCATCTACAGAGCACAGTATTCACAGCACAGCAACCCACACACCACGTGACTCTCTCACTGATGCTGTAGATGTGTGTGGGCGGCTCCCTCGGCTGTCTCTCTGTTTTCATTGGAGGGAGAGAGGAGCCAGCACCAAGCATGTCACTGATTGGAGGGAGGGAGGTATGGAGGCTCTATTGATCACTCCTGCTCGGCTGCCCGGGGGATTAGCCGGTACCAAACAAACAAACAAACACAGAACATTTATATCGCGCTTTTCTCCTGGCGGACTCAAAGCGCCAGAGGTGCAGCCACTAGAACGCGCTCTATAGGCAGTAGCAGTGTTAGGGAGACTTGCCCAAAGTCTCCTACTGAAATAGGTTCTGGCTTACTGAACAGGCAGAGCCGAGATTCGAACCCAGGTAGCCTGTATCAGAGGCAGAGCCCTTAACCATTACACTATCCAGCCACTTTGAATTGCACGGTTTGGCAACCCTGATATGTACTGGGCTGGCCTTTTTGTCACCCCCCTCGGCATGTGTCACCCGGCGGTGCACCACGCCCCCTAGCACCCAAATAACGGTACGCCACTGGGTCCGGGAGCTTTCCCAGAAAGAGTCTGTGAGATAGCCATCTTAAGCTCGTCAAATGAGATTGGTTCCCCCAGCTCTTCCACATCAGATGTCGGCAGGACCGACATACCCGATTTCTCAAGGTACTCCCTAATCTTATCTTGGAGAGTGGTCCTAGCTCACTCAGAAGTGTCCGCGAGAAGGTTATATAGAGAGGAATAAAAATTACGGAAGATACGAGCGATAGATTGGGCTCTATGGTGTTTTTTGGAGAGCATATCGTTTATACATGGTATATAGTTCAAAGCCTGTTGAATGCGTAGAGCTCTTGCTAACGGGGAGGGAAGTTTCTTTTAAAAAAAGAAATAAATAGTAAAATTTATTATAAAAATAAACATATAAGTAGGGATGCTCGGATGTGCCTCATCCACGAATTCAGAAATCCGCGTGGTTGGAAAAAACAATCCGCATTCGGCCCCGCCGCATGCGGATTTTCCTTCGCGTCCACGCAACCACGCGGATTTTCTGCCGTGAATGGCGTAATCGCGCGTGGATTCCCGCCCGGAGGCGGATTTTCTTTTAACGTTAATAACAAAGCCCCCATACATGCTACAATCCCCCAAATTGCATGGATTATCGAGGTGATAAGGGGCAACATAACTTCAACATAAAAAATTCCCCCCAAAATTTTTTTTAACTAGAGAAAATGGATTTTAAAGTGAAATCAACACTTTAAATGGGGCTATTAATTGGTAATAAGTGGTTTTAAAAAGGGATATACGCGTTAAGCAGTCAAAGAGGTGAAGGCGAGTTCCAATGGCACTTGGCAGCGAAGGTACCGCTGGAGGAGGATGAGTGGCTGACGCCAAAAAGGCCCCAGAGAGGTTTTTGTAATTTTTTTTTTTTGTTTTTTTTGCAGCAATTAGCAATGACATCGCAGCAGAGTTGTCAGTGGACACAGGCAGTGTGAACGCAGAGTGCAGTGGTGGTAGCGACTGAGTCAGGAGAAGGACTATGCGGGCGGTCAGTTCAGCAGCACAGAAGGACCACGGCAACATACTGGTAGTAGTAGTAGCAGCACAGCGTCATAGTGCTGGCCAAAAAATTAAATGCACCCGGTGACCCGGGCAGTGTGAACGCAGACAGAGTACATTGGTGGAAGCGAGTGAGTCAGGAGGAGGAGGACAATGCCGGCGGTCAATTCAGCAGCACAGAAGGACCATGGCAACATAATGGTGCTAGTAGTAGCAGCACAGCGTCATAGTGCTAGACAAAAAATTAAATGCACCCGGTGACCCGGGCAGTGTGAACGCAGACAGAGTACATTGGTGGAAGCGACTGAGTCAGGAGGAGGAGGACAATGCGGGCGGTCAGATCAGCAGCAGCAGCACAGAAGGACCATGGCAACATACTGGTGGTAGTAGTAGCAGTAGCAGCACAGCGTCATAGTGCTGGCCAAAAAATTAAATGCACCCGGTGACCCGGGCAGTGATAACGCAGACAGAGTACATTGGTGGTACGGTGGTAGTGACTGAGTCAGGAGGAGGAGGAGGACAAAGCAGGCGTTTAGTTCAGCAGCAGCAGCAGCAGCACAGAAGGACCATGGTGATACTGGTGGTAGTAGTAGCAGCACAGCGTCATAGTGCTGGCCAAAAAATTAAATGCACCCGGTGACCCGGGCAGTGTGAACGCAGAGTGCAGCAGCGGGAAGCGACTGAGTCAGGAGGAGGAGGACAATGCGGGCGGTCAGTTCAGCAGCAGCAGCACAGAAGGACCATGCCAACATACTGGTGGTAGTAGTAGCAGTAGCAGCACAGCGTCATAGTGCTGGCCAAAAAATTAAATGCACCCGGTGACCCGCAGTGATAACGCAGACAGAGTGCATTGGTGGTACCGTGGTAGCGACTGAGTCAGGAGGAGGAGGAGGACAAAGCGTGCGTTCAGTTCAGCAGCAGCAGCACAGAAGGACCATGGCAACATACTGGTGGTATTAGTAGCAGTAGCAGCACAGCGTCATAGTGCTGGCCAAAAAATTAAATGCACCTAGTGACCCGGGCAGTGTGAACGCAGAGTGTAGTAGCGACTGAGTCAGGAGGACAAAGCGGGCGGTCAGTTCAGCAGCTCAGAAGGAGGACCATGGCAACTTACTGGTAGTAGTACCATAACACCAAAAAATTAACCAAGGTAGGCACTAGGCAGGTAGTAATTGTCTTTATAAAGGCAGGCATAGTTAACAACAGCACATGCAGCAGCCACTTCATGTCCCCCTGTGTCCGACAATAGGGGCCAGGAACTCACCTTCCACCCAAGCCTGGTTGATTTTCAGGAAGGTGAGTTTGTCCACAGAGGCGTGGGAGAGCCGAGAGCGCTTCTCTGTGACCACGCCACCGGCCGCACTAAAGCATCTCTCTGAGAGGACACTGGAAGGAGGGCAGGATAGGAGTTCCAGGGCGTACTGGGAAAGCTCGCTCCAGATGTCCAGTCTCTTGACCCAGTACTCCAAGGGGTCCACGGGGCTGTCGGTGTCATTGAGCCCGCTGGATGACCCCATATAGTCAGACACCATGGTGGTCAGTCGTTGCTTGTGCTGGTTGGTGGTGGATGCTGTGGCGGGCACCTGTGTTCTGGGCTGCTGCACTGCATACAGGCTCTTGCTTAGGCTCTTCAGGTCTCCGGGGCGCCAGTTGCTGCTGCTGCTGCTGGTGGTTGTTGTTGTGCTGCTAGTGGCAATGGCAGGCACCTCTTGCTGGCTTGGGAGAGCAGTTACAGTGGGGGTGGAAGGCTGGGGGAATGCTTCCAGTAGTCTGCGCACAAGGGCCTCCTTCAACTCCCTTGTGCGTTGCTCGGTGGTGGATGGCGTCATTAAGTCTCCCAGCTTCCCTTTCAGACGGGGATCAAGCATCAAGGTAATCCAGATGTCCTCCCTTGAACGCATCTGGATCACCCGGGGGTCCCTGCGAAGGCAGCGCAACATGTGCACAGCCATGGGAAACAAGTGGGCCCTGCCAGCAAGATCTTCCTCGTCCTCGCCATTGTCCCATAACGCATGCCTGTCCTCTTGCTGTGCCATGTCGTTGTCCTCCTCAAACCGCCATCCACGTACAACGCCTGCTGCACTCTGCTCCTCCTCCTCCTCCTCATTCAGGTTAGGGACCTCCAACTCTTCCACTACCTGCTGTGAGCCCTCCTCTGAGCTGGACTGTGCTGCCATCTGCTCCTGTTCTTCCAACTGCCTCAGGGCTTCATCCCCACGCTCAATTAAATTGTCCATTGCCTGCTCCAGTAGACAAACCAAGGGCACCCACTGACCATCTTGGTTGCCTCCAGGAAGGGACTCAGCACCAGGCATACTTGCTGCATCAGTGTCCACTGAGTGGCAGTAATCATGGGGACTTGCTGGTTGCTGGGGACACTTGGGTCTAGCATGTAGGCCCTAAGAGCCAGCCTGTGCTGACACAGCCGCTCCAACATGGCCAGAGTCGAATTCCAGCGAACTGGCATGTCGATGATCATCCGGTGTTGTGGCCTTCCATACTGCTGCTGTAAGGTGGACAAGAGTGCAGAGGCAGTGGCTGACAGGTGGAAAAAGCGTACCACCGCCCGGGCATCCTGCAGCAGCTCGCTCATCCCCTGGTAGGTGCGCAAGAAGCGCTGCACCACAAGATTGAGCACGTGGGCCAAGCAGGGGATGTGCTGGAGGTTTCCCTGCTGCACTGCTGCCACCAGGTTGGCCCCGTTATCGGCTGCCACATACCCCACTTCCAGGCCTCTGGGGGTCAGCCACCTCCGCTCCTGCTTCCTGAGGGCGGCCAGGACGTTGGTGGCCGTAAGCCTCTCCTTCCCCAGGGTCACCAATTTTAAAAGGGCTTGGCAGTGCCGAGGCTTGGCGCTGCTGCTGCCGAGGCGGGCTTGCTTTCCGGGTGCAGAGGGAGTTTCGTGACAGGACCCTTCTGCATCCCCCCTGATCCCGCGTGGTGGCACCACTAGCTGGGCTGATGCGCTCTTGTCCTCCCTCCCTTCCATCAGTGTCACCCAGTGGGCCGTAAAGGACAGGTAGCGACCTGTCCCAAATCTGCTACTCCACGAGTCCATGGTCACGTGGACCCGCTTGCCCACAGAGTGGGCCACGTTTTCTACCGCAAACTTGTGGAGTGCTGGGATCGCGCTCCTGCTGAAATAGTGGCGACTGGGGACTTGCCACTCGGGGATGCCAAATTGGAGCAGCGTCCGCATGGCGCTCCCCTCCTGCACCAGGGAGTAGGGAAGCAGCTGTGATGCCATGGCCCGGGCCAGCAAGCCATTTAGTTTGCGGATCCGCCTGTGGCTTGGAGGCAGAGGCTTGGTTAGACCCTGAAAGGTGTCGCTCAGCAGGGTCTGACGACGCTGGGATGCAGGGGAGACAGAGGAGAGAGACGAACACTGGCTGCCAGCCTCAATGTCTGTGTCCTGAGTAGCCGAGGTGGAAGAGCGCTTGCGTGCTACTACTGCTGCTGCTGTGGGGGATTCACGACCCTGAGGGAGGGATGATGCTGCTGTGCTGGTGGGCCTTCTGCTCTCAGGAACCCCTGCCAGCAGTGCCTGCTTCCTCTTAAACTCCGCATACTCGCGGCAGTGGCGGCTTCTCAGGTGGCCCTGGAGGGATGAGGTACCCATCTTGCTCAGACTTTTCCCACGGCTCAATCTTTTGCTGCATAACCTGCACACTGCATACCTTTTGTCATCAGTACATTCCTCAAAGCAATCCCACACTGGTGACTTTAATTTACTGCGGCCCCCACTAGCAGAGGGTGCAGCGGAACAATGTGTGGTAGTAGTTGCCGGGGGTTGCATGGTGGTGGTGCCGGCTGAAGCAGTGTCCTGTCTACTTCCTCCACGCCCACTGCTGCCGATGCCCCTGCCCCTGCCTGACATATAGCGATATCCTTGCCTAGGCCGAGGTGACTCGTCATCCTGCTCTGCCTCTGACCATTCTTCCACGGACTCAGCAGGCTGCACATAGTTAGGGTCCACAACGTCGTCATCATCAGCAGCATCTTCATAATCCAGCTCTTCCTCTGACTCCACCGCCTCCTCTTCTGTCCCTACATCCCCAGACACAGACCCCTCTTCTTCATCACCAGAACTCAACAACGCTTGTGATTGTGGCCCGATCTCAATCTCTGCCACATCAGTCCCCAGTAAGTCCTGAGCTTCTTGCATCAGCAGGTTCCCAGAAGCCGGACTGAGGGACAGAACGCTGTCATCCTGGGAGGGCTGCTGACCAGTGGGTGCTGGGGTGGATGTCACAACAAGCGTGGGACGTTGGCTGCTGATGCTGCTGCTGCTTGGAGTGGTGCTCACAGTAGAGGTCTGGGAGGAAGTCATGATGTCCATGAGTACGTCAGGTTCCATTTGCTCAACCACCACACGGGGACCAGAAACTTTAAAATATTTGGACAATGGCGTCCGCTGACTCGGCCCAGGCTTTGCTGCCCCCCTTTCTGCTGCATCACGACCACGTACAGCTGGGCGTCCTCTCCCTGGACGTGGAGCAGTCCCAGAAGTGGCTGAGGCAATTGAACTCCCTTTCCTCTCACCCCGCGAAACCCTGCCAGACATGTTGCTAGTAATGAATCAGTGGATGCAGTGGGCACAGTACAAGGTCACTGAAGGATGCACCAGGCACAGTACAACGGCACTGAAGGATGCAGTGGGCACAGTACAAGGTCACTGAAGGATGCAGTGGGCACAGCAGTGGGCACTGGATATACAACTAGGTCACTGAAGGATGCAGTGGGCACAGTACAAGGTCACTGAAGGATGCAGTGGGCACAGCAGTGGGCACTGGATATACAACCACGTCACTGAAGGATGCAGTGGTCACAGTACAAGGTCACTGAAGGATGCAGTGGGCACAGCAGTGGGCACTGGATATACAACTAGGTCACTGAAGGATGCAGTGGACACAGTACAAGGTCACTGAAGGATGCAGTGGGCACAGTACAAGGTCACTGAAGGATGCAGTGGGCACAGCAGTGGGCACTGGATATACACCTAGGTCACTGAAGGATGCAGTGGGCACAGTACAAGGTCACTGAAGGATGCAGTGGGCACAGTACAAGGTCACTGAAGGATGCAGTGGGCACAGCAGTGGGCACTGGATATACACCTAGGTCACTGAAGGATGCAGTGGGCACAGTACAAGGTCACTGAAGGATGCAGTGGGCACAGCAGTGGGCACTGGATATACAACTAGGTCACTGAAGGATGCAGTGGGCACAGTACAAGGTCACTGAAGGATGCAGTGGGCACAGTACAAGGTCACTGAAGGATGCAGTGGGCACAGCACAAGGTCACTGAAGGATGCAGTGGGCACAGCAGTGGGCACTGGATATACAACTAGGTCACTGAAGGATGCAGTGGGCACAGTACAAGGTCACTGAAGGATGCAGTGGGCACAGCAGTGGGCACTGGATATACAACTAGGTCACTGAAGGATGCAGTGGGCACAATACAAGGTCACTGAAGGATGCAGTGGGCACAGTACAAGGTCACTGAAGGATGCAGTGGACACAGCAGTGGGCACTGGATATACACCTAGGTCACTGAAGGATGCAGTGGGCACAGTACAAGGTCACTGAAGGATGCAGTGGGCACAGCAGTGGGCACTGAAGGATGAAGTGGGCACAGCAGTGGGCACTGGATATACACATAGGTCACTGAAGGATGCAGTGGGCACAGTACAAGGTCACTGAAGGATGCAGTGGGCACTGGATATACAACTAGGTCACTGAATGATGCAGTGGGCACAGTACAAGGTCACTGAAGGATGCAGTGGGCACAGTACAAGGTCACTGAAGGATGCAGTGGGCACAGCAGTGGGCACTGGATTTACAACTAGGTCACTGAAGGATGCAGTGGGCACAGTACAAGGTCACTGAAGGATGCAGTGGGCACAATACAAGGTCACTGAAGGATGCAGTGGGCACAGCAGTGGGCACTGGATATACACCTAGGTCACTGAAGGATGCAGTGGGCACAGTACAAGGTCACTGAAGGATGCAGTGGGCACAGCAGTGGGCACTGGATATACAACTAGGTCACTGAAGGATGCAGTGGGCACAGTACAAGGTCACTGAAGGATGCAGTGGGCACAGTACAAGGTCACTGAAGGATGCAGTGGCACAGCAGTGGGCACTGGATATACAACTAGGTCACTGAAGGATGCAGTGGGCACAGTACAAGGTCACTGAAGGATGCAGTGGGCACAGCAGTAGGCACTGGATATATAACTAGGTCACTGAAGGATGCAGTGGGCACACAAGGATGTCACACTGTGTAATGAGATGCTCATATGCCAGCGAGCGAGCAGTGGGCACTGGGCACGGCACAAGGTCACTGACAGAATGAATGAACAGCGCTGGCAGAGAGTGGCGGCGCCGGCGGTGTGACTGGCTGCCTGCAAATAGTACAAGTGTATAACTGTCACTGGAATATACAAGTGAACACTGCAGTTGCACTAACCTGCCTGCCTGTACTACACAGAGATAATCCCCACTCCCACTACACTGGCTACACTGCAGCACTGAACCTGCCTGCACTACGCACAGTTAAATAATCACTAGACTCCCACACTCCCACTACACTACACTGACTACAACTAACTACAGCAATCACTCACTGACTAGCTAACTGTGTACAGTATAAGAGCAGTGTTAGCAAAAAAAAAACGCTTTGTTTTTAACACAATAAATGCACTTGCTCAAACAACAATGGCCTGGAGATAATCCTCTCAGCACCACAGTCTAGCAAAGACAGAGCTTTTCCATCATGGCCGCCGCTTTATATTCAGGAGGGGAGGGCATAGCTCCCCTCCTGTGATTGGTTGCTAGGGCCTGGCTGGGGCACTCTGATTGGCCTGCAATGTGTCACTTCCGCATAGTTTGACGCATTTCCGCAAACCACGACTTCAGCGCCGGGTTTCACGAGCGTGAATGCGGATTTCTGTTCACATTCACGCGAAGCCGAAGTAGATTTTCGTGGTTGAAAATCTATTCACGGATTTTCATGTCCGAGGCGGAATGCGTCAAAATGGTCGTGAATCCACGCATAAGCGTGATCACGACCTGGCGGTGAGCACCACTGCATATAAGTATTTATAATACAAATAAACACTGGGGGAGCGATCAGACCCCACCAACATAGAGCTCTGTTGGTGGGGAGAAAAGGGGGGGGGGTAATTACTTGTGTGCTGAGTTGTGCGGCCCTGCAGTAAGGCCTTAAAGCTGCAGTGGCCTATTAACAGAAAAATGGCCTGGTCTTTAGGGCGTTTAACACTGCGGTCCTCAAGTGGTTAAAGTCAGAAAACCACTGCGCCTGCGCCCCCGCTGACGTCACCAGGAGTGCATTGTGCAGGCCCAGTACAGTCTGCGCCTGTGCAGTACGCTCCTGGTGACGTCAGCGAGAGCAAGGGCACGGCTGCACAGGTGCGGTGGTTTTCCGACTTTAAAGTTGGGAATTCCAGAAGTGAACCGGAGGCGGGGACAGGGGCATTTGGTGAGTGGCTGCGCGGGCAGAGGATGTCTGCAAGGGACCATTAAAAGCCCCAAATAAGTTCAACTCTTTTTTCCCCCTACCCCCTACAGTAGGGATGGTTTGAACTTCAGATTTTGGGTTTACAAACGCGAACTTCCGCAAAAGTTTGAGTTCGCAGGAACCAGGCGAACCGCCATAGACTTCAATGGGCAGGCAAATTCTAAAACATACAGGGACTATTTCTGGCCACAAAAGTGATGGAAAAGTTGTTTCAAGGGGTCTAACACCTGGAGGGGGGCATGCCGGAGTGGGATACATGCCAAAAGTTCCTCAGAAAATTATGTATTTGACGCAGAGTAGGATTACAATCCCTAAAGGGCAGAAATCACATTGCATTGGTGAATTGGAGGCATAAAGTGCTTTAAAACATCTTGCGTGTGTATACATGGATTAGGTAGTATAAGTAGTGTACAGTTTTGGTATCGCCTTTTTGGAAAAATAATTGCGGCCTGGTATCTTCCACTGCGGTATCCTAATCGCCACAAATTTTTGAAAGGCCTCTGAGTCCACCAGCTTGTATGGTAACAGCTTTCGGGCTAACAGTTCATGCAAACCAGCTGTCAGATGCGGGGCAAGGGGGTAACTGGGAGACATTGGCTTCTTCCGCTCAAATATTTCCTTAACAGACACCTGGCTGCTGTGGGCAGAGGACCAGGAACTGTTCAAAGTGATAGACGGAGTGGAGGAGGGTGACTATAAAAGTGCAAGGGCAGCAGAGGATAAAGTGGCTGAAGAAGATGCTGCACCTGGAAGAGGAAGAGGAGACAGAGGGTGGCTTTGCCTTTGTGTGCTGCTTTTCCTCATGTGCTCCTCCCATTGGTGTTTGTAATGGGACATTAAGTGCCTTCGTAAGGTACTTGTCCCTATGTGAGTGTTGCTTTTTCCACGACTCAGTTTTTGGTGGCAGATAGTACAGATGGTATCGCTGTAATCTGAGGCAGAGACACAAAAAAAAATGCCACACTGGTGAGCTCTAGGAAGACGGCATTGTGGTGGTGGCGACAGCAGCTGGCAATGAAGGGTGTGTTGGCTGGCTGACCCTAGGTGGCAATAGTTGCCGTCGGGCACTGTTACAAGCTGTTTGCGATGAGCTCCCCTTGCTGCTTACATCAACTCATCTCCTCCTCCTCTCTGTCTCCCCCACCGAACTGTCCCCATCTTGTCTTCCGGGCACCCACGTGGCATCCATGCACACATCATCATCATCAAGCATAGCTTCGCTTGGATCAGACACTTCCGAAACTGCACCAACCACAGGTAGTTCATCATCATCCTCACACCTTACATCAATCATGTGCGTAGTGATGCCTAACTCAGACATATGTAGTGGTGCTGAAGGCTAACGCCTTAATCTTGTAACAATAATGGTTGTAGATCAGTACACCACAGTAATCACCACAAACATATGTGAATAACTCCTGCAACATCTGATGTGGAGCGGCTGTGGTGCTAGTAGTAGTGGTGGTGGTGGCTGCCGGCTGAGTGGTAAGTAGTTGTGGGGTGCCCGAATCAGAGCAGGAGCAGGAGGAGAAAGATATGACAGGGTTCCATGCGAAAGCTGAGGAAGATGAAGTGTTCTGTGTTAAATAGTCAACTATGTCCTCTTAATTTTGGGGGATGAGGGTATGTGCCGTCTGAACACTGTGCTTTGGTCGAAGGCCATCACGCCAGCATGACCTTGAATGGACCTGTGGGGTGGCCTGGCCTCTGCCTGTTATTTTTTCCATATTGGGGGTATGCAGTGCTACTAACAATATTAAATAATGGTAGAAAGTGTGTCACAATTAGTGTCAAATACACAGCAGCTGTGTGTGTATCACTGGGCTGTGTATTTTAACACACACAGAGAGATATCCTATAGTAGTTTCAATCACAAATACAGTTGCAAGCTAAGCACTGCTTATGATAAACAGTGTGCTTGCTTGCAATAGTTAGAAGAGTATAGTAGAACTACAAGGCCCAGCAACTGACTGTGACCTGTATGCAATGTGTAACCCACACAGATATCAATAACAGATACAGTTGGAAGCTAAGCACAGCTTATAATAGACAGTGTGCTGGCTTGCTTGCAATATAGATAGAAGTGTATAGTAGAACTAAAAAGCCCAGCCACTCACTGTGGCCTGTATGCAGTGTAAGTGTAACTCACACAAACAGATGATATCAATATCAGATACAGTAGCAAGCTAAGCACAGCTTATGATAGACAGTGTGCTGGCTTGCTTGCAGTATAGATAGAAGCGTATAGTAGAACTACACAGCCCAGCAATGACTGTGGCCGGCCTGTATGCAGTGTGACTGGGGTCTAAAACATACACAAAAAAACAAAACAAATAGAACAATATGAGCCCTCAAAAGTGCTTTTGATTTGGGGTGCTTTCAGCAATCAGCAATAAACAGAAGCGCCTAGCTAACGGTCCCTGTCTCTGCAGCAATGCCTCTCCCTTCCACTCACTACAGCAGAAGCACCAGACTGAGAACCAGGATGGTGCTGCTGCGTTTTTATGGGGGGGATCTGTGGGTGAGTGCAGCCTACTTGGCTGCCATGTGTCTGCTGACTGTGATGTTGGGGGTAAAAATTTAGCCCAATGATGAAGTATAAGGGGCAGATCGAACCGCCCTATTTGTTCGCTACCCGCCACAAACAGTTGATGTTCGCTGGGTACTGATCAACGGCGAACCATTCTGGCCATCTCTACCCTACAGTAGTCTTTTAAGCTTACAGGTGTGTAGTTTCCTGGCTTTGATTTGTTTCCCTTCTTGAATATGGGGAAAACATTAGCTGTACGCCAGTCATAAGGAACTGAACCATTTGAAAGAGATTCACAGAAAACAAGATAAAGTGGCTTATTAATAACTGAACTCAACTCCTTTAATACCCTGGGGTGGATGCCATCTGGGCCAGGTGACTTATCTATCTCATTCTTATTTAATCGTGCCTGCACACCTTCCTGTGTTGGCAATTTATGCTGAATGAGGTAGAGTGGGAACAACCCAGGGCCATATTATAAGCTAAAGGCATCACCTTGGTAAAGACAGAAGCAAAGTGTGAGAATCCGCTCAGCTGCCTGCGCAGGAAGGCAGCCTTTTGACCATTGTTTAGGTTTGCATGCTGCAGGACTCTGGAAAGGAGACCTTCTGTCAGTTTTGCAGCTTGTGTTGCTGAGGAATTTGCATACATTAGTCATGCAAATCCCTTACCTGCCTTCTTTTGATGACTGGCACTATAAAAGCATTCTGCTCCCGGAATGCTTTTCTGGACATTTCCCTTTCATGGTCTGTTCCTGATGGACACCCCTGGAGTGTCAGCCATTCTCGTTTGTTAAAGTTATCTTAGTGTAATTTGTGGGAATGCACTAGGCAGTTTCCCTAGTGCAGTTAGGATTGCATTATCTGTTTTGCCTGTTCCGTCTGTCATGTGTTTGGATCGCACAAGCCCTAGCGTTAGCGGCTGTGGATCCTTCTGATTGAGTCTGGAGTGTAGGTTGGAACAGCGGTTGTTTCTGCCTACCTCATCTGTTCTGACTGCCGTGTGTTTGGATCGCACTCGCCCTAGCATTAGAGGAGGTGGATCCTTCTGGTCTGAATCTGGTAGTTAACCTTGGCTGCGGTCGCTATCGGTTACTCCTTCTGTCTGTCGTGTGCTTGGATCACACTGCTCTGGCGGAAGAGCAGTGGGTCTTTTCTCATACTTGGTTCACACTGGTTCTGACAGTAAGAGCAGTGGTTCCTGTGTGACCTTATCCTGTTTGTTTGTCTGTTTGTTTACGCTTGCTGGTGCCTGCGGTAAGGCAACCGTGTAGCAAGCGTGTCTGTGTGGTGTCTGTCTTGTTTTGGTTAGTTAGGGCGGCACGCTTGTCCCCGGGTGCTTAACACGCAGGGACCGTGCGTAAACGCGTTCACTGTTGTGAATGAGTGCGGTGGACGCGTTTAGCTAGCGTTTGTTATTTTTCTTATCTTCTCATTGTGTGATTTTCTGTGCCTTTGCTACCCGTGTGCGCTGTCCTGCTCTGTCTTGTGTCTCTACCGGCAATCGCCAATCTTGCGGTTGTGTTCCCAGTTTGTTTCCGCTGTTGTGTGTTCACTGTCGCTGGGTGGCGGCTAGTTTGGTGCACACACATACATCCTGTCCCTGTGCTCTTTCTCTTTAAGGGCTCTTCAGCCCCGTTTGTCGGGTTCTGTACAATTCCCATCTGGCATCTGTGGCTGTGCAGCGGCGGTGTTCGCCTGCACTCCACAGCGCCATCTGCCGGTGGGAATTGCCCTCTACGGGTGCATAGCACCTAGCCTGGGTTTCCCAAAATTATACGCTGGGGGAGGGTTTTCGTTGTGTCAGTGCGCTGACCACGAAAACGACCCCGCCACCGTTACACAAAGCAAGCTTTTAAAATTTCCACTTTAGCTCGGTCCTCCACAATCAAGTGTCCCGCCTGATCTTGTAAAAGTCCTATATTCTCTACCTTCTTTCTTTAAGGGCTGGAACCCACTACAGCACTTTTTTGAGCGTTTAGGGAGCGCTTTAAATTGTTAGTGCTTTCCCTAAACGCTCTGCCAATGTAAATGAATGTAACAAATTCCACAGTAGCGATTACGATTAGCAAAATTGTTTGCACTTTAATGTAAAGTATTGAAGCACTGGAAAATTGCTCATGAATTGCTACACATAGCGATTTAAAATTACTACAAACTTTAAAAAATTATAATAAATTGAGAGGACCAATCAGAATTAAAATCGCTACAAATTGCTACAAAATCGCTGGCAAAAAGCTTACACTTTTTGAAATCGCTCTCAAAAGCGCTGGAAAACACTCATGAAATCGCTTACGAAACACTAATTAAAAACCTTTACAATTGTGCTAGGGATTTGCAATTTGTATTGGGTTCCTGGCCCTAGAGCTTATTTGTAAAACTTTTTGGGATTTGACTTATATCACTAGCCATTTTTTTTTCGGCTTCCAGTCTCACAAGTTTAAATACTTTTTTGCAGTTTTTGTTACATTTCCTATAATTCTTTAGTGCAGATGCAGTCCCCTCGTTTTTTAAGATAATAAAGGCATTTCTTTTACACTTAATCATGTCTAAAACAGTATTATTTATCTATACTGACCTTTTTTTAGATTTAGAATTTTTATTTCCATATAATGTACACTCTACAATAGTCATTAAGAATCTGTTTGAAAGGTTGCCATTTACTTTCAGTGTCCTTGCCCTGTAATTGACTCTCCCAGTCTTATTGAGTCCTTGAGCGTCTTAAAAAGTTAGCCTTTTTAAAATGTATAGGCCCAAATGCAATTAACTTTTTCACCTGAGTTATCTCCTAGGCGATCATTTTCATCTTCTCTAAAAAATAACTTTTCAGCATTTTACAATTGAAAAGGTACACAATGGTTGGTAAAAAAAAAAGTACTATCAAATTTATTTTAAGTGTTTTCTTGCTTGCTGGTGGTTTAAAAGGAATTTTATGGCAATGTTTGAAAATATCACCTCGGAGAAAACTTAGTGAAAAAAGTGAATTGCATATGGGCCATAGTTTTAGTTGTCCCCTTGTTCACAACTCTGTTGAGTAGTAGGTCAGATGTTACCATATTATGGTCACTTTTTCCCAAATGTTCTCAAACTTGCACATTAGATATACCATCTGGTCTATTTGAAATGACCAAATCCAGCAGAGCATCTCCCCTGGTTGGTTTGGTTTCTGCAGGCGTACATCAAAAAAGGGCGTCGGGAAAAAAGGGCGCGTGGTGTAAACGATAAACAGTATTATCGTTTATTGAAATATTGTGTAGAATTTCGTTTAGAAATAGTGTTTTAAGAATTTATAAATCACTAAATAATGTGTATGAGATCGGCAATTCTTAAAACGTTAATCTTCCGTATTTGTAAACTGAAACTTATATTTACGTTTGTTAAAACCCTCCCTGTACCTATCCCTAACCCCTAGACCCCCTGTTGGTGCCTAAACCTAAGACCCCGCCAGTTGGTGCCTAAACCTAAGACCCCCCTGTTGGTGCCTAAACCTAAGACCCCCCTGTTGGTGCCTAAACCTAAGACCCCCCAGTTGGTGCCTAAACCTAGGACCCCCCAGTTGGTGCCTAAACCTAAGACCCCCCTGTTAGGGCCTAAACCTAAGACCCCCCTGTTGGTGCCTAAACCTAAGACCCCCCTGTTGGTGCCTAAACCTAAGACCCCCCTGTTGGTGCCTAAACCTAAGACCCCCCTGTTGGTGCCTAAACCTAAGACCCCCTATGGATAATAATGTTTTACAGACATTAATAAATAAAAAATGTAAATAAAAAAATGTAATTAATTTTTTTGGGCGAAAAATAATGTTTTAGAAATGTTTTAGAAATAGTGATTTAGTATCTTTATAAACGTTATTCGTCACGGGCTCATTTTGTAAAGTTAAATCATCACAAACATAGTTATAAATCCTTAAAAATCTCCGGGCGCCGTTTGTTAAAACGTTAATAATCTCCGGCGCCTTTTTTTCCCTGTTCGGCGCCCGGTAAACGATATTTATAATAGGAGTGAATGGGGCGCCCTTTTTGTCCACTTGTCTCATGCGCCCAAATCTCCTGCTTCCTTCTGCAGTGTTGATATAAATTTGCCACTTTTACTAGAGGGAGTGACCTCAATTTCCCAGTTAATGTCTGGATTTTTTGCTTGCTGGTAGTTTAAAAAGCATTTTATGACAAGGTGTCAAATATCATCTAGGAGAAAAATCAGGGGAAAAAGTGAATTGCATATGGGCCATTATCTCTCATAGTCATTATCTCTCATCAGCAACCCCAGTGTACGGTATATGCATGATCACATGTGTACACCCACAATCCTGAGGGTGTACATGCTTCTGTGAGTTTTCATGTATGTGTATGCACACTCATGTGTACACAATGCTCCCGTTAACTCCCAAAGCAATAGCATGTGATGCGAATGATCACTGTTACAGCCAGTAAAAGTGATAATTTTTAGGCTTGGACCACACTTGCATTGCAGGAAAGGGCTGCAGATTTTGATGGGTGATTTTGCACTTGGAGTGTGCATTTAATGTGCACTTTAGCCACCGTTGTTGACTGCCTATGGTAGCCCCAGGTGCTTTGCAATTTTATGTGGGGTGCATTTTTTTAATGTACAGTAATCACAGTAGAAAATTTTGAATAAATGTGCGCTTCATGTGCACATCACTATTGAAAAGCACTATGTGTGGTCCCAGCCTTAATGCAAACCTTTGGGGATAAAATAAATGATAAAAGTTAGATACTTACTAGAGGTAAGAGGGTAGAGGGAAGTCCCTGGATGATCTGGAGACTTCTCTGATCCTCCTCCACCCCTCCACTGCCCACCAGGACCCTCTCATTGCGGTCGGGCTCCATGGGTTATGATCAACCTTGAGAAAGTTTTAGCACAACTACACAAGTTGGTAGCTTACTAAACGCCCACTTTTAAATATCCCTAGTTGTTAGCTTTCCATATTGGTGACATTTGTGGCTGTTTTTTGATGTTCTGACCTTTTGGTCTGTAGAAAGTCACATGCACACTTCAGAGTTAATAACCTGCTAAACGTTCAGCTTAGGGCTGTGGAGTCGGTACAAAAATCCACCGACTCCGACTCCTCGACTCCTCTAATTTGAATATTACAATCTTGTTGATTGAAAGTATGTAACACGAAATTCGTCTCTTAACTGCCAACGCTTAGGAATTTTAAAAGACAACTGAAGTGAGAAGGATATGGAGACTGCCATATTTATTCCCTTTAGTCATAGACTAAAACTAGTCCTTGGTAAGAGTACTTGTAAAAGGTACAGACCGGAACAAAGAACATCTATCAGGCCCTAAGCAATGTAACTGTGGGTACATGTTAGAGTGATGTGCAGGTACTCTGCAGGGGAATAAGGGGATTCTTCCTCTATTACACATTCTTCATGTACAATCTGAACCAGGTTTATGGGTGATAGACAACACCTATGTGTTCAATGTGCACAACATTCTCAGTGGATTCCCTGCAGCTCTGTGGGAAGTGCATATGTAGAGTATAGTACTACTGTTTAACAAAGTAAACCTGAGACAGATAAAATTAAAGTTTTATACATAACTGGGGCTTCCTCCAGCCCCCTTCAGGCTAATCAGTCCCTCACTGTCCTCCTCCACCACCTGTATCTTCTGCTATGACTAGGAGTCCAGGTGCTTGAGCCAGTCTGGCGTAGTGCGCATGCACACACTCTGCCGCCGGGAGCGTACTACACCTGCGCAGCACTATTGCGCAGGTGCACAACGCTCCTGGCTGTGGAAGCGGCATGCGGCCGGACTGCGCTGACTGGCTGAATTACCAGGACTCATAGCAGAAGATCCAGGTGGCGGAGGTGGACAGCGAGGGACTGATTAGCCTAAAGGGGGCTGGAAGAAGCCCCAGGTATTATGAAACTTTTCTTTTCATCCTTCTCAGGTACCATTTAATTCGTAGTCACCAAACCAAATGTTAAAATATCAAATTATTTGATTTCATGAGCAAAGAGAGTGCGTACATTTGCATAAATCAGAATCAACGCAGAATTATTCCATCTCATTGACCATCTCTATTAATGACACGGCTACACATCAGGCTTTATACTTACAGCATAGATGTTATTTAGTATATATAAGAGATTGTACGCATCAAATATACAGTCACAATCAGATGTGTATATCTTACTTTAAAAATACGGGGACTGCTTTATTGAAGCAGCACAAGTAACTAATTTTGATTGGTTTATTTCATTTTTGTGGACTAAGCACAGCTATTACTGTATGTATACATTATTTATGATGACTATTATCTGAGAAATAGAACATTTTATCATATTTTCTATTTTAATTACAGTTTAAATTCATTAGGAGTCGGAGTCGGTGTATTTTTTCCCGACTCTGACTCCAGGCACCCAAAATTGCCCCGACTCCACGACTTCGACTCCACAGCCCTGGTTCAGCTAGCTATAATCTGAGGCATATGTGGTATCGTTTTAACTGTGATAAGTAGTAGAATAGATTTTAGGGTGTTTAATTACTTCCCCTCCCCCAAGACGAGTAACTACGTCCCTGTAAATTGGCACAACTCTGTGCAGGGACGTAGCTACTACGTCCCTCCCCGCCGTGCTCCGCCATTCATAAAACCCGTCCACGCAGTGCTTCCTCTATGCGTACTAATACTAAGCATGAGAAAGTTTTTTTTTTTCAATAAATGAACTATTTTTAACTTACCGTATTTTCCGCCATATAAGACACATTTTTTCTCCCCCAAAATGTCCCTGCGTCTTATACGGCAAATGCAGGGAATCCCCGACTTACGAACGCCCGCAGTTACTAACCGCAACCCGCCGCCACATCAGGGATTACCTGCACCAGCTCCCTGTGTGTTCAGCTCCCCCTTCCCCGTTTAACCACTTGCCGACCGCCCACAGCCCATGGGCGGCGGCAAAGTGGATCCCCTAAGGACCGCAATACGCCTTAAGGCGGTGCGTCCTTTTCCTTAGCCGGGGGAGCGATCGCGTCATTGATGACGCGCGCTTCCCCCGGCAACTGGCTCCGCCCACCCGCCGTAACATCCCGCCGGCCATACGGAAGCGTCGGCGGGATGTTAACCCCGCGATCGCCGCTACAAAGTGTATAATACATTTTGTAATGTATACAAAGTGTATTATACAGGCTGCCTCCTGCCCTGGTGGTCCCAGTGTCGGAGGGACCACCAGGGCAGGCTGCAGCCACCCTAGTCTGCACCCAAACACACTGATCTGCCCCCCCCGCCCACTGATCGCCCACAGCACCCCTCAGACCCCCCCTGCCCACCCCCCAGACCCCTGTTTGCACCCAATCACCCCCCTAATAACCCATCAATCACTCCCTGTCACTATCTGTCAACGCTATTTTTTTTTTAATCTCCCCCCCTGCCCCCTGCCACCTCCTGATCACCCCCCACCCCTCAGATTCTCCCCAGGACCCCCCCCAGACCCCCCCCCCTGTGTACTGTATGCATCTATCCCCCCTGATAACCTGTCAATCACCTGTCAATCACCCATCAATCACCCCCTGTCACTGCCACCCAACAATCAGTCCCTAACCTGTCCCTTGCGGGCAATCTGATCACCCACCCACACCAATAGATCGCCCGCAGATCCGACATCAGATCACCTCCCAAATCCATTGTTTACTTCTATTCTCTCCTCTAAACACCCACTAATTACCCATCAATCATCCATCAATCACCCCCTATCACCACCTGTCACTTTTACCTATCAGATCAGACCCTAATCTGCCCCTTGCGGGCACCCAATCACCCGCCAACACGCTCAGATTGCCCTCTGACCCCCCCTTAGCAATTCGCCAGTGCATTAATTACATCTGTTCTTCCCTGTAATAACCCACTGATCACCTGTCAATCACCTGCCAATCACCTATCACCCATCAATCACCCCCTGTCACCCCCTGTCACTGCCACCCATCAATCAGCCCCTAACCTGCCCCTTGCGGGCAATCTGATCACCCACCCACACCAATAGATCGCCCGCAGATCCGACATCAGATCACCTCCCAAATCCATTGTTTACATCTATTCTCTCCTCTAAACACCCACTAATTACCCATCAATCACCCCCTATCACCACCTGTCATTGTTACCTATCAGATCAGACCCTAATCTGCCCCTTGCGGGCACCCAATCACCCGCCCACACGCTCAGATTGCCCTCAGACCCCCCCTCCCCCCCTTATCAAGTCGCCAGTGCATTAATTACATCTGTTCTTCCCTGTAATAACCCACTGATCACCTGTCAATCACCTGCCAATCACCTATCACCCATCAATCACCCCCTGTCACCCCCTGTCACTGCCACCCATCAATCAGCCCCTAACCTGCCCCTTGCGGGCAATTTGATCACCCACCCACACCAATAGATCGCCCGCAGATCCGACATCAGATCACCTCCCAAATCCATTGTTTACATCTATTCTCTCCTCTAAACACCCACTAATTATCCATCAATCACCCCCTATCACCACCTGTCACTTTTACCTATTAGATCAGACCCTAATCTGCCCCTTGCGGGCACCCAATCACCCGCCAACACGCTCAGATTGCCCTCTGACCCCCCCTTAGCAATTCGCCAGTGCATTAATTACATCTGTTCTTCCCTGTAATAACCCACTGATCACCTGTCAATCACCTGCCAATCACCTATCACCCATCAATCACCCCCTGTCACCCCCTGTCACTGCCACCCATCAATCAGCCCCTAACCTGCCCCTTGCGGGCAATCTGATCACCCACCCACACCATCCGATCGCCTGCAGACCCGCAGTCAGATCACCTCCCAAGTGCATTGCATCTGTTCTCTCCTCTAAACACCCACTAATTACCCATCAATCACCCCCTGTCACTGCTACCCATCAGATTAGACCCCCATCTGCCCCTAGGGCACCCAATCACCCGCCCACACCCTCAGACCCCAGCCCTGATCACCTCGCCATTGCATTACTTGCATCTATTCCCCCCCACTAATCACACCTTGAGACACCCATCAATCACCTCCTGTCACTACCTGTCACCCCCTAGCACACCTACCCATCAGATCAGGCCCTAATTTGCCCCGTGTGGGCTCCTGATCACTCGGCCAAACCCTCAGATCCC
The DNA here is from genome assembly GCF_040937935.1 of Hyperolius riggenbachi. Classification (NCBI taxonomy): domain Eukaryota; kingdom Metazoa; phylum Chordata; class Amphibia; order Anura; family Hyperoliidae; genus Hyperolius; species Hyperolius riggenbachi. The sequence continues at coordinate 395,070,050 of NC_090648.1, read as the reverse complement.
CCTCAGACCCCCTTCCGATCACCTCCCCAGTGCATTGAGTGCATTTATTTTCCCCTCTAATCACCCCCTGAGACACCCATCAATCACCTCCTGTCACCCCCCTAGCACTCCTATCCATCAGATCAGGCCCAATACAACCTGTCATCTAAAAGGCCACCCTGCTTATGACCGGTTCCACAAAATTCGGCCCCTCATAGACCACCTGTCATCAAAATTTGCAGATGCTTATACCCCTGAACAGTCATTTTGAGACATTTGGTTTCCAGACTACTCACGGTTTTGGGCCCGTAAAATGCCAGGGCGGTATAGGAACCCCACAAGTGACCCCATTTTAGAAAAAAGACACCCCAAGGTATTCTGTTAGGTGTATGACGAGTTCATAGAAGGTTTTATTTTTTGTCAAAAGTTAGCGGAAATTGATTTTTATTGGGGTTTTTTTCACAAAGTGTCATTTTTCACTAACTTGTGACTAAAAATAAAATCTTCGATGACCTCGCCATACACCTAATGGAATACCTTGGGGTGTCTTCTTTCTAAAATGGGGTCACTTGTGGGGTTCCTATACTGCCCTGGCATTTTAGGGGCCCTAAACCGTGAGGAGTAGTCTAGAAAACAAATGCCTCAAAATGACCTGTGAATAGGACGTTGGGCCCCTTAGCGCACCTAGGCTGCAAAAAAAGTGTCACACATGTGGTATCGCCGTACTCAGGAGAAGTAGTATAATGTGTTTTGGGGTGTATTTTTACACATACCCATGCTGGGTGGGAGAAATCTCTCTGTAAATGGACAATTGTGTGTAAAAAAAATCAAACAATTGTCATGTACAGAGATATTTCTACCACCCAGCATGGGTATGTGTAAAAATACACCACAAAACACATTATACTACTTCTCCTGAGTATGGCGGTACCACATGTGTGGCACTTTTTTACACCCTAAGTGCGCTAAGGGGCCCAAAGTCCAATGAGTACCTTCAGGATTTCACAGGTCATTTTGCGACATTTGGTTTCAAGACTACTCCTCACGGTTTAGGGCCCCTAAAATGCCAGGGCAGTATAGGAACCCCACAAATGACCCCATTTTAGAAAGGAGACACCCAAAGGTATTCCGTTAGGAGTATGGTGAGTTCATAGAAGATTTTATTTTTTGTCACAAGTTAGCGGAATATGACACTTTGTGAAGAAAAACAATTCAAATCAATTTCCGTTAACTTGTGGCAAAAAATAAAATCTTCTATGAACTCACCATACTCCTAACGGAATACCTTGGGGTGCCTTCTTTGTAAAATGGGGTCATTAGTGGGGTTCCTATACTGCCCTGGCATTTTAGGGGCCCTAAACCGTGAGGAGTAGTCTTGAAACAAAAATGACCTGTGAAATCCTAAAGGTACTCATTGGACTTTGGGCCCTTTAGCGCAGTTAGGGTGCAAAAAAGTGCCACACATGTGGTATTGCCGTACTCGGGAGAAGTAGTATAATGTGTTTTGGGGTGTATTTTTACACATACCCATGCTGGGTAAGAGAAATACCTCTGTAAATGACAATCTTTTGATTTTTTTACACACAATTGTCCATTTACAGAGTTATTTCTCCCACCCAGCATGGGTATGTGTAAAAATACACCACAAAACACATTATACTACTTCTCCTGAGTACGGCGATACCACATGTGTGGCACTTTTTTGCACCCTAACTGCGCTAAAGGGCCCAAAGTCCAATGAGTACCTTTAGGATTTCACAGGTCATTTTGCGGAATTTGATTTCCAGACTACTCCTCATGGTTTAGGGCCCCTAAAATGCCAGGGCAGTATAGGAACCCCACAAATGACCCCATTTTAGAAAGAAAACACCCAAAGGTATTCCGTTAGGAGTATGGTGAGTTCATAGAAGTTTTTATTTTTTGTCACAAGTTAGCGGAAATTGATTTTAATTGTTTTTTTTCACAAAGTGTCATGTTCCGCTAACTTGTGACAAAAAATAAAATCTTCTATGAACTCACCATACTCCTAACGGAATACCTTGGGGTGTCTTCTTTCTAAAATGGTGTCATTTGTGGGGTTCCTATAATGCCCTGGCATTTTAGGGGCCCTAAACCATGAGGAGTAGTCTTGAAACCAAATGTCGCAAAATGACCTGTGAAATCCTAAAGGTACTCATTGGACTTTGGGCCCTTTAGCGCAGTTAGGGTGCAAAAAAGTGCCACACATGTGGTATCGCCGTACTCAGGAGAAGTAGTATAATGTGTTTTGTGGTGTATTTTTACACATACCCATGCTGGGTGGGAGAAATAACTCTGTAAATGGACAATTGTGTGTAAAAAAAATGAAAACATTGTCATTTACAGAGATATTTCTCCCACCCAGCATGGGTATGTGTAAAAATACACCCCAAAACACATTATAGTACTTCTACTGAGTATGGCAATACCACATGTGTGGCACTTTTTTGCAGCCTAACTGAGCTAAGGGGTCCAAAGTCCAATGAGCACCTTTAGGCTTTACAGGGGTGCTTACAATTTAGCACCCCCCAAAATGTCAGGACAGTAAACACACCCCACAAATGACCCCATTTTGGAAAGTAGACACTTCAAGGTATTCAGAGAGGGGCATGGTGAGTCCGTGGCAGATTTCATTTTTTTTGTCGCAAGTTAGCAGAAATGGAAACTTTTTTTTTTTTTTTTTTTTTTTTGTCATTAAGTGTCATTTTCCGCTTACTTGTGACAAAAAATAATATCTTCTATGAACTCACTATGCCTCTCAGTGAATACTTTGGGATGTCTTCTTTCCAAAATGGGGTCATTTGGGGGGTATTTATACTATCCTGGAATTCTAGCCCCTCATGAAACATGACAGGGGGTCAGAAAAGTCATAGATGCTTGAAAATGGGAAAATTCACTTTTTGCACCATAGTTTGTAAACGCTATAACTTTTACCCAAACCAATAAATATACACTGAATGGGTTTTTTTTTATCAAAAACATGTTTGTCCACATTTTTCGCACTGCATGTATACAGAAATTTTACTTTATTTGAAAAATGTCAGCACAGAAAGTTAAAAAAAAATCATTTTTTTTGCCAAAATTCATGTCTTTTTTGATGAATATAATAAAAAGTAAAAATCGCAGGAGCAATCAAATAGCACCAAAAGAAAGCTTTATTAGTGACAAGAAAAGGAGCCAAAATTCATTTAAGTGGTAGGTTGTATGAGCGAGCAATAAACCGTGAAAGCTGCAGTGGTCTGAATGGGGAAAAAGTGCCTGGTCCTTAAAGAGAACCAGAGATGAAGCACCCTCTTGTATTTTACCTTATAAATCAGTGGGAACATGACAGTAAACACCTAATCTGCCCTTTGTTTCATTGTTCTCTGTGTAATCCGACTGTTATCACGTCTGATAAGAATCCCCGACTGAGAAGTCAGGCTGCTCCGTCTAGTTTTGCTACAGAAAGATTATAGCTAAGTCTGTCTTCTGTGGTGTTATTTCAAGCCCAAGCCTGCCCCCTTGTGGCTTTGCTATAATGACTCAGCAATAATCATTCCCAGCAAAGCCAGATTTAATTGCTCAGTCTGGGATTCTTGTGACTGCTGCTAACAGACACTTTTAGCAGTGAGGAGGAAACAGAGAGCATGGTAAGTGTTTTCTCTAATGTTCTTACTGATATACATGGTAAAATACACACGGGTGCTTCCTCTCTGGTTCCCTTTAAAGAGAATCTGTATTGTTAAAATCGCACAAAAGTAAACATACCAGTGCGTTAGGGGACATCTCCTATTACCCTCTGTCACAATTTTGCCGCTCCCCGCCGCATTAAAAGTGGTTAAAAACAGTTTTTAAAAGTTTGTTTATAAACAAACAAAATGGCCACCAAAACAGGAAGAAGGTTGATGTACAGTATGTCCACACATAGAAAATACATCCATACACAAGCAGGCTGTATACAGCATTCCTTTTGAATCTCAAGAGATCATTTGTGTGTTTCTTTCCCCCCTGAGGGGGGAGTGCATAGCAGAACCACAACACTGAAGAACTTGGCAGCCTTCCAGACACAGGCTGACAAGTCTGACAAGGGAAAGATACATTGATTTATTACAGAGACTGTGATAGTACAAAGTGCTGCAGTAAGCTAGAACACATTAGAATAGCTTTTGGAACTTGTAGGATGATAAAAAACAGGATGCAATTTTTGTTACGGAGTCTCTTTAAGGGGTAGAAAGACTGTGGTCCTCAAGTGGTTAAATAGTGTGGCGGGCGGCATGTATGTATCAGAGTGGCCGCCGAGATCACTGCGGTCAGCTTGCCTAATCTCCCCTCCCTGCATATGTGCGCTTGCCCCTTGGTGTCCGCGCTGCCCCGCTTGTGTGTCCGCTCCCCCCCCCCCCAGGTGTCAGGCTCAGCATAGCGGCAGTCATACTTACTCTAGTCGCTCTCCAGGAATGCAGACCTGGTCTCCTCTCTCGTCGCTCCTCTAGTGATGGCTTCATCAATGACGCGTATTACAGAAGCCATCACTAGAAGAGCGACGAGAGAGACCAGGTCTGCATTACCGGAGAGCGGCTGGAGTAAGTATGACTGCCGCTATGCTGAGCCTGACACCCGGGGGAAAGCGGACACACAGGGGCTCATGGGGGCCACACAGGGAACACCCAAGGGCACACGGGGGACACCTGAGGACTACACTGAGGACTCCTAAGGGCACATGGGAGACACTGAGGACACATGCGGGACACCTAAGGGGGGGGATACTGAGGGCACATGGGGACACTAAGGGCACATAGGGGAGTCAGGGGACACCTGAGGGTACATTGTGGACTCCTGAGGACATTAATTGGGGTAGAACACCTACAAGACGCTCCTGGAATATAGACGCACCAGGTTTACTATATATTATTTTTTTCCTTGCTTTTTTCCCTCAAAACCTGGGTGTGTCTTATATTCCAGAGCATCTTATACGGTGAAAAATGCGGTATTTAATAGCTAGATTAAATGTACCCCTGGTGTAAACCTTAAAGGCATACTGAACTACTGAGCCTGCGCAGTACACTCCAGACAATATGGACTTGATTGACAGCGGCCCTCGCGCAGGTGCAGTAGAGGACAGCCTGGCAAGATTGGCCTCTGCACCGGAGCGGACCGGGAGCTAGCAGCTTAGAGTGGAGCTGCGGCATGGGACATAGCGGCTGCCAGGGGCTGGAGGAAGCCCCGGGTAAGTAGATTTTTTTTCTTTAAACTGTCTGGATATTACCTTTAATTACGGGGGCGCTGTCCCAGGCTGCATGAGGTCCCGGGAAAGATCCCGCATTTAGCCGCGGGACGTCCCGGCCTCGGTACTCTGGCCACCGTACATTGCATGAACTAGCAGCGGCATCTATAGACGCCGTGCCAGTTCAATGCCCGCAGCCCCGCTCCAGTCTCTTTCGTCTTTCTCTTCCGGCAGAGCAGGGCTACGGGAAGATGGCGCCCGAAGCCCTGTACTGGAGACTATTTGTGTCCCCATTACAAGGCTTGGGGCGCCATCTTGCCGTAGCCCTGCTCTGCCTGCGCGGGAGACTGCAGGCGGACCGTCTGGGAGATGCGCGCCAGAGGCCGGGTGTGGAGACTTCTGTCAGGTGAGTACTAAATTCCTTTTTTTGCAGGTGAAATGTTTGCCCCCATTGCGTTTATTTTGTGCTGACATGTTTGCCCCCATTGCATTTATTTTGTGCTGACATGTTTGCCCCCATTGCGTTTATTTTGTGCTGAAATGTTTGCCCCCATTGCGTATATTTTGTGCTGACATGTTGTCCACATTGCGTTTATTTTGTGCTGACATGTTGCCCATTGCGTTTATTTTCTGCTGACATGTTGCCCATTGCGTTTATTTTCTGCTGACATGTTGCCCACATTGCGTTTATTTTGCGCTGAAATGTTGCTCACATTGCGTTTATTTTGTGCTGACATGTTGCCCACATTGCGTTTATTTTGTGCTGACATGTTGCCCACATTACATTTATTTTGTGCTGACATGTTGCCCATTGCGTTTATTTTCTGCTGACATGTTGCCCACATTGCGTTTTATTTCTGTAGTCTGGGGTAACTGTTGCTGCATTTATTATTCAATGGTCATAGTTGGCTATGTTTGCGGGTTACGGTATACTATTAAATAGCATCACACAGTTTCTACACACCCATGATGCGAATCCTCGTTTGACCATATCATGGCATAAACGCTGCTTTCCTATGCCTCGCTGTTACATCATTATGCTAGCTCCGCCCATACAATGTCATGGCCACGCCCATTTTCGGCACGGCGCACCAAGCTTGGCGCAGCCCCCCCCATTTTTCGCCACCCACTACCCCCCCGACCCAGGTTGAACCGACAAAAATCTGGTCACTCTACTTTAATGAATGCACAGTTTGAAGCAGAGACAGTATGTAACCTATTCAGAACTGGAAGGGTTAATGGAATGCAGAAGCAATAGTATGCAATCAATAGAGCCCCAGCAAGCACTGGCAGGGTTAATGGAATGTGTATGATGCAGCACAGACAGTATATAATGTATATAGTACAGTGCAGCACTGGAAGGGTTAAAGGTATGCACTGTATGTACGCAGACAGAAAATCATTATTAGAGCCCCCACAACAGCGAAAAAAAGGTTAATGGAATGCATTAGAAGAGCCAGAGCTCCGTTTAGCTCCGGGAGGGGTTAATGGAAAGCGAATGGCAGCAGAAGTTACACTTTGTAATATCTTAGCTTACAACCTCTAACCCCAGGTCAATGGTCTGTGCAGTGGCGGACATACGGCCGTGCAGGCTGGGCCGCCACACGAGGGCCCCTGAAGTTCCGTTGCTTCAGGGGCCCATTAAGTATTTTTTTTTTATATTTAAAAAAAAAAAAATTTCCCTGGAGGGCCCCGACTCCTATCTTCCCTCCCTCCCTCACCTCGGGGGCCCCCCTCCCGGTATGCACGGCAGGAGAGCGGCAAATACAGGAAGTCTCCGGGGCTCCAGGCAGGCGCTAGAGGCTCAGCCACCACTTGGACTCCGATGTCTCCACTCCTCTGTATACTGCTCGCTATTTCCTGGTTTAGTAGCGAGCAGTATATAGAGGAGTGGAGACATCGGAGTCCAAGCGGCGGCTGAGCCTCTAGTGCCTGCCTGGAGCCCCGGAGACTTCCTGTATTTGCCGCTCTCCCGCCGCGCATACCGGGAGGGGGGCCCCCGAGGTGAGGGAGGGAGGGAGGATAGGAGTCGGGCCCCCCACCCGGATAGCTACCCACCCACCCACCCGGCTACCTAACCACCTACCCACCCGGCTACCTACCCACCCACCATGCTTCCTACCTACCTACTTGGATAGCTACCCACCCACCCGGCTCCCTACCTACCCACCATGCTACCTAACCACCTACCCACCCGGCTACCTACCCACCCACCAGGCTTCCTACCTACCTACCCACCCGGATAGCTACCCACCCGGCTACCTACCTATCTACCCGGCTACCTAACCACCTACCCACCCGGCTACCTACCCACCCACCAGGCTTCCTACCTACCTACCCGATTACCTAACCTCCACCCGGCTACCTACCCACCCACCAGGCTACCTACCCACCCGGCTACCTACCTACCCACCCGGCTACCTAACCACCTACCCACCCGGCTACCTACCCCCCCACCAGGCTTCCTACCTACCTAACCACCCACCCGATTACCTAACCACCCACCAGGCTACCTACCCACCCGGCTACCTACCTACCCACCCGGTTACCTACCTAACCACCCACCCGGCTACCTACCTACTGGGCTAGTTACCAACCCACCCACCAGGCTACCTACCCATCCAGCTACCTACATACCTACCCACCCGGCTACCTACCTAACCACCCACTCAGCTACCTACCCACCCGGCTACCTACCTACCTACCTAACTACCCACCCGGCTACCTACCTACCTACCGGGCTAGTTACCAACCCACCCACCAGGCTACCTACCCACCCGGCTACCCACCCACCAGGCTACCTACCTACCGGGCTAGTTACCAACCTACCCACCAGGCTACCTACCCACCTGGCTACCTACCTACCCACCCACCAGGATACCTACCCACCCACCCACCAGGCTACCTACCTACCCAGCTACCCAGTCACCCACCCGGCTACCTACCCACCCACCCGGCTACCTACCCACCCAGCTAAGGGCTACACACCCACCCACCCACCAGGCTACCTACCCAACCAGCTAACCAGCCACCCACCCGGGTACCTACCCACCCACCCACCAGGTTACCTTTCCACCCGGCTAAGGGCTACCTACCTACCCACCCACCAGGCTACCTACCCACCCACCAGGCTACCTACCCACCCAACCACCCATGGGAGCTGCACGCCGGATGGAGGCTGGGACAGGAGGTCTGCTGCTGCAGGTGAGTAAATGTTTTTGTTTTTTTACTTATATTAGCAGGTGTATGTTCTGGGCAGGTCTGACACATGATTGCACGTATTTTCTGCGCAAATCTGCCGACATGATTGCACGTATTTTCTGGGCATATCTGCCGACATGATTCCACGTATTTTCTGGGCATATCTGCCGACATGATTGCATGTATTTTCTGCGCAAATCTGCCGACATGATTGCACGTTTTTACTGGGCATATCTGCCGACATGATTGCACGTTTTTACTGGGCATATCTGCCGACATGATTGCACGTATTTTCTGGGCATATCTGCCGACTTGATTGCACGTATTTTCTGGGCATATCTGCTGACTTGATTGCACGTATTTTCTGGGCATATCTGCCGACTTGATTGCACTTATTTTCTGGGCATATCTGTCGACTTTATTGCACGTATTTTCTGGGCATATCTGCCGACATGATTGCACGTATTTTTCTGGGCATATCTGCCGACATGATTGCACGTATTTTCTGGGCATATCTGCCGACATGATGTGTATTTTCTTGAGAAAACCTGCACAATTATGTGAATTTTCTGGGGAAAGGGTCACCAAAACTTGGGCCCACTGTCTTTGCGTTGCACTTTTCAAGGGAACCTGAGGTGAAAATAATCTTGAGGCTGCCATATTTCTCTCCTTTTAAGCAATACCAGTTGCCTGGCTGCCGTGCTGGTCCTCTGCCTCTTATTCTTTCAACCATAGACCCTGAACAAGCATGCAGCAGGTCAGGGGTTTCTGACAATATTGTCAGAACTGAGAAGATTAGCTGCATGCTTGTTGCTGGTATATTTCAGTTTATTACTGCAGCCAAATAGATCAGCAGGGCCGCCAGGCAACTAGTATTGTTTAAAAGGAAATAAACCCTTACCCCGGGTTCGCTTTAAATTACAGTTAGCTCCGCCCTCATCCGGTCATTGCCACGCCCATTTTTTGCCGCAGCAAATTCTATTCACACCTGTTTTTGGCCGCGGCGTGCTTAGGTTATGGCCACACTCATTTTTTGCCCATAGGGGCCCACAATTGCAATTTTGCACAGGGGTCCACTGCTGGCTGTGTCCGCCACTGGGTCTGTGTGAATTAAGGCATCCTAATGGCATGTATTTATGCTTGAAAAAATATCTGTTTTCCCTTTTGATGTTGCATGTATATAAGCTGTCTGTACCACCAGTTTGCAAACTAACAGGATATAAGCCAGACGAAGGCTGCAAGGCCGAAAGCTTGCTTATTTTTATTCATTTTTAGTTAGCCAATAAATGGTATCATCCTGGTTTAAAACTTCTTACTTTGTAATAAGTTATCAGCTTCTTTTGAAAACTCTCCCTCCCACCCCCCACCAAAATGGAGAGAGAGCAATTAGCCTGACTCACCAGCAGGGCCGGATTACCGACCAGGCAACAAAAGCAGTCGCTTGGGGCCCCCATTCAGAGTCAAAGGGGCCCCATTAGCACATAAACCAGCCCTTGCCATCCTGTCAGCGGTGGTTGGATGGTATAATGGTTAAAAGGACTCTGAGCAGTGCAGTAACTATGGAAAGATGCATATCATTTTAAAGCTCTCTTTCTCCTCTTTCCAATGATATCTAAACGGCTGCTCTATGCCTTTTAGTTTTCGATATTTTCGCGATTGAAATCGCGGCCACAGGACAACATTTCTCCAAAGTCAGCGGTGGCTGGATGGTATAATGGTTAAAGGGACTCTGAGCAGTGCAGTAACTATGGAAAGATGCATATCATTTTAAAGCTCACTTTCTCCTCTTTCCAATGATATCAAAACGGCTGCTCTATGCCTTTTAGTTTTCGATATTTTCGCGATTGAAATCGCGGCCACAGGACAACTTTTCTCCAAAGTCAGCGGTGGCTGGATGGTATAATGGTTAAAGGGACTCTGAGCAGTGCAGTAACTATGGAAAGATGCATATCATTTTAAAGCTCACTTTCTCCTCTTTCCAATGATATCCAAACGGCTGCTCTATGCCTTTTAGTTTTCGATATTTTCGCGATTGAAATCGCAGCCACAGGACGACTTTTCTCCAAAGTCAGCGGTGGCTGGATGGTATAATGGTTAAAGGGACTCTGAGCAGTGCAGTAGCTATGGAAAGATTCATATCATTTTAAAGCTCTCTTTCTCCTCTTTCCAATGATATACAAACAGCTGCTCTATGCCTTTTAGTTTTTGATATTTTCGCGATCGAAATTGCGGCCACAGGACGACTTTTCTCCAAAGTCAGCGGTGGCTGGATGGTATAATGGTTAAAGGGACTCTGAGCAGTGCAGTAACTATGGAAAGATGCATATCATTTTAAAGCTCTTTTTCTCCTCTTTCCAATGATATACAAACGGCTGCTCTGTGCCTTTTAGTTTTTGATATTTTCACGATCGAAATCACGGCCACAGGACGACTTTTCTCCAAAGTTGGCAGCTCGATTCAGCACAATGCAATGAAATATAAGGAACCCAGGGGGATATAATTACAAACATCATGCTGGTAGGTGTGAGGATGTAATGAATTAGTTGTGGGTATGCTTAAAGAGAATCTGTATTGTTAAAATCGCACAAAAGTAAACATACCAGTGTGTTAGGGGACATCTCCTATTACCCTCTGTGACAATTTCACCGCTCCCCGCCACATTAAAAGTAGTCAAAAACAGTTTTAAAAAGTTTGTTTATAAACAAACAAAATGGCCACCAAAACAGGAAGTAGGTTGATGTACAGCATGTCCACACATAGAAAATACATCCATACACAAGCAGGCTGTATACAGCCTTACTTCTGAATCTCAAGAGATCATTTGTGTGTGTTTAGCTTTTGTCCCCAGCTTCTCTCATGCACTGAACATTACAGGCTTCCTGCAGACAGCTCTGCCTATGCCTATGTCATTAATTCCTCAGTATGTGACAGACCAGCTCCTTTCACAGCCTCCAGAGGAGGATTTTTATCCAGCTCTCTTCTATCACTGATAAGATAGCAGAGAAGCTGCTGGCTTATGTAAATAAAACACACACTGGAGTGTGCATAGAGGAGCAGTTCAACACTGAAGAACTTGGCAGCCTTCCAGACACAGGCCGACAAGTCTGACAGGGGAAAGATACATTGATTTATTACAGAGATGGTTATAGTAGAAAGAGCTGCAGTAAGCCACAACACATTAGAATAGGTTTAGGAACGTGTAGAAAAAACATTGTAATTTTTGTTACAGAGTCACTTTAAAGGCATATCCACAGGCACTGCTTGGAGTCCCTTTAAGGGCTCTGCCACTGACACAGGAGACCAGGGTTCGAATCTCAGCTCTGCCTGTTCAGTAAGCCAGCACCTATTCAGTAGGAGACCGTAGGCAAGTCTCTCTAACACTGCTACTGCCTATAGGGCGCGTCCTAGTGGCTGCAGCTCTGGCGCTTTGAGTCCACCAGGAGAAAAGCGCGATATAAATGTTATTTGTCTTGTCTTGTCAAATGATGCCGTGCGCTGCTGATTGTCTTCAGAGCCAGGCTCTCCTCCTAGGTCCCCCTTCTGCTACTGTGCGCTCTGCCGCTGCCCACTCCACCCTCCCTTCCCACAGAGAACCACAGCTGCAGCAAGAATGATAGCAGCAGATGGAAAACATTCACTCACCTATCCATGATCCAAGCAATAGAGATCCCGTCATCTGAAACCCATCTGTCTCTTCTACAGTGCAGCCGCTCGCTCTGAACTTCCTGATTCTCAGATCAGACATGAAGTAGGAAGTAGTAATAGTAGTAGTAACAGAGCGGCAGCACTCTAGAGGAGACAGATGGGCTCCGGATGACGGGACCTCTATTGCTTGGATCGCAATAGGTGAATGTGATTCATCTGGTGCTGTCATTCTCCCCCACTGCAGCTGCCTTCTCTGCTGGACTATCATATTCACTGGGATGGAGGCTGCATGGTGGCTGTCTAGTTTGGGAGGAAATTGGTTGTTCGGTGGTGGGAGTGGTTATGTAATTCTGTCTGGGGAACGGCTTCCGGTTTGGCGGTGTCCAGAGCTTTCTGCTATTGCCAGGCTGGAGATGCAGGGGGAAAGTGCTGCTGCTGTGATATCTGGCGCCCTCTTCACAGGGGTGCCCCAGCCCCTGAGTACAAATGTCCCAGCCATTCATCTCTCACTCTGCATTTTGCCGCTGCTATTCCCTGCATTGTGCACCCACAGAGGAAAGCGTGCTGTTGCCCATAGCAACCAGTAGCTCGGCTGCCCGGTGTGTGCGACATATTGCTGTGCAGCTGCATCTTCTGATTCTATTACGACATGATGGGGGGGCCCAAATCAGTTACTTTGCTTAGGGCCCCATTTAGCCTTAATCCGGCTCTGCTCACCAGCACAGGCAGGCACATCAGATTCCTTCCAGTCAGCACTGACAGCATGCTTCCATACCTCCCAACATTTTGAGATGAGAAAGAGGGACGCTTAAGCCACACCCCTGCCACGCCCCCGACAAACCCCTAGTCACGCATATCATAAACATTTTGTAGGAAAAATGTTGTGTTATAATTCAAACCACACGGATTCCTTCTATCCTGGTTCATTTCCCTTAATATTAACATTTAAAAATAAAAAAATACATCAATTTAAAGGATGGGAATCAAGTTTGCAGTAAATTAAACACTTTTTCAGCAGAAAAAAAAAAATATTTTGACATAGATCTATACGAGTCCTGAAAGAGGGACAAATGGGGAGGAAAGAGGGACAGGGTTCTCAAAGAAGGCCTGTCCCTCCAAAAGAGGGACAGCTGGGAGCTATGTTACACACAGTGGCTAAACAATACACTTACACACATTGCACAGACAATACACTTACACACATTGCACAGACAACACACATTGCACAGACAACACACTTACACACATTGCACAGACAAAACACTTACATTGCACAGACAATACACTTACACCCATTGCACAGACAGCACACTTACACCCATTGCACAGACAGCACACTTGAAACACTTCCTAGAAGGACCTGAAGGACCTGTGCTTACTATTAAAGAGAATCTGTATTGTTAAAATCGCACAAAAGTAAACATACCAGTGCGTTAGGGGACATCTCCTATTACCCTCTGTCACAATTTCACCGCTCCTCGCCGCATTAAAAGTGGTTAAAAACAGTTTTTAAAAGTTTGTTTACAAACAAACAAAATGGCCACCAAAACAGGAAGTAGGTTAATGTACAGTATGTCCACACATAGAAAATACATTCATACACAAGCAGGCTGTATACACCCTTCCTTTTGAATCTCAAGAGATCATTTGTGTGTTTCTTTCCCCCTGCAGCTATCTTCCACTTAAGTGTCAGGCTGTTTCTTCCTGCAGAGTCCAGACAGCTGTGCCTGTATGTAATTCCTCAGTATGTGAAAGCCCAGCCAGCTCAGAGGAGGATTTATCCAGCTTGTAAAAGATAAGAGAGAAGAGAGAAGCTTACCTAATCTAAATAATACACAGGCAGTGTGCAGAGAGGGGCCTAGAGGGGGAGATGCATCACAGAACCACAACACTGAAGAACTTGGCAGCCTTCCAGACACAGGCTGACAAGTCTGACAAGAGAGAGATAAGTTGATTTATTACAGAGATGGTGATAGTAGAACGTGCTGCAGTAAGCCAGAACACATTAGAATAGCTTTTGGAACTTGTAGGATGATAAAAAACAGGATGCAATTTTTGTTACGGAGTCTCTTTAAGGCCTAAAAGAATCAGTTAGACAGAGATAACATGGGCTAGAAATTTAATTTTTGCAAATAAACAATATACCATGAAGCAATAAGTTCAGTATTAAAGTTCAGCCTAATATAATACTTTCAATCTTAGAAATGCAATGGGTTTGAGGCAGATAACATAACAGCAAGAAATAAATGTCCGCATTAGATTTTGGTACAATACATAAATACCAACTTTATGAATAGTATATGACCGAAACCGGGTCAGGAAAATATGGCGTGGGGAAAAAATGGCGCACAGTGATAAATCTTTTAAAACGGTATTTATAGTTTTAAGGATATGCAGTAACTTTATTTAAAACGCTATTTATCGTTGGTCTGACCCCCGCCCCTCATGTCCTGCGGTGTCCCCCGGTTCCTGTCTTCTGCCTCCCCCGCCCCCCCTCGCACGTCCAATTTTGTCTCCCAGTGATTTCATCTCTGCCCCGGACTGGAGTGTAATGCTACAACAGTCCTACCTAAGCAGATCTTACGAACAGCTGGTGGATGTATCTGCTCGCTGCCGCTGATGACTTCCTGATGCACCAATCACGCTGGGGGCGCTGCTCCAGAACTGCCAATCACCGCTGCTCATGTCTCTGCTCCGTCTGCTAATTGGACCCAATGCTCCCGCCTCCGAGACCATCGCGTCCAATTAGCAGACGGAGCAGAGACATGAGCAGCGGTGATTGGCAGTTCTGGAGCAGCGCCCCCAGCGTGATTGGTGCATCAGAAAGTCATCAGCGGCAGCGAGCAGATACATCCATCAGCTGTTCGTAAGATCTGCTTAGGTAGGACTGTTGTAGCATTACACTCCAGTCCGGGGCAGAGATGAAATCACTGGGAGACAAAATTGGACCTGCGAGGGGGGGCGGGGGAGGCAGAAGACAGGAACCGGGGGACACCGCAGGACATGAGGGGCGGGGGTCAGACCAACGATAAATAGCGTTTTAAATAAAGTTACTGCATATCCTTAAAACTATAAATACCGTTTTAAAAGATTTATCACTGCGCCATTTTTTCCCCACGCCATTTTTGACTGTACGCGACTGAAACACCTAGTTACAACTTCAGTTCAATGCTAGGTCAGTCTGAGCTGAATTGAACTGGATATGCCCCAACCTTAACAAGTATTCGTGTATGACCCTGATATGGCCTCTTTCCTAGCACAGGCAATGATCATTTAGTACATAGGCAATACAACACATCCTGGGCAGCACAAGCTTTGGATAAATCTTAATTTATAAAACCTGGCAAGCAAAATACAACTTTGTGTGAGGACCTGAGAGTACAATCAGAACCAGTGGTGAGTAACCAGGGAGATAATGGCTTCAATAAATCAAAGGGTGTTCGATAACAAAATCCCAGTCCTTAAAATACCGCATTCGGTATTTTACACTTCACTGTGCTAATTCATCAATATTTTCACACATGTGGTAGATGTTCGGTAAGTTACCGAAGAGGTCCGTGCAGTGAGGGCATTACAATAGGAAAGAGGCAGCACCGACATCCCTATACATGTGCCTTTTATATTTGTTGCGCTGCCTCTGCTCTTGCTGAATCTGTCTCATTAGTCTTAAGTTTCTATTTACTTGCCACAGCTTAGATGAACTGCTGAGAAACATTACACATTCCCTGCTTAGGTCATTTTGCCACAAGCTCCCACTTGCATCCCTGCATATTTAAACAGGCACTCAAGGGGTTACACTACCGAAGGGTGCCTAGAAAAGAAGGGTGCAAAATAACTTTAATTCTTTTCTCTCCCCTGGCTGCCTGGGGGGGTCTGTTCCACCCGAGAAGCCTGGCCAACCTATCAGCAGCACTTGCAGGGGACAGGGGAGGTTTCTATGGTCCTGTCACACACGGAGAAGGCATTCCAAGCTCCTTATCGACAGGGGAGAGCTGGAGATTAGAGTTGGGCCGAACCTCCGATTTTAGGTTCACGAACCGGGTTCGCGAACTTTCGCGGAATGTTCGGTTCGCGTTAAAGTTCGCGAACCGCAATAGACTTCAATGGGGATGCGAACTTTGAAAAAAAAAAATTATGCTGGCCACAAGAGTGATGGAAAAGATGTTTCAAGGGGTCTAACACCTGGAGAGGGGGCATGGCGGAGTGGGATACACGTCAAAAGTCCCCAAGAAAAATCTGGATTCCACGCAAAGCAGCGTTTTAAGGGCAGAAATCACATTGAATGCTAAATGACAGGCCTAAAGTGCTTTAAAACATCTTGCATGTGTATACATCAATCAGGTAGTGTAATTAAGGTACTTCTTCACACTGACACACCAAACTCACCGTGTAACGCACCGCAAACAGCTGTTTGTGTAGTGACGGCCGTGCTGGACTGGTGCGCACCATGGCGAGAGTGCAGGTTTTGGTGGCTTTACAGCCCATATGGTCGCCTGGCTGATGTAGCTGAATGACAGAACAGTGACTGTCCAGCTGATCAAATTTGGTCTGACCACAATGAAGCAACGACCTTATTATCTTTTGTGTGCCCCCCGAGACACTCATCTAGGCGCCGGTCATTGCTTCATTGTGATACGCAAGCCCCTTCACCACGGCAAGGTAATGATCACGAAGGGGAATGGGCGCATGTACATGCCTTTTCTTTTGTTGTTGCAGCTGCCCGCAGTGCAGCCAGAAAAATTAGGCAGTCATGTACACGCACCAGAAAAATTATTACAGCGGCCTAAAAAATTCAGCAATCCGCCTGGAGTCCCGGACCCTGTTGGTGGTGGCGGAGAAGGTAGTCAAGCGGCCTGCAGGCAGACATGCTGTGTGGAGGGACTGGGAGCGACTTAGTCTTCTTGGGGCAGGCCAGGCAGCCAGTCACACGCGTGCAGGCAGAGATGCTGTGTGTGCGGGGACTGACTTAGTCTTGGGGCGATCCGGGATCCATGCCTCATTCATTTTGATAAAGGTGAGGTACTTAACACTTTTGTGACTTAGGTGACTTCTCTTCTCAGTGACAATGCCTCCAGCTGCGCTGAAGGTCCTTTCTGACAGGACGCTTGCGTCTACCTGTTTTGTCCATATCGGGTATGCACGGAGTGGTATATCACACTGTGTGCACTCACATAGGTAGGTGGGTTCACTTAACTGCACAGGTATGCGCACTGATGCGGTGGGTTCACTGAACAGAACAGGTATGCAGTGGCGGGTTCACTGAACAGAACAGGTATGCAGTGGCGGGTTCACTGAACAGGTATACAGTGGCGGGTTCACTGAACAGAACAGGTATACAGTGGCAGGTTCACTGAACACAACAGGTATGCAGTGGCGGGTTCACTGAACAGTACAGGTATACAGTGGCGGGTTCACAGAACAGGTATGCAGTGGCAGGTTCACTGAACAGAACAGGTATGCAGTGGCGGGTTCACTGAACAGTACAGGTATACAGTGGCTGGTTCACTGAACAGAACAGGTATACAGTAGCGGGTCCACTGAACAGAACAGGTATGCAGTGGCAGGTCCACTGAACAGAACAGGTATACAGTGGCAGGTTCACTGAACACAACAGGTATGCAGTGGCGGGTTCACTGAACAGTACAGGTATACAGTGTATACAGGTATACAGTGGCGGGTTCACTGAACAGAACAGGTATACAGTAGCGGGTCCACTGAACAGAACAGGTATGCAGTGGCGGGTTCACTGAACAGTACAGGTATACAGTGGCGGGTTCACAGAACAGGTATGCAGTGGCAGGTTCACTGAACAGAACAGGTATGCAGTGGCGGGTTCACTGAACACAACAGGTATGCAGTGGCGGGTTCACTGAACAGAACAGGTATGCAGTGGCGGGTTCACTGAACAGTACAGGTATACAGTGGCGGGTTCACAGAACAGGTATGCAGTGGCAGGTTCACTGAACAGAACAGGTATGCAGTGGCGGGTTCACTGAACACAACAGGTATGCAGTGGCGGGTTCACTGAACAGAACAGGTATGCAGTGGCGGGTTCACTGAACAGTACAGGTATACAGTGGCGGGTTCACAGAACAGGTATGCAGTGGCAGGTTCACTGAACAGAACAGGTATGCAGTGGCGGGTTCACTGAACACAACAGGTATGCAGTGGCGGGTTCACTGAACAGTACAGGTATGCAGTGGCGGGTTCACTGAACAGTACAGGTATACAGTGGCAGGTTCACTGAACACAACAGGTATGCAGTGGCGGGTTCACTGAACAGTACAGGTATGCAGTGGCGGGTTCACTGAACAGTACAGGTATACAGTGGCGGGTTCACTGAACACAACAGGTATGCAGTGGCGGGTTCACTGAACAGAACCGGTATACAGTAGCGGCTCCACTGAACAGAACCAGTATACAGTGGCGGGTACACTGAACAGAACAGGTATACAGTAGCGGGTTCACTGAACACAACAGGTATGCAGTGGCGGGTTCACTGAACAGAACAGGTATACAGTGGCGGGTTCACAGAACAGAACAGGTATACAGTGGCGGGTTCACAGAACAGAACAGGTATACAGTAGCGGGTCCACTGAACAGAACAGGTATGCAGTGGTGGGTTCACTGAACAGTACAGGTATACAGTAGCGGGTTCACTGAACAGAACAGGTATACAGTAGCGGGTCCACTGAACAGAACAGGTATGCAGTGGCGGGTTCACTGAACAGTACAGGTATACAGTGGCGGGTTCACAGAACAGGTATGCAGTGGCAGGTTCACTGAACAGAACAGGTATGCAGTGGCGGGTTCACTGAACAGGTATACAGTGGCGTGTTCACTGAACAGAACAGGTATACAGTGGCGGGTCCACTGAACAGAACAGGTATGCAGTGGCGGGTTCACAGAACAGGTATGCAGTGGCAGGTTCACTGAACAGAACAAGTATGCAGTGGCGGGTTCACTGAACAGGTATACAGTGGTGGCGGGTCCACTGAACAGAACAGGTATGCAGTAGCAGGTTCACTGAACACAACAGGTATGCAGTGGTGGGTTCACAGAACAGGTATGCAGTGGTGGGTTCACAGAACAGGTATGCAGTGGCAGGTTCACTGAACAGGTATGCAGTGGCGGGTTCACTGAACAGGTATGCAGTGGCGGGTTCACTGAACAGGTATGCAGTGGTGGGTTCACTGAACAGGTATGCAGTGGTGGGTTCACTGAACAGGTATGCAGTGGTGGGTTCACTGAACAGGTATGCAGTGGTGGGTTCACTGAACAGGTATGCAGTGGTGGGTTCACAGTACAGGTATGCAGTGGTGGGTTGACAGAACAGGTATGCAGTGTTGGGTTCACTGAACAGGTATGCAGTGGTGGGTTCGAAGTACAGGTATGCAGTGGTGGGTTTACAGTACAGGTATGCAGTAGTGGGTTCACAGAACAGGTATGCAGCCAGGAACAAGCTAAGCCTAACTAATCTTTCCCTATGAGAGACAGTCTGCAGCAGCTCGCCCTACTCTCACTAATGCAGGCACACGAGTGACCGTAATGGCCGCCACTGCCTGCCTTATATAAGGGAGGTGGGGCTCCAGGGCTAGTGTACCCTAATTGGCTACACTGTGCCTGCTGACTGTGATGTAGAGGGTCAAAGTTGACCCTCCATGTGCATTATGGGGCAAACCGAACTTCCGCAAAGGTTCGCCTGCGGGACGCGAACGCGAACCACGGAAGTTCGCATGGAACCGTTCGCAGGCGAACCGTTCGGCCCAACTCTACTGGAGATAAACACCGCACATTTTATCGAATGCTGTGAGCTTGATGAATTAACATTTGCTGACATTTTACTGACATGTGTTGAGGTAATCACTTAACAAGTCGGTAATTTATCTCTCTGCACAGGAATGTCTGCTTCTCATGCGGTAACTGCTTTGATGAATTAACATTTTACTAAGTGCTCCGTAAAGTCAGCTGTTTTCAGCATTACCGAATGCGGTAATGCTTGATGAATTGAAGCCAATCTCCCTCTAAACAGTTTTTAAGCCCTGTGATTGCAGCGATCTCAGTGCAGAATAGTCCGCTAACAGTTTCTGTCCTAACACTGACAAGCTATGCACTGAGGATCTCTGGTTTGAGCAACTAGGACCAGACGGTTCGGAGTGACAACAACTTAGCACTCTCAAAACTCGGACACAGATCACTTGAAACAGAACAATACTGTACACATGTTATGACCATACATTTGCCCTTACATGAGGGCCTCGGGAGCGGTTGCCAGGTAGGAACAGTCACTAGCCGTATTCGCCTGTGGACAATGTTGGATAGGCCGTCTTGGAACAGACACAAGCTGTATTCGCCTGTGTATGGCTCTCAATTAGCAATGCAATAAACAGACATAAGCAGTTTTTAGCCTATGTATAGCTTCTCTATCAGCGATGCAATAAACAGACATAAGCAGATTTCAGCCTATGTATAGCTTCTCTATCAGCGATGCAATAAACAGACATAAGCAGATTTCAGCCTATGTATAGATTCTCTATCAGCGATGCAATAAACAGACATAAGCAGACTTCAGCCTATGTATCACTCTCTTTCAGTGGTGCAATGGACAGTCACAGGGAGGCCAGATTAAATGCAAATAAACTGTAAAGATCTCACCCATAGGGATACCGCTGGTGTCTTGCTTTGGTTTATGGGTAAGCTCAATCATGGGCATGGAACTGGTCTGCTTCCAGGCAGCTTGTCTCACTTTCTCTGTCAGTCTCCTCTAGATCAGGCCACAATGTCACACTGGTGTCTTCTCTCTCCTCAGACCCAGCTCAGCTTCTGTACTCACGATCTCTGGCTTCACAAGCCCAGCACAGCTCCTGCAGTTCCAGGCCTTCTCTCTCCAGCCTCTCTTCACCACACGCACTCTGCATTAGTGTTGTCCGGATCATGAACGATTCGGATCATTGATCCGAATCTATTTTGTGAGTCGAATCATCCGAATCATCAAAATGAGTGATTCGGATTGCAAAAGGGGCGGGGCCAGGAGCGACACGCCCCCTCTCAGTGGGCAGCGGGGTCCTGGAAGCAGAGCAGAGCAGAGAAGAGATGGATCGCTCTGCTGGAGGGGACTCAGGGGAGCCAGCCTTGCAGGGACAGGTAGAGGGGACATCGGTGCCACTGCCAGATACTGGCTATAATGTGCTGCTCATTACAGGCTGTCTGTTCTGGAGTTGTGCACAGTGAACACATTGGAAGCTTTTGGCTCAGCACAGCTCAGTAACTTTGCAGGCACTGTGAGTGCAGCGTAATATGATCCTCCTGCACTCGGCACTAAACAGCTGCACTTTGCTTTGGGGAATGCTTTCTTTCACTGTGCGACGTTTGCATTCAAAGTACACAGATGAGCATATAGGTGAAATACATGTAAAGCATATGATTGCAGCATGTGGGTATTGTGTGCAAGCAAACATTTCTGCTCTCTGCTCGTCCCTCCTCCCTTCTCTGTCCACTCCTTGCCCTCTGTCCATCTTCTCCCCTTGTCTGTGTGTCCACCCCCCTCTCCTTCTCCTGCCCTGCTAGTCATTTCACACCTCCCCCCCCCAATGCTTCCCTTGTAAAATGATCCGAGATTCGGATCAAAGATCCAGATCTTTTCAATGATCCGATTCGAATCATCCGGATCATTGAAAAGATCCGAACTTCCCATCTCTACTCTCCATGTGCTTCTCAGGGCCTGCCCACTTTCTTGTCTGGCACAAAAAAAGTTTTATTTAAAACAAACAAAAAAAATAACTCAACCCTCTGCTGCTGACATCCTGAATTGCAGCAAAAAAAAAAAAGAAACAGAGCCAGCCTCATTTTAACCGTGGCAACCGCTCCACCTCTAGCAAAGATCAATTAAAGGGGTACAACCCCGTTACAATTTTCTCCATTTTTTTTTTTTTAGTCCTCTACAAGACCTATTCCCATACAAACTCGTTAGATTGAAATCTATGTGGGGGACGGCCAATGTTAGGACAGGCAGACCTCCGGAGTTCCCCAGTAACCATTTCCTGGGGGTGCTCCCTTTTAGTGTTGGGCGAACACCTGGATGTGCAGGTTCGCGAACGTTCGCCGAACATGGCCGCGATGTTCGGGTGTTCGCGCCGAACTCCGAACATAATGGAAGTCAATGGGGACCCGAACTTTCGTGCTTTGTAAAGCTTCCTTACATGCTACATACCCCAAATTTGCAGGGTATGTGCACCTTGGGAGTGGGTACAAGAGGAAAAAAAATATTTGAAAAAGAGCTTATAGTTTTTGAGAAAATTGATTGTAAAGTTTCAAAGGAAAAAATGTCTTTTAAATGCGGAAAATGTAATTTTTCTTTGCACAGGTAACATGCTTTTTGTCACCATGCAATCATAAATGTAATACAGATAAGAGGTTCCAGGAAAAGGGACCGGTAACACTAACCCAGCAGCAGCACACGTGATGGAACAGGAGGAGGGCGGCGCAGGAGGAGAAGGCCACGCTTTGAGACACAACAACCCAGGCCTTGCATGAGGACAAGAAGCGTGCGGATAGCAATTTGCATTTTGCCGCCATGCAGTCATAAATGTAATACAGATCAGAGGTTCCGTAAAAAGGGACCAGCAACGCTAACCCAGCAGCAGCACACGTGATGGAACAGGAAGAGGCGCAGGAGGAGAAGGCCACGCTTTGAGATACAACAACCCAGGCCTTGCATGAGGACAAGAAGCGTGCGGATAGCAATGCATTTTGCCGCCATGCAGTCAGAAATGTAATACAGATAAGAGGTTCAATAAACAGGGACCGGAAACGCTAACCCATCACAGATGTTCATTGTTCATGTTACTTGGTTGGGGTCCGGGAGTGTTGCGTAGTCGTTTCCAATCCAGGATTGATTCATTTTAATTTGAGTCAGACGGTCTGCATTTTCTGTGGAGAGGCGGATACGCCGATCTGTGACGATGCCTTCGGCAGCACTGAAACAGCGTTCCGACATAACGCTGGCTGCCGGGCAAGCCAGCACCTCTATTGCGTACATTGCCAGTTCGTGCCAGGTGTGTAGCTTAGAGACCCAATAGTTGAAGGGTGCAGATGGATTGTTCAACACGGCTACGCCATCTGACATGTAGTCCTTGACCATCTTCTGCAGGCGAGCGGTGTTGGAGGTGGAACTGGGCGATTGCTGTTCTGTGGGCTGCTGCATGGGTGTCAGAAAATTTTGCCACTCCAAGGACACTGCCGATACCATTCCCTTGTGGGCACTAGCTGCAGCTTGCGTTCTTTGTTCCCCTCCTTGTCCTGGGTTTGCGGAAGTCAGTCTGTCGGCGTGGAACTGGCTAGAGGAGGAGGATGTCAATTTCCTCTCTAATGTCTCCACAAGGGCCTGCTGATATTCTTCCATTTTGACCTGTCGGACAGTTTCTCCAATGCGTTTGAGAACATTGTCTTTGTACCGTGGATCCAGAAGGGTATAAACCCAGTAATCCACGTCGTCCAGAATTCGAACAACGTGCGGGTCGCGTTCGATGCAGTCTAGCATGAATTGAGCCATGTCTGCCACAGTCCTAACAGAATCCTCATCATGTTGTTCTGAGCTTGACGCACCCTCATCATCATCACCAGCATCACGCCGTCGCCCACCTTCTTCCTCGTCTTCTTCTGCTGTCCATTCCCAATGAATCATGGAAGTCCAATGTGCACCGCTCTGTCCCTCGGCAGTGGGGGCGTCCAAGTCCTGCTCCAACTCCAGCTGTTCCTCCTCCTCTTCTTCAGCATAGCTGCCGGGAGGACCAGCGTTTCCTGAGGCAGATTGCCTGATGTTGGTATCATCATCACGCTGATCGTTGTCCTCTTGAGATTCCCCCACTTGCATCCTGACTGTGGCTTCCTTGGTCTGCAGCATTGATTTTTTCAGCAAACACAGCAGTGGTATCGTAATGCTGACTGAAAAGTTGTCACCGCTCACAAGCAACGTGGATTGCTCAAAATTTTGGAGGACTTGGCAGAGGTCCAACATGGTGGCCCAATCAGATCCACAGAAGCTTGGTAGCTGCCCGGATGCACCTCGGTACTGCGCCGTCATGTACTGGACCACTGCACTCTTCTGCTCGCAAAAGCGTGCTATCATGTGCAGCGACGAATTCCAGCGCGTGGGTACGTCACACACCAAGCGATGGTTCGGTAGACGGAACCGCTCCTGCATCTTGGTGAGTCCCTCCGAAGCGGTACTGGACTTTCGGAAATATTTGGCCACTTGTCGCACCTTCAGCAGAAGATCTGCCACGCCTGGGTATGTCCTCAGGAACCGTTGAACAACTAGGTTCATAACGTGTGCCAGGCAAGGGATGTGTCTCAGCTTAGCCAACTTTAAAGCGCGAATGAGATTGCTCCCATTGTCACACACAACCATGCCTGGTTTCAGGTCCAGCGGTGCCAGCCACAAATCGGTCCTTGATTCCCTTCCAAATTTCTTCACCTGTGTGCTGCTTATTTCCAAGGCAGATCAGCTTCAGTAAGGCTTGCTGACGCATGGCAACAGCTGTGCTGCACTGCTTCCACGATCCTATTGCTGGGTTACCGATGCCGGATGAGGTACCGCTTTGAGAGGCGTTGGAGGAGAAGGAGTCAGAGTCGAGGTAGGTGCTGCTGTTATCTCTGAGGGATGCCGGTCCAGCAGTTTGCGGCGTGGGCAACACCCGCGCCGTAACCGGTGAGGAGTCGCTGCCAGGCTCCACAAGGTTCACCCAGTGCGCCGTCAGGGAGATGTATCGACCCTGGCCAAAGGCACTCGTCCAGGTGTCTGTGGTGAGGTGAACCTTGCAGGCAACGGCATTTTTCAAGCTTCTGGTTATTTTGCTAACCACGTGCTCATGTAACGCTGGCACTGCAGACCACGCAAAATAGTATCGGCTGGGAACCACGTAACGTGGGATGGCCAGCGCCATCATGCGCTTGAAGCTGTTTGTCTCCACCACGCGATATGGCAGCATTTCGGTGGCCACAAACTTGGCTATGCTGGCTGTTAGTGCCACGGCCCGGGGGTCATTTGCTGTCAATTTTCTCTTGCGCTCTAACATCTCCAGGACAGACAACTGAACCATAGGATCGCACACCGAAGGACAGTTGGTTGTTGTTGTCGTGGTCGTTGAAGACTAGGAAACGTCAAGAGGACTGTTGCGGAAACTGACATCGTCGTCTACTACGGATGTTTGTGTACCACGTAATGGCTGGGCTGCTGCTGAGGAGGGTCTGGTGACAACGGAGGCAGTGTTGCTGGGGGCTGGAAGCGAGCCGCTACCCTGGCCTTGCGTGTTTGACCACAGAGTGCTATGTTTGGCTACCATGTGGCGGCGCATGCTGGTGGTGGAGAGGTTGTTGATATTTTTCCCCCTGCTCAGTCGGGTCCTGCACACCTTGTAAATCACCATGGTAACATCCTCCCTGCAGTCGTCGAAGAAAGCCCATACTTTTGAGCTCCTGCTTTGCTGGCGAGATACTTTCGTGCCTCTTTGGCGTCTCACTTCTACGGCTATGCCTGTTGTGTCCGAAATACCCCGCCTACTTTGTGGCACACGGCGAACTCTTGCAGCAGTGGGTTCTGCAGCAGACTCATCTGTTCTGCTGCTATCCCGACAGCGAGGTTGTACTCGATAATCCGGGTCTGTGTCCACATCGTCCAAAACCTCCTCTTCCATCTCCTCATCTGTGACTGTGTGTGTGTGCAGTGGACTAGAGCTCCACAGAACACCCTCTGCGCACCTCACTCCCATGTCTTCAAGATGTTCTTGGTGGACCTCCTGCAATTCCAATTCCTGCGCACATTGCTCAGGGATTTGGGTGTCTTCGTCCTCGCCTTGCATTTCAGTGAGTGGTGCATTTACCTCGCACAATGGTTGTGAATCCGGGCACAACATTTCTGGCTGTTCCATTGTTTGTGGGGGTAGGAGTGGGAATAGCTCCTCCGAAGAGGCCATTGTGTCCGGAAATAATTGTTCGGACTGGTTATTCGGCCATTGTGTGCATGGTGTAGCTGCTGGTCGTGTCACCGTTGTGCCCACTGGCTCCTTGTAACTGGCAGAGGACCTTGTGTGTAACAACAAGGATGTGCTGGTGCTGCTGCTGCTTAACCCGCTGCTGGACGCTTGAGAGGTCATCCAATTCATTATCCGTTCCTGCTCTTGTGGATCAGTGAGGGTTGTTTGTCTGGCACACATGGGTGGTATTGAGTGGGTTTTCTTAGGTGCTCCACTGCGGCCTCTACGTGAACCGTCAGGGGAAACACCTCTTCCCTTGCCCCTCCCTCTTTCACTGGATTTCTTCATTATGGTTGTACTGATCCCAGCAGTACACGCACACTGACTGGCAGTACAGTGGCAATAGACAATGCTATATAGTATGTTATAAACTGGTGATGGACGGAAGTACTACTGATCCCAGCAGTACAGTGGCAATAGAAGACAATGCTATATACTATGTTATACACTAGTGATGGACGGAAGTACTACTGATCCCAGCAGTACAGTGGCAATAGAAGACAGTGCTATATACTATATTATACACTGGTGATGGACGGATGTACTACTGATCCCAGCAGTACAAGCTGACTGGCAGTACAGTGGCAATAGAAGACAATGCTATATACTATGTTATACACTGGTGATGGACGGAAGTACTACTGATCCCAGCAGTACAGTGGCAATAGAAGACAGTGCTATATACTATGCTATACACTGGTGATGGACGGAAGTACTACTGATCCCAGCAGTACAGTGGCAATAGAAGACAGTGCTATATACTATATTATACACTGGTGATGGACGGAAGTACTACTGATCCCAGCAGTACAGTGGCAATAGAAGACAGTGCTATATACTATGTTATACACTGGTGATGGACGGAAGTACTACTGATCCCAGCAGTACAGTGGCAATAGAAGACAGTGCTATATACTATGTTATACACTGGTGATGGACGGAAGTACTACTGATTCCAGCAGTACAGTGGCAATAGAAGACAGTGCTATATACTATGTTATACACTGGTGATGGACGGAAGTACTACTGATTCCAGCAGTACAGTGGCAATAGAAGACAGTGCTATATACTATGTTATACACTGGTGATGGACGGAAGTACTACTGATTCCAGCAGTACAGTGGCAATAGAAGACAGTGCTATATACTATGTTATACACTGGTGATGGACGGATGTACTACTGATCCCAGCAGTACACGCTGACTGGCAGTACAGTGGCAATAGAAGACAATGCTATATACTATGCTATATACTGGTGACGTACGGAAGTACAACTGATCCCAGCAGTACACGCTGACCGGCAGTACAGTGGCAATAGAAGACAATGCAATATACTATGCTATATACTGGTGATGGACGGAAATACTACTGATCCCAGCAGTAAACGCACGCTGAGCTGACTGGCACTACAGTGCAGTGGCAAATATAGTATAGGAGGCTGGGGGGCCCTGGCTAGCCTAGCTGGTGAGAGAGAGTCTAACCTGCCTGCCTACCCAAAGCTAAACCCAAACGCAAGTGGCGGAGAAATGACGCGGTTCGGGTATTTATTTACCCGAACCACGTGACCCGCTCGGCCAATCGCGGCGCGAGCCGCGTGTTCGTGCCCGAACCACGTGACCCGCTCGGCCAATCACAGCGCGAACCAAACGTTCGGGGAACGTTTGGTCATGCGCTGTCAGGCCGAACATACGTTCGACCGCATGGCCGAACACCACGAGGTGTCCGGCGAAGCCCGAATCGAACTCGAACAGCCCGAAATCCGGGCGAACCCGAACAGTGGCGAACACTGTTCGCCCAACACTACTCCCTTTCTCCAAGACCAGTCGGTACTGCCTCCGAATCCAAGTCTCCACCTTCAGGGGCCTCATCATGGGCAACAGCATTATTACCATCTGGTGCCATCCACCACACCAGGGAGTTCTCATTTCCCAATTTCTCTGTATTTATATGTGACAGCCTCTCCGGTTCAGGAGATGCATGTCTGCATAGCTTCAATAATGACCAATGGACCTTTTTGATGCCTGGTTCCACTGTCTTCAATTGGATCTCATAAGTGGGGACTCCCTCAAATAATTGTCGCTGTACTACCCACACTTCCGGGTGCCACAGAGACCGCAACTTTCCCCGCTGATGGGCGCCTTTACGCCTCAAGAGAACCTCGTCGCCAACCTTGAGAGGGAATGCCTCCTCTGCCCTATACCCTTCAGTCTCAATGGTATTTTTCTTGTCAACCAGAGTTTGCATCTCTTTGAGGCACAGGCCATGTTGTCGGACCCAGGACTCAGGAGTGTAGCTTTCTTTCTCCGGTAAGGTGCCACAGAAGAGATCCACAGGACTAACATCTTCCCTTCCGAATAACATCTGGTATGGGGTATAGCCAGTACTCTCATGTACAGTGTGATTGTAGACCCACACAAGTTCCTGCAAGTACACGGTCCACCTTCTTTTCTTGTTACCCTCCAACACTCTCAACAACTGCAGCAGAGTTTGGTTGAATCTCTCACATGACCCATTGCCTTGGGGGTGATATGGGGATGAGTGGGATTTCCTCAAACCATACAACTGGCATAGCTCCCTTAGAACATGACTTTCAAAGCCCGGGCCTTGATCGGAGTGAATCCATTGTGGGCATCCAACCTTTTGTATGACGTCTCTCCAGAGGTGTCGAGCAACTGTCTCTGCCGTTTGATCCTTAGTGGGTGTCACTATTGCAAATTTAGTAAAGTGGTCCACCATAACCAGGAGATGACTATACCCATCAACCGAGGCATCCACGGTCAGAAAGTCTAGGGACAGTACCTCAAGGGGGAACTGAGTCCGCCAAGTCATGGAGGGAACCTTCTTCTCTGATCCTTTGTTGATGTGACAGACAGAACATTGGCTACAATGTTGTTGCACCATCCGTCTAGCATTGTGACAAAAGGACCTGGACTGGAAGAACTGCAGGGTCTTTTCAACTATCCAGTGGCCTAATTTTTCATGCAGGCTTGGCAGTACCTCCTGGGCCAACTCTTGTGACAGGACTATCTGTTCAGTGGGAACGAGGTGGTCCTTCAGTCTTATGGTCCGCAGTAAGATTCCTTCTCTGATCACTAAGCGATCCCATTGATGAATTAACTTTGTGACTTCAACGGGCCACTGACTCCTCAATCTCACATTAGGTGTGGTTCCCTCATTCACCCAATTTCGCACTTGGGATATGATTGGATCCTGGGCCTGTCGGTGCTTCCAGTCAGGTGACTGCCCCGCGATCTTGATCATGCAGGTTTCAACTTGAGGACTCTTCTCTGGTTCTGCCACAGTCCGACACAGCTTCAAAGGTGGCAACTCTGCCTCTTCCAACTCATCATCCATGCTCTGTGGAGAGATTTCATAGGGGAACCTGGATAGGGCATCTGCACAGGCATTGATCCTACCTGGTCTGTACCTGATGGTGAAATGAAACTTTGCCAGTCTGGCCATCCAGCGTTGCTCCATTGCTCCCAATTTGGCAGTGTGGAGGTAAGCCACTGGGTTATTATCAGTATAGATCATGAATGTATTCCCAGCCAAATACTCTAAATTTCTTCGTGACTGCCCAGACAACAGCAAGCAGTTCCAATCGGAACGAACTGTAGTTCTCTGGATTCTTCTCTGAATCTCGCAAGCTCCGGCTAGCAAATGTGATCACCCGTTCTTTGCCCCCCTGGACTTGGGAGAGAATTGCTCCAAGCCCTTTCAAACTGGCATCAGTGTATACATTGAAGGGGAGGTCAAAATCAGCGAAGGCAAGTATTAGTGGAGAGGAGATCCTTTCTTTTAGCCACATGAATGCATCCTGCTGTTCTTTGCCCCGCCCAACCTTTTCCCTTCTATTCCTAAGAGCGGCCCCTTTCAGTAGGTGGTGCAGTGGCCCCGCATGTTGAGCAAATCTTGGAATGAACTTCCTGTAGTAACTAGCTAACCCGATGAAGGCTCTGACCTCGGTGATAGTTCTTGGTGGCTTCCAGCTCTGTATTGCAGCCACTTTCTCAGGGTCAGGCCGAACTCCCTCTTCTGATATTAGATGCCCAAGGAAGGTAATCTGACCCCTGAATAGGTGACATTTTCGTGGTTTCAGTTTTAAGCCATACTGCGGCAATCTTTGCAGCACCGCATGGATATGTTGTATGTGTTGTGGGAAGGTGGCTGAGAAGATCACAACATCATCCAGGTAAATAAGGAGGTGCTCATAATTAAACTCCCCCAAGCAAGCTTGTATCATCCGTTGGAACGTGGCAGGGGCATTTGTTAGCCCGAATGGCATCCGGTTAAATTGGAATAACCCCATTGGAGTGATAAAGGCCCTTTTCTCCTTGTCCTCAGGGGCCATTGCGATCTGCCAGTACCCACTATGAAGGTCTAGGGTGGAGAAATACTTGGCTTTCCCCAGAGTCATCAGCGAGTCATCAATCCGTGGAAGAGGGTATGCATCCCGGATAGTCACCGAATTTAGTTTCCGGTAATCTACGCAAAAGCGCAGAGACCCGTCCTTTTTCTTAACTAACACAATTGGGGCAGCCCAGGGGCTCTTGCTCTCCTCAATAACCCCACTATGCAGCATTTCGCTTAGCATTTCCTTTGCTTCTCTATACAGGCTGGGAGCTAGATGTCGATAGCGTTCCCTGATGGGGTGGGCGTCTCCAGTCTTAATACGATGCTCAATCTTATCCGCACACCTGAAATCTGCCTCATGCATAGCAAATGCGTTTTGGTTATCTTTCACCAGGTCATAGATGGCCTGCCGCTGGGCTACGTCAAACCTATTCAGGTCAACATCCATGGCCTGTATTAGCTGGTCAATCTGCGCTGAATTTCCAAAACTTCCTTCAGAGCAAGCACCTGGTTGGTCTCCTTGGTTTGCCACGCCCATGATGACATCCACATGAGCCGTTGGCAAGACATTGACAGGGTACAGTCGGGCAATTGTAGTTCCAGGTGGCAGAATTATGTCACTCCTCTTCCAGTTCAGCAGTCGGACTGGTATAGTGTTTCGGTTGATGACCACAATTGTTCTGGCTATAAGGGCCTCAGTTTTGCCTTCGCTTGGCTCGATCAACACGGTGACCCCAGTTGTATGATGGTGCGTCCCCATGGGTAGCTGGAGTAACACTTCCGAGCAAGCAGGGATTTTGACTTGTCCTTTGTACGGGGCCTTCACAACCCCAATTTGCTCCTCACATTGGTCAGCACATCTCTGCGCCTGCCCCATCCTAATCAGCTGCTGATAGACCCGGCGCACTGCGGGCTGATCCGACATCACTTGCCTGGGGTGTGTGCCATAACTATCGAAAAGTTGCACATTGAGATCCTTGAGGACATTCATTCCCAAGATCACTGGCTGTGCGGGTTGTCCATTATTCTTAACAATCATGATTCCTCGAGGACTCAGCTTTACCCCTTTCACCTCGATGATCATCCAGGTGATTCCAATCACTGGAATGGGTAGTTGATTTGCTGCAGTAAGTGATACCCAAGGTTCCTCCATCGAGGTCCTCTTCTCTGCATAATGTTGATTGAAAAAGTTTTCATCCATTGTGGTCACTTGAGACCCTGTATCCACCAAACACTGAACAACCTTTCCATCGAAGATACCTCGAATGATGGGGCAGTTGCTGATTAAATTTTCGTGAGCGATCCCTCTAGAGGCCTGTTGTGATCTTCCTGTGATGCGGCCCTTCACCGCAGGACAATTTAGTTTAACGGACGTCTGCGGTCAAAGGTAGGCGCCTGGGGACAGTGACGGGCAATGTGACCTTCTCGGCCACATGCCCAACATACTAATGGGAAGTTTCGATTGGCTGAGGCACGAGCAGGCCGTCTACAAGCCTCTTCTGACCTTAAATTGACCTTCAGTTGCTTAACCTCTTCGGTCAGAGTTCTTATGGATTCCTGCATCAGCTGTAGTTCAGACTGAGGTATAGAGGAAGGGGCTGTGGCTACTTCACCAGAACATTCGGGTTTTGCAGCCACGTTTCTTTGGAATAGGGCCAGTTGAGTTGTCTCCTCCTCCTGGCTGTACTTGATGGCCAAACTTTGCACCTTCTGGAAGGTGAGAGCTGGACCTTGTTCCAATTTCAGCTTCAGAATTCTGCGGACAAAGTCACTCCTCAAACCCAGGACAAACTGGTGATTTAACCAGGACTTTGGGTCCACAGTGTGTTGCAAGGCCTCTATACCCTCTTTTGCAGTTAAAGCGTTCATGAGCTCCTTCAGCGAGTTAGCGAATTGTGGAATACTTTCTCCATCCCTCTGTGTTCTGTCCATGAACCGTTTCCGCAGAACATGCAAGTACGCTGGGTCGCCATAAATCTCTTCTAGTATTTTGATTACCTCTTCTATTGGCGTTGGGGTGGGCAGATCTGAATTGACAATAGTCTTACGGGCATCCCCTTCAAGTGCAATTATAGCAATCTCCCTCTGAATATCTAGGGGCACCTTGTATGCCTGGACTGCACTACGCACTCTCTCGACCCAGTCTTTGAGGAGCATGTTACTGCCGTTGAACTTAGGTAAGTAGGTCGCTAGCACTCCCATGGGTGTCATGGTCAAAGCCGAGGAGAAGTTGCCATTCTGTTCCGCCGCAGGTGCTGGGGCATCCTGACCCGCCTGGTGATCGACTGGTTCCATGATCCTGTTCGTGACGCCACTTGAAACACTTCCTAGAAGGACCTGTGCTTACTATTAAGGCCTAAAAGAATCAGTTAGACAGAGATAACCTGGGCTAGAACTTTAATTTTTGCAAATAAACAATATACCATGAAGCAATAAGTTCAGTATTAAAGTTCAGCCTAATATAATAC
The DNA here is from genome assembly GCF_040937935.1 of Hyperolius riggenbachi. NCBI lineage: Eukaryota > Metazoa > Chordata > Amphibia > Anura > Hyperoliidae > Hyperolius > Hyperolius riggenbachi. The sequence goes on along the minus strand of NC_090648.1, from coordinate 395,037,153 downwards.
TTTCAATCTTAGAAATGCAATGGGTTTGAGGCAGATAACATAACAGCAAGAAATAAATTCGGCATTAGATTTTGGTACAATACATAAATACCAACTTTATGAATAGTATATGACTGAAACACCTAGTTACAACTTCAGTTCAATGCTAGGTCGGTCTGACCTGAATTGAACTGGATATGCCCCAACCTTAACAAGTATTCGTGTATGACCCTCTTTCCTAGCACAGGCAATGATCATTTAGTACATAGGCAATACAACACATCCTGGGTAGCACAAGCTTTGGATAAATCTTAATTTATAAAACCTGGCAAGCAAAATACAACTTTGTGTGAGGACCTGAGAGTACAATCAGAACCAGTGGTGAGTAACCAGGGAGCTAATCTCCCTCTAAACAGTCTCAGTCAGAGATGATAGAGCTATTTTTAAGCCCTGTGATTGCAGCGATCTCAGTGCAGAATAGTCCGCTAACAGTTTCTGTCCTAACACTGACAAGCTATGCACTGAGGATCTCTGGTTTGAGCAACTAGGACCAGACGGTTCGGAGTGACAACAACTTAGCACTCTCAGGCTACTTGCTTTCAAAACTCGGACACAGATCACTTGAAACAGAACAATACTGTACACATGTTATGACCATGCATTTGCCCTTACATGAGGGCCTCGGGAGCGGTTGCCAGGTAGGAACAGACACAAGCCGTATTCGCCTGTGGACAATGTTGGATAGGCCGTCTTGGAACAGACACAAGCTGTATTTGCCTGTGTATGGCTCTCAATTAGCAATGCAATAAACTACGGTGACCATACGTCCCGCTTTACCCGGGACGCGTCCCGCCTTCGGGGGGCGCTGTCCCAGGCTGCATGAGGTCCCGGGAAACGTCCCGCTTTTAGCAGCGGGACGTCCCGGCCTCGGGACTCTGGCCACCGTACAGTGAACTAGCCGCAGCGTCTACTAGACGCTGCGCTAGTTCATTCCCCGCAGCCCCGCTCCAGCCTGCAATGTTCTCCTCCGGCAGGCACAGGCAGAGCAGGGCTACGGGAAGATGGCGTCCGGAGGCAGAGCCCTGTATTGGAGACTATTTGTCTCCAGTACAGGGCTCCGCCTCCGGACGCCATCTTGCCGTAGCCCTGCTCTGCCTGTGAGAGGCTGAGCGGGAGATTGAAGATTGTCCAGGCCAGGGGGAGCTGCACCTGAGGCACCAGAGGCCGGCTGCGTGAGGGGACGTCTTCTGCCAGGTGAGTAAATGCTTTTTCTTGCAGGTGAAGTGTTTGCCCACATTTTGTACTGACATATTTGCCCAAATTGTGTTCATTTTGTACTGTCATGTTTGCCCGCAGTGCGTTTATCTTGTACTGACATGTTTGCCCGCAGTGCGTTTATCTTGTACTGACATGTATGCCCGCAGTGCGTTTATCTTGTACTCACATGTTTGCCCGCAGTGCGTTTATCTTGTACTGACATGTATGCCCGCAGTGCGTTTATCTTGTACTCACATGTTTGCCCGCAGTGCGTTTATCTTGTACTCACATGTTTGCCCGCAGTGCGTTTATCTTGTACTGACATGTATGCCCGCAGTGCGTTTATCTTGTACTCACATGTTTGCCCGCAGTGCGTTTATCTTGTACTGACATGTATGCCCGCAGTGCGTTTATCTTGTACTCACATGTTTGCCCGCAGTGCGTTTATCTTGTACTGACATGTATGCCCGAAGTGCGTTTATCTTGTACTGACATGTTTGCCCGCAGTGCGTTTATCTTGTACTGACATGTATGCCCGCAGTGCGTTTATCTTGTACTGACATGTTTGCCCGCCGTGTGTTTATTTTGTATTGACATGTTGCCCGCCGTGCGTTTATTTTGTACGGACATGTTTGCCCAAATTGTGTTCATTTTGTACTGACATGTTTGCCCGCAGTGCGTTTATCTTGTACTGACATGTATGCCCGCAGTGCGTTTATCTTGTACTGACATGTTTACCCGCAGTGCGTTTATCTTGTACTGACATGTTTGCCCGCAGTGCGTTTATCTTGTACTGACATGTTTGCCCGCAGTGCGTTTATCTTGTACTGACATGCTTGCCCGCCATGCGTTCATTTTGTATTAACATGTTGCCCGCAGTGCGTTTATTTTGTACTGACATGTTTGCCCCCATTGCGTTTATTTTGTACTGACATGTTTGCCCCCATTGCGTTTATTTTATGCTGACATGTTGCCCGCAATGCGTTTATTTTGTGCTGAAATGTTGCCCGCAATGCGTTTATTTTGTGCTGAAATGTTGCCCATTGCGTTTATTTTGTAGTGTCTGGGGTAACTGTTGCTGCATTTATTATTTAATGGTCATAGTTGGCTGTGTTTGCTGCTTTGGGGTTATGGCATACTATTAAATAGCATCACACAGTTTCTGCACACCTATGATGTGAATTAACGTTTGACCACATCACGGCGTAAACACTGCTTTCTTATGCCTCGCTGTTGCATCATTACGTTAGCTCCGCCCATAGAATGTCATGGCCACGCCCATTTTTCACGCGCGCTGCAGACACCACATTTTCCGCCACCCCCCCCCCCCCCCCCCCCCTCCCAATTCCCCCCGTCCCAGGTTGAGCCTTCAAAAATCTGGTCACTCTGAATAAACAGACATAAGTAGATTTCAGCCTATGTATAGCTTCTCTATCAGCGATGCAATAAACAGACATAAGCAGATTTCAGCCTATGTATAGCTTCTCTATCAGCGATGCAATAAACAGACATAAGCAGATTTCAGCCTATGTATAGATTCTCTATCAGCGATGCAATAAACAGACATAAGCAGACTTCAGCCTATGTATCACTCTCTTTCAGTGGTGCAATGGACAGTCACAGGGAGGCCTGATTAAATGCAAATAAACTGTAAAGATCTCACCCATAGGGATACCGCTGGTGTCTTGCTTTGGTTTATGGGTAAGCTCAATCATGGGCATGGAACTGGTCTGCTTCCAGGCAGCTTGTCTCACTTTCTCTGTCAGTCTCCTCTAGATCAGGCCACAATGTCACACTGGTGTTTTCTCTCTCTTCAGACCCAGCTCAGCTTCTGTACTCACGATCTCTGGCTTCACAAGCCCAGCACAGCTCCTGCAGTTCCAGGCCTTCTCTCTCCAGCCTCTCTTCACCACACACACTCTGCTCTCTCCATTAGTGATGGGTCGTTCGCGAACGAGCCGGCTCTAAGAGCCGACTCTTTGCTGCGAACGACAAGAGCCGGCTCTCAGTTTTAAAAGAGCCGATGCCTCAGCCGCCCCACAGAGCTCTGATTTGCTCTGTAATAAAGGGCGCTGAGGCATGCTGGGAGATGTAGTCCTCCTCTTGCAGCTTGTAGGCGTGTATGGGGCGGAGCAAAGCAGTAGCAGGAGGGATTGCCCCATTCCGAGAAGCAGTCTGGAGTTGTCATGGAGGCGGGGGCGGGGCTTTTACTCCAATTCTGAGTGGTGTCTAGTGATATGTAATGAAGAGCCGATTCAGAGCCGTAAGAGCCGGCTCTTTGATGGGAGCCGATTCAGAAGAGCCGATTCTCCGAGAAGAGCCGGAATTCCCATCACTACTCTCCATGTGCTTCTCAGGGCCTGCCCACTTTCTTGTCTGGCACAAAAAAAGTTTTATTTAAAACAAACAAAAAAAAAACTCAACCCTCTGCTGCTGACATCCTGAATTGCAGCAGAGGTAAAAAAAAAAAAGAAACAGAGCCAGCTTAATTTTAACCGTGGCAACCGCTCCACCATACCTCCCAACATTTTAAGTGTCGAAAGCGGGACACTTAGGCCACGCCCCCAACCCCCTAGTCACGCCCACTAATTTATTTATTTTTTTATTTTTTTTTTATTAAAAAATTTTAATTAATTACTCCCGAAAGGGAGGGTGCCAGTGGGAGGGGGAGGAGGGTGGTGAGGGTGGCCGAGGGGGGGGAAAAGAAAACCCGATCGAGGCACCAGCCCGGGGATGCGTATGCGGCATAGATGCCGCATGGACGCTATTAAGCTTCTCCCTCCCTCCCTCCTAATGTGCCCCCAGTGTCCCCTTATGTGATTAATTAGAGGGGTTGTCAGTGGAGGGGGGGAGAATGCCCGTCACCGTGGGTGGGGAGGAGGGTGCCACTTTTAGGTGGGGGGGGGGCGCCTGGACAGAGAATGGAGGCGGAAAAACTGATCGAGGCTCCAGCCGCGGTACTGAGGGATGCAGGAGCCCGGCTTCAATACTTCCTCCCTCCCTCCGTGAATGCCCCCAAATGTATGTCCGTGTGCCCCCCTCTCCTCCCCTCCCTATAGGCAGAGTGAGCGCAGCGGAGCGGGCAGTCGGGTCCTCTTACCGCTGATGCACGCGTACTGTCTCTGGCATCCGACCTCCATGTGCTTCCTGTGACGTCATAGTAAACAGGAAGCACATGGAGGTCGGATGCCAGAGACAGACAGTACGCGTGCATCAGCCAGCGGTAAGAGGACCCGACTGCCCGCTCCGCTGCGCTCACTCTGCCTATAGGGAGGGGAGGAGAGGGGGGCACACGGACATACATTAGGGGGGCATTCACAGAGGGAGGAAGTATTGAAGCCGGGCTCCCGCATCCCTCAGTACCGCGGCTGGAGCCTCGATCAGTTTTTCCGCCTCTATTCTCTGCCAGCCGTCGGGATTCGAGAGGGGGGGCCCGGGACAGCGGGAGGGCCCCCCCAAATCGGGAGAATCCCGACGAAAACGGGACGGTTGGGGGGTATGCGCTCCACCTCTAGCAAAGATCAATTAAAGGGGTACAACCCCGTTACACACTTACACCCATTGCACAGACAGCACATTTACACACACTGCACAGACAACACACTTTTTTACACACACTGCACAGACAACACACTTTTTTACACACACTGCACAGACAACACACTTTTTTACACACATTGCACAGACAACACACTTACACACATTGCACAGACAACACACTTACACACACTGCACAGACAACACACTTACACACACTGCACAGACAACACACTTACACACATTGCACAGACAATACACTTACACACATTGCACAGACAATACACTTACACACATTGCACAGAGATGGATAAACAGTGAGCTTTTGACTTATAAAAAGCCTTCGTCGGACCAGTCCGACGAAGGCTTTTTATAAGTCGAAAGCTCACTGTTTATCCATCTCTAAGTTAGTCAATAAATGGTATCATCCTGATTCAAAACTTCTTGCTTTTACTCATGGCTAACACGGTACAACACTTTACTGCTTCTACTAACACATTGCACAGACAATAAACTTACACACAGTGGCTAAGCAACACACACACATTGCACAAATAACACACTTACACACTGTGCAGCCAGCATGCATGAAGCAGGACTCCGGGTCAGTAGCTGCCTGAGTAGTCAGGCAGGATTCCATAAGTTCAGGGATGGAGTCCTCTTCTCTTTCCTCTCCACGATAGTGACAGGAACACATGCTTGAGGGGCGGGGCAATGAATAGACTGCCAGCAGGTTTGGATGCCGCAGCTGCTAACAAGCATGCTGCTCTGTCTCTGCACCCTGGGAATATCTTCCTAGTGCTAAGTGCTGCCCATATCTTCTAGTGCTTGGTAGTGATGGGTCGTTCGCGAACGAGCCGGCTCTAAGAGACGGCTCTTTGCTGCGAACGACAAGAGCCGGTTCTCAGTTTTGAAAGAGCCGATGCCTCAGCCGCCCGACACAGCTCTGATTTGCTGTGTAATAAAGGGCGCTGAGGCATGCTGGGAAATGTAGTCCTCCTCTTTCAGCTTGTAGGAGTGTATGGGGCGGAGCAGAGCAGTAGCAGGAGGGATTACCCCAGTCAGATAAGCAGTCTGGCATTGTCATGGAGACGGGGGCAGGGCTTTTACTCCGATTCTGAGTGGTGTCTAGTGATATTTAACCATTTAACGGCATCCTATCGTATTAAAACGTCATGGTTACCGCTATTAACGGCAACATGACGTTTTAATACGTCGCGCATTCCCGCCGCTGCTACCGCCGTGTGCGCGCCGCTACCGCCGCTGTTTCCGTCGGGATCCCATGCTGGGTGATTAGGGAAGAAGACCGAACGGTCCTCTACCCAATCGCAGAGCCTGGAGTGAATGGACGTGACCGCGAACAGCGGCTACGTCCATTCACAAAAACAGGAAATGTAACAATTAAATAAAGTGTAGTAAAAAGAAAAAAAGTGAACACTTCGTATAACGTGTTCGCTAGCGCCATCTTGTGGCCAAAAAGTATATTACACCTACAAAATACATACATTTTCAAGTATATACACATCATTAATAAAATTACACTTCCAACCCTCCCCCCCCCCCCAAAAAAAAAAAAACACTTGTAAAAAAAAAAATCAGCTTAAAAAAAATAAATAGTTGCCTTAGGGACTCAGCTTTTTTATTCTATATTTTATGGGGGAAATTAATTTTAATTTATTACATAGGGGCTTGTAATTATGGACAGAAAAAAAAAAAAACAGAACAGAAAAATAACACTTATATTTCAAAATAATATACTGTCGCCATACATTGTAATAGGGACATAATTTGATAATTTAAACGGTTTAATAATCGGGACAACTGGGCAAATAAAACGTGTTTGTTTTATCCACAGGAGAATGTTTAATTTTAAAACTATAATGGCTGAAAACTGAGAAATAATGTTTTTTTTTCTTTTTTTTCTGTTTTTCTCATTAAAATGCATTTAGAATAAAAAATTCTTAGCAAAATGTACTATCCACAGAAAGCCTAATTGGTGGCGGAAAAAACGAGGTATAGATCATTTTATTGTGATAAGTAGTAATAAAGTTATTAGGGAATAAAAGGGAGGAGCACTGACAACTGAAAATTGCTCTGGTCCGTTAGGATAAAAAACCCTTGAGGGTGAACTGGTTAATGAAGAGCCGATTCAGAGACATAAGAGCCGGCTCTTTCATGGGAGCCGATTCAGAAGAGCCGATTCTCTGAGAAGAGCCGAAATTCCCATCACTAGTGCTTGGCCTACAAGCAAGCAGGTGTCACTCAGGTTTTCTTCTCCTCGTTCTGCAGCCCCCTTCTCCACCCTCCCGCACAGCGCTCAGAGTTGTTACCCACTTCGCCCACATGAAGAATCGGCCCTCAGAAGTATATGGGAAGCAAAGGCAGCGAAGTGAATATCTGTAGAGCTGAGCAGTCACCGCGGGGCTTTGTAAATATAAATCTTTACTCTGTATAAGATGCATGTCCCGTGGTGACAGCTCTGTAATCCCACTGCCGCTCTCCATCCTGAGTGCTCAGCCTGGGACTCAGGCAGGCTAACACGGGAGGGGGGATCAAGCTTCGCAAACCAGGACCATCCCAACGAAATCAGGGTGGTTGTGGGGTATGTAGCTTCCCTCCTCATAGGCATGGACGCACAGATGTGACGTCTAATGTCTATGCCTGCATCACATGGGGGCGCTGCACTATGACTGGCTGTATGTATGTAACACAGCCAGCCACGGAACCATGGAAACCAGGACACCCAGGGGAATCAGTTATGTATGCCCTCCGCTCCCCAGCTCACATTCCCATTACCACCCACAACGCATCCAGCCCAGGCAGACCACACACACTGAGCAGGCAGCAGCCGGTGTAATGGAAAATTTTGCAACCCATCATATTTTGCATCTTGCCATAGAGGACAGTGTATGACTGCGTAGGCATGGCTCCTCTCTGTTAACACGCCTGTAATTCACACCGGCCAAAGCATCCGGCGGCTGCTGCAGCCAGAACGTCTTCTTTGGCTGGCAAACAGGGCCCCATGGACTCTGGGGCCTAGGGGCAGTTGCCCCTTTTGCCTTACTTATAGCGCCGGACCTGTAAGTTCTGCACATATATTACAGTTTTTTACAATTGCTTAAGCACAATTTTCAACAAAATGTAAATTTTTTCAAAACACTTCACACAATTTTCACAACACCACACACAAGTAGCACAACACCTCAGATTATGTGCAAAATGGACCACATTAGTCAAAACTGTACACTTTCTTGCCAAAACCCTATTTTCTTGTCAAACAGATAAACATGTCATCATATGAGCAGATTCTGTTTAAATCATTTAAACACTCCAGTGTTTAACTTAAAACGCTATTCAGACCAATGAACATTTTTATTGCTCTTCATCTATTCAAGTTCGTTTGTGACAATTTAACCACTTCTATACCATAAAATGTTGTGCTGATCTGTGCTGCGTGGGCTCTCCAGCCCACAGCACAGATCAGCTAGCAGCCAGGCCGATCAGACTTCCCCCCTTTTTTCCCCACTAGGGGATGTCCTGCTGGGGGGGTCTGATCGCCGCCGGCTGCTTGCGCTTGCGGGGGGGCTCTTCAAAGCCCCCCTCCGCAGCGCTTCCTGGCCTCCTTCCCCTTCCCTCCCTCTCCCTCCCCCTGTGAGCGGCGCAGGACGGATTTCCGTCCTGCGCCTGATGGGATAGGCTTTAGCCTATCAGATGCCGGTGATCCCCGGCCAATCAGAGGCCGGGGATCACCGATCTCCTCTACGGCGCTGCTGCGCAGCAGCGCCGTATACATGTAAACACCGGGGAAGGTCTTCCCCGTGTGTTTACATTTATACGTGTGTTTACACTTCCCCGTGTGTTTACATTTACCCTGCGAGCCGCCGATCGGCTCGCAGGGTGTTCACGGAGACACCCTCCGTGAACTGACATGGAACGGCCTCCATGGAATAAACTTCAGGATTCAGGGGCGTATATATACGCACCGAGAATCCGGAAGTGGTTAAAAAAAAAACTTTTACAGTTAACAAAAAACTTTTTACAGTTATCATACTGTATTTGCTGAATATACCTTTGTACTCTTAGGCTTACTGTAAAAACATAAATAATTCAGTTCAGGGCTGAAAAAAAAATATAAACTCAGGCAATTTATTCTGGATAAAGAGTATGTACTGTATGTATGTATATATATATATATATATATATATATATATATATATATATATATATATATATATATATTACTAAAGGTGGCCATAGACCTGACAATTATCGACAGATTCCACATAGGCACACATGTATCTCTAATTGAATCTGATTAGAGATATATTTGTCTATTCATCGAAGCTGCCCATACACTACAGGCCGATTCCGCGTCCGCACCACTGCTACCCCCCAATGTATAAATGTAACCACCTTTTTCACTCCCAGAATACTGTAGTTATAAATATGCCTTTTTGTTGTGAAGCAGAAAAAATGCATGCAAAAATGTATGCATTTGTATGTGCGCATTGTACAGCAGTTTGATATACGTTTATTGTAAAAATGCATGAGCATAGACGGGCCCTTACTGTAATTTTTAAAATTTATTTTATTTCCTTTTTTCATCATTTTACACTGTAGATACAAGTTTCTTTGCAGATTGCCCCCCCCTTCTCCTTCTACTGCTGACCCAACCAAACATGTATATTACAGTACAGAGAAGCCAGAGGACTAACGATAGATACACACATCAGATAAAAGTCTTTGGAAAATGAAAGATCACAAACCAATCTTACCACCCTTTATGTAGTATGAGAGCCATACTCTACACAGTCTATTCTATTGAGCTGAACTCTCCATCAGATAAAAATCTTAGCAACATGCTGCACACACAGATGCTGTACACATACAACAGATCAGTATCTGCAAAAGATCAGTCCCTGCAAATTGCATTCATCATCTATGATATCTGCAGATCTCATACACACCTTGTTTACTATAACGGACATTCATCTGCAGATCAGATCCACCAGAATGGATTTTCAGATCTGCAGATGATTGTCTGATCTGCAGATGATGTCTGTGTGTATGGGATCTGCAGATATCTTAGACTATGAATACAATTTGCAGGAACTGATCTTTTGCAGGAACTGATCTTTTGCATGTGTACAGCATCTTTGTGTACAGTATCTTGCACAGATTTTTATCTAATGGGGAGTTCAGCTCAATAGAATAGACTGTGTAGGTTTGGCTCTCATACTACATGGTAGGGGGTAAAATTGGTCTGTGATCTTTCATTTCCCACAGACTTTTATCTGATGTGTGTACCCACCTTTACAGTAAAAACCTGGGTGGTGATGGGTTTCTTCAAAATCTAAAAATCCAGTTGCAATTGGACAACCATCCAGTGTGAGTAGTATCGATTTATGTGAAGTATTCACAAAAGTTTCCTACACACACTACTACACTGCTGACAGAAGATAGGTTCCTCACCTGTTCTCTTGACGAAATGCGCAAACTACTGATGCCACTGTGTACCTGCTTAGGTTAGGCTATGCACGTTCCTAGCCGTTTTTACAGAACGTGTACGGGCAGACTTTGCGCATAGAAACGGCTACTAATGTTTTGTAATGGCCTCGCTCACATGTATGTGTATGCGACGCATACGTTTCTCATCCGCATTGCTGCACGCAGTTCTGTGCGTCATGCACAGAAACGGACGCAATGAAAGTCTATGGACGCGTATCAAAAACGCATACTATTGCTATTTTTGTTGAAGATAGGCATCTTGTTGCCTTTTTATAGTATTTAAAAACCTGATTGGTGTGTGCATAATTATGCACTTGTGTGTGTGTACACCTGGTGACTGTGTTTAACCAATTGGCTCATTTGAGTGTTCATTTGAGAGCCTTTGCTTTGATATTGCAAGGCGGTGTCTATATGAATGATTTTTGAGTCAAATGTACACAAATTGTGTTTAGTGTTTTGAAAATCACTGTGTGTAGAGTTTTGCAAAAAGTGTGAAGCTGACAATGTGCTTATAGTTGTGCCTATTTGAGAATGTATTTTGCTCTTTGAGTGTTAGGTTCTGTAAATTGTGGGAAAGTTGTAATTTTAGTGTGTAACCATTCAAAAAAACCTGTAACTGAACTTGTAGAAATGTGGATAATATAGCATGTTAGCCATGCCTGAGCTTAGCATCCAGCCAGTATACTGCTTCTTTTGGATCTGTAAAAAAAGTCTCATTGCCATCCACAATGCGCAATTTAGCTGGAAATTGCATTGAGTAGGGAACGTTTGCCTACCGCAACCGGCGTTTAATGTCAGTAAAAGAAGCACATTTCTTTTGCAAATCAGAAGAGTAATCAGGAAAAATCATAACTTTAACATTGTCGATCTTGATATCACCTTTAGTGTGTGCTAAGCGCAAAATAATGTCTCTGTCCCTACTATTCAGGATACGTGCTAGGAAGGAGTGTGGTGGCTTACCAGGCAGAGGCCTACGAGCTGGAACTCTACGCACGCTCCACAGCAAATGCTTTAGAAAGATTTTCAGCGCCAAACCGTTGCAACAGCCATTGCGCGATAAAATCTTCTGGACGGGTACCTTCAGTCCCCTCAGGTTGACCAACAAAGCGCAAGTTGTTATGACGTAGACGGTTTTCCATGTCATCAGATTTAGCATGATTAGCTGTAGATTGCTGCTTGGCGATATGAATACCGCTGGACAATGGCGCCACCGTGTCTCCAAGTGTAGAAACCCTAGTTTAGGACATATATATTTAAAAAGCTAACAGATTATGTATTCTTTTTAAATTCCCTCACTTTTATTTTTGTTTGCTTTACAAGTGTTTAATTTTGGCCAAGAGTATATGAAAATAACAGTAGAGTATTGTACCCTGTTAACCTATAACTTAATTACTACTTATCACAACGACACAAAATATATATATATATATATATATATATATATATATATATATAGTTTTTTTCGACACGACACCAATTAGGCTTTCTTTGGAGGGTACTTTTTGCTAAGAATTATTTTTTTATAAAAGTGTTTTAATAGGAAAAAAAGGAAAACATGTATTTCTCAGTTTTTGGCCATTATAGTTTTAAAATAATACATGCTAACGTAATTTAAACCTACACACTTTATTTGCCCATTTGTCACGGTTATTGCAACATTTAAAAATTTTCCCTAGTACACTATATGGTGCCAATATTTTATTTGGAAATAAAGGTGTATTTTTTCAGTTTTGCATCCATCCCTAATTACAAGCCCATAATTTATAAAGTAATAGTAATGTACCATCTTTACATACATATAAAAATATAAAAATAAATTTGGTAACTATTGGGGAGTGTCGGAGGTCAGGGGTTAATTTAATATGTAAAATACCGTATTTTTTGCCGTATAAGACGCTCCGGTATATAAGACGCATCCAGGTTTTGAGGGCAAAAAGCAGGGAAAAAAAGAATATATAGTAAACCTGGTGCGTCTATATTCCAGGAACGTCTTGTAGGTGTTCTACCCCAATTAATGTCCTCAGGAGTCCCCCATGTGCCCTCAGGTGTCCCCTGACTCCCTTATGTGCCCTCAGTGTCCCCATGTGCCCTTAGTGTCCCCATGTGCCCTCAGTGCCCCCCCCCCCAGGTGTCCCGCATGTGTCCTCAGTGTCTCCCATGTGCCCTTAGGTGTCCTCAGTGTAGTCCTCAGGTGTCCACCGTGTGCGCTTGGGTTTTCCCTGTGTGGCCCCCATGAGCCCTTAGGTGTTCCCAGTGTGGCCCCCAGGTGTCTCACATGTGCCCTCAGTGTCCTCCATGTGCCCTTAGGTGTTCCCAGTGTTGCCCCCAGGTGTCCCACATGTACCCTCAGTGTCCCCCATATGCCCTTAGGTGTCCTCAGGTGTTCCTCATGTGCCTTTAGGTGGTGCCAGTGTGGCTCCCAGGTGTCCCCCATGAACCTTTAGGTGTTCCCAGTGTGGCCCTCAGTGTCCTCCATGAGCCCTTAGGTGTTCCCAGTGTGGTCCCCAGTGTCCTCATGTGCCCTTAGGTGTTCCCAGTGTTGCCCCAGGTGTCCCCCATGTGCTCATAGATGCCTCCCATGTGCCTTAAAGTAACCCCAGCTCCCTGTGTGGTCCGCTCCCCCTTCCCCGTGTAAATAGTGTGGAGGGCGGCATGTATGTATCAGAGTGGCAGCCGAGATCACTGCGGTCAGCTTGTCTAATCTCCCCGCATATGTGCACTTGCCCCTTGGTGTCCGCGCTGCCCCCGCTTGTGTGTGCCCCCGAATGCAGACCTGGTCTCCTCTCTCGTCGCTCCTCTAGTGATGGCTTCTGTAATACGTATCATTGATGAAGCCATCACTAGAGGAGCGACGAGAGAGGAGACCAGGTATGCATTCCCGGAGAGCGACTGGAGTAAGTATGACTGCCGCTATGCTGAGCCTGACACCAGGGGGGGAGCGGACACACAAGCGTGGGCAGCGCGGACACCACGGGGCAAGCGCACATATGTGGGGAGGGGAGATTAGGGGGAGATTAGGCCGCAGTGATCTCGACGGCCACTCTGATACATACATGCCACCCGCCACACTATTTACACGGGGAAGGGGAGTGGACCACACAGAGAGCTGGTGCAGGGAATCGTAAGTTGGGAATTCTCTGCTTTTGCCGTATAAGACGCAGGGACATTTTGGGGGGAGAAAAAATGCGTCGTATATGGCGGAAAATACAGTACATTAAAGAGATACTGTAGGGGGGTTGGGAGAAAATGAGTTGAAGTTACCTGGGTCTTCTAATGGTCCCCCATAGACATCCTGTGGCTGCACAGCCACTCACAGATGCTCCGGCCCCGCCTCTGGATCATTTCTGGAATTTCAGACTTTCAAGTCTGAAAACCACTGCGCCTGCGTTGCCGTGTCTTCACTCCCGCTGATGGCACCAGGAGCGCACGGCACAGGTACAGATCATACTGGGCATGCGCAGTACGCTCCTGGTGCCATCAGCGGGAGTGAGGACACGGCAACGCAGACATAGTGGTTTTCAGACTTTAAAGTCTGAAATTCCAGAAGTGAACCGGAGGTGGGGCCGGAGCATTGGGGAGTGGCTGCGCGGGCACAGGATGTCTGTGGGGGGCCATTAGAAGCCCCGGGTAACTTCAACTCATTTTCCCCTGACGCCCCTACAGTGTCCCTTTAAGAAAAAACTCGCCAGTTAGAATATATTCAGAACCCCACTGAATCCACTAAATGTGTGTGGTTATCCAACCTTAAAGCTGGGCATACACTAGGCCGATTCCCGCCAGATCTCACATCGTTCCCGCAACACGCCGAATTTAGATCCATTTTGTACAATCCCGTCGATCGCTCCATGCAGAAAATTACCGTCGATCGCCCGCGGGTAGGGAGCGCGTCGCTAGCGGCGTTCGAGTACCCGACGACCGACGCAATAGAGCCCGCATACATTACCTGCTCTGCCGGCACGACTGCCCCCGGTCACCGCTGCTCCGTCTCCGCGCTGGTCTGGTCTCCGGGTCCGGCATGCTTCACTTCTTCTAGCCCGGCAGGAAGTTTAAACAGTAGAGGGCGCTCTACTGTTTAAACTTCCTGCCAGGCAGGAAGAAGTAAAGCATGCCGGACCTGGAGACCAGAGCGGAGACGGAGCTGCGGTGACCGGGGACAGTCGCGCCGGCGGAGCAGGTAGTGTATGCGGCAGGGGGAGCGGCAGCAGCAGCACCACCACCACAACAGATTGTGAACGGTTTCAGGCTGAAATCGGTTCACAATCTGTTTGCAGTAAAGGCAGCCATACGATCCCTCTCTGATCAGATTCGATCAGAGAGGGATCTATCTCTTGGTCGAATCTGATGGCAAATCGACCAGTGTATGGCTACCTTAAGGCATATAACTCTATCTTAATTGAAAAAGCTAAAAGGCGCAAATTTTTCTTTAAGCAATCTAATTTTGAGATAGACAATAAGTCTGCTAAACTTCTTGCTCAAATGGCACACTCTGATAGGAGTTCTCAAACCATGTTTGCAGTTAAAGATAAGCATGGCACTGTTATAATTTAAGTAGGCCTCAGTTATTTGGACTGAGTTAGTCAAAAAGGCTTGATGAGCAGACCTGCCCTTTAAGGGGATTTTCTTTTAGAGAGAAAATCTGCAGTTCTGTCAGCAGAACTAGAACATACCAAGAAGCTGTTCTCTGAACAAGGCCGCAGGTCTCCCTGACCTGGGCATGGAACAATAAACATCAGCCATGTTTTGTAAATATCCACATTCCTGCATGTATGTTAAATGTCTCATTGATTAATCGAGTAGGTGTGTATGATGACACCACAAGTGGGTCCACCAATAGACGGATATAGGGGATGGCGAAGATGATGTCATATTTAACTCTTTCCTAGTCGGTATTAAATCTGGAGGGAGCGATGGAGAGGCACTCTGCTCCTTACTTTCGCACTAGCTCGCAAGGCTGACTGGGACCTCTAAGTATGTTCTTCCTTTCTGTAATCTGATATAATGTATGCTGTACATAGGTAGTTTAGTGGAACGTAGGTTAGCAAGAAGTGCCTGATTGACTTCAGCAGGAAGTCTAATCAAGAGCTTGTAACGCAACATGAAGATTGGCATGGCCAGGATATGATGTACTGTATCTATCTGTATTTCTGTGACTTGAATAAATAACGTAAACATTGAAGAAGCCTGAGAAAGTCAATCTCCTGCTTGCTGTGTGGAGAGTCAAGTGATCTCACAATCTGTGAGATGGTGGTGTCGAAGCAAGGTGATATAGAACAGTTTATAACAGGCACTATTTGCCAAGATGTTCCGAGTATATTGAACTGTTTCCATGATTTTTATCTCTAGCTCTATACCTCCTCCCTTACCTGCACTGACCAGGAGATTGGTCTATACTTAAGTGATATTCAATTACCTCAGATATTACATTGGAGGAAGTACAGGAAGCAGTAATATCTTTGGCCAATAATAAGTCGCCAGGCCCAGACGGTCTTCCAAGTTTATAAATGCTATGATTAAGCACTGATCTCAGAACTACCTGTATATGAAACTTTAAGACCTACGCCTCCCGTAGTCTTTCAATTCTGCGATGGTTATACTATTGCTGAAACCTGGTAAAGACCCATTAGAATGCTCCTCATTTAGACTGATCTCACTGCTAAATAGCAGTGATTCCTATCCAATCGGCTCCAGAGTGTTATCTTGGATATAGTTCATCCAGATCAGTGTGGATTCATGCCTGGCAAGTCTGCGTCTAGCAGTATCAGGAAAACATTGACGCACTTGGTACTTAAAGGGAAATAGCAAAAGGTTTTATACATACCTGGGGCTTCCTCCAGCGCCATAAGCACGGATCGCTCCCACGCCACAATCCTCCACTTCCTGTATCGCTGGTACCGGGCCCCGTCACTTCCGAGGGACGCAGCCAATTGTCCGCATCACAGGGGCTCCCTCCGTACCCTTACGCATGCGGCTGCGCAGTATGCAGCCGCACGCGTAGGTATATGGAGGGAGCCCCTGAGATGCGGACAATTGGCTGCGTCCACCGGCCGACTCGCAGCAATGACGGGACCCGGTACTGGCGAATCCAGGCAGCGAAGGACGGCGGTGTGGGAGCGATCCAGGCTTATGGGGCTGGAGGAAGCCCCAGGTATGTATAAAACCTTTCCCCCAACGTCTCTGGTCCCCTTTAACCCCTTGAGCACCAGAGCAATTTTCACCTTTCAGCGCTCCTTCCATTCATTCGTCTATAACTTTATTATTACTTATTGCAATGAAGTGAACTATATCTTGTTTTTCTTGTCACAAATTAGGCTTTCTTTAGGTGGGACATTATGCCAAGAATTATTTTATTCTAAATGTGTTTTAATGGGAAAATAGGAAAAAATCTGGGAAAAAAAATCATTTTTCAGTTTTCGGCCATTATAGTTTAAAAATAATGCATGCTATTGTAATTAAAATCTATGAAATGTACAGTGATGTGAAAAACTATTTGTCCCCTTCCTGATTTCTTATTCTTTTGAATGTTTGTCACACACTTAAATGTTCTGCTCATCAAAAACCGTTAACTATTAGTCAAAGATAACATAATTGAACACAAAATGCAGTTTTAAATGATGGTTTTTATTATTTAGTTAGAAAAAAAAAACTCAAAACCTACATGGCCCTGTGTGAAAAAGAAATTGCCCCCTGAACCTATTAACTGGTTGAGCCACCCTTAGCAGCAATAACTGCAATCAAGCGTTTGCGATAACTTGCAACGAGTCTTTTACAGCGCTCTGGAGGAATTTTGGCCCACTCATCTTTGCAGAATTGTTGTAATTTAGCTTTATTTGAGGGTTTTCTAGCATAAACCGCCTTTTTAAGGTCATGCCACAACATCTCAATAGGATTCAGGCCAGGACTTTGACTAGGCCACTCCAAAGTCTTCATTTTGTTTTTCTTCAGCCATTCAGAGGTGGATTTGCTGGTGTGTTTTGGGTCATTGTCCTGCTGCAGCACCCAAGATCGCTTCAGCTTGAGTTGGCGAACAGATGGCCGGACATTCTCCTTCAGGATTTTTTGGTAGACAGTAGAATTCATGGTTCCATCTATCACAGCAAGCCTTCCAGGTCCTGAAGCAGCAAAACAACCCCAGACCATCACACTACCACCACCATATTTTACTGTTGGTATGATGTTCTTTTGCTGAAATTCTGTGTTACTTCTACGCCAGATTTAACGGGACACGCACCATCCAAAAAGTTCAACTTTTGTCTCATCGGTCCACAAGGTATTTTCCCAAAAGTCTTGGCAATCATTGAGATGTTATTTAGCAAAATTGAGACGAGCCTTAATGTTCTTTTTGCTTAAAAGTGGTTTGCGCCTTGGATATCTGCTATGCAGGCCATTTTTTGCCCAGTCTCTTTCTTATGGTGGAGTCGTGAACACTGACCTTAATTGAGGCAAGTGAGGCCTGCAGTTCTTTAGATGTTGTCCGGAGGTCTTTTGTGGCCTCTCGGAGGAGTTTTCTCTGCGCTCTTGGGGTAATTTTGGTCGGCCGGCCACTCCTAGGAAGGTTCATCACTGTTCAATGTTTTTGCCATTTGTGGATAATGGCTCTCACTGTGGTTCCATGGAGTCCCAAAGCTTTAGAAATGGCTTTATAACCTTTACCAGACTGATAGATCTCAATTACTTTTGTTCTCATTTGTTCCTGAATTTCTTTGGATCTTGGCATGATGTCTAGCTTTTGAGGTGCTTTTGGTCTACTTCTCTGTGTCAGATAGCTGCTATTTAAGTGATTACTTGATTGAAACATATTGGTAGGTGAACAGAGGCGCCAGAAGGATAAAAGTACATAAAATTTTTTTAAAAATTGCTGGGAAGAAGTGGTGGACTCGCCTCCGTTAAAGCAGACACCAAGGACTGTAAATATATAGATATACACATTTATTGAAAATACCCCAAAGATGCTGCTTCATTTATCCAATCAATTTTGACATACTACACCATACTGGGCTCTCGATTTCTCTTCAACTTGATTGAAACAGGTGTGGCAGTAATCAGGCCTGGGGGTGACTACAGAAATTGAACTCAGGTGTGATAAACCACAGTTAAGTTATTTTTTAACAAGGGGGGCAATCACTTTTTCACACAGGGCTATGTAGATTTAGAGGTTTTTTTCTCACTAAATAATAAAAACCATAATTTAAAACTGCATTTTGTGTTCAATTATGTTATCTTTGCCTAATAGTTAACGGTTTTTGATGAGCAGAAACATTTAAGTGTGACAAACATGCAAAAGAATAAGAAATTGGGAAGGGGGCAAATAGTTTTTCACATCACTGTATTTGCCTATTTTTCCCGGTTATTACGCCGTTTAAATTATGTCCCTATCACAATGTTTGGCGCCAATATTTTATTTGGAAATAAAGGTGCATTTTTTTTCAGTTTTGCATCCATCCCTAATTACAAGCCCATAGTTTATAAAGTAACAGTGTTGTACCCTCTTGACATAAATATTTAAAGAGTTCAGTCCCTAAGGTAACTATATATGTTTTTTTTTATTGTAATTTTTTTTTCTTTTTATTACAAAAAAAATAAATAAATTGGGGAGTGTGTTAATGAGTTAATTTATAGTGTAAAAGTATGTATTTGTATATGAAAAATGTTTTGGATGTAGTTTTACTATTTGACCACAAGATGGCCATAGTAACTTTTTGTGAATGTGTCCTGTAAGCGTCGGAAGTACGATTACAGGACGTTCAATGAGGCTGGGAAACTTTTTTTTTTCACAATGATCGCGCTGCTTCTCATAGAAGCAGCCGATCATTGCTGGGGGGCTGAGATCAACGAACAGGAATGGTTTTTCCCGTTCATTGATCTCCTGGTGAGCAGCCGGCGGCGTGCATGAGCGCAGGAGCACGATGGAATGATGGCAGCGGTAGTCGGAGCTGTACAGAGCATACAGCTCCGCCTACCGCTGCCATCATTCCATCGCTAGCCAGTGATTGGTAATGCTGTATGTGCCCGGCCGCTCGCTCGAGTGGACCCGCCCCTCGCTCATTAACATTTATACATATTCACTGCTTCTGGCCAATCCACGCACAGCGGGGCCAGAAGCAAGGTATTACAGACAGCGGACCAAAAAACCGAAGGTACTGACAATCAGCAGATCGTCTTGCCACGAACCGCGGTTTCGGTTTTAAACCGAAAAACCGTGCAGCCCTATTTGAGACTGTTGAGGGACAACTGCTTTGGCTGGTCCTTGGGTGTTTTGGGTTCGGGTCTAAATTTATATCCTGGATTAAACTATTATATAGCACCCCACAAGCAACATTGGTTGTCAATGGTCACATGTCTTCCCCTTTTTCTCTTACTAGGGGTACAACACAGGGCTGTCCTATCTCTCCATACCTGTTTTCTTTGATGATAGCAGTTCTAGCTGTCTGTTTACAATCTAACCCTTTAATCTATGGATAAAGGATAGGGACTCTTGTTGATACCCTGGCTCTATATGCAGACGATTTGATCCTATATCTACAGGACACTGACGGGTCACTACAACAAGCATTTATAATAATGGCAGTATTTGTATTTGTAATTTATAACCAAACAATCCTTCTCTAGTTATTCAGGGCTGTGTATAAACTGGCAAAAATCTGTTATTCTGCAACCTGACCCTACTTCTATCAGGCATTCCTCACTGCACTCTCAACTGCAGGTAGATAAAAGCTTCAAGTACTTCAGTACCTATAGTTGCTGATAGATCTGAATTCTTCCGCTTGAATATTGAATATGATTAATGCGTGGAATCTATTCCCTTTGAATGTAATAGGACGAATTAATTTAATTAAGATTATTATTCTCCCCAAAATTCTTTATACTTTAGAGCATGCCCATATACCAATACCCAATACCCAAAAAGTTTTTTGTTGAATTGAATTCCTTAGTATCTGCATTCATATGGGAGAAGGGTAGAGCCAGGGTTCGACTCCAGTTCCTACAGGCACCTAAACAATCTGCTGGTTTAGCACTTCCTAATTTTTATTTGAATTACCTGGCAGGGCAACTCCGCTATTTAAACACTTTGGTTCATGAACATTTAGATTGTCCTATATCTGATCAATTCTTACCTAAATATGTCAAGGGTGGTAATTTGATGGCATATCTGGAGGCTCCTAAAACTCAATTAATTGGGTTTGGTACATGGATCCACAGGCTAGCGGTCAAAGTCTGGTCTGAGGCCAAGCGCATTCACGGTATAGCTAATCTACTTGATAATACCCCTCTATGGTTTAATCATAAATTCTCCCATCTAGCATTATTTCACAGTGCCTTAGACTGGCAGCAAGTAGGTGTCACTATGTTCAAACACATTGTAGATCAAGGCTCCTTTAGATCCTTTGAGCAACTTAAAGCTACCCACAATATTACCAATGCTTATTTTTATAAATATCTACAATTACGCCATTGTTGGAATTCTCAGTTTGGCAATACCCAAATAACATTTTCAGTCTTTCCCATAATTGGTATACTTCGTACACCAGGGATGGGCGGCCTTATTTCTGTGTTATATACTTCTGTCATTAGGCGGACAAAGAAACTGACTCTCTTCAGTCCAGGTGGGCTTGCTGTTTAACCGACCTAGATGATGAGGAGTGGGAGGATGCCCTTGAATCACATGTTTATGCATCAATATCTGCTAATGGTAAATTAATTCAGTTCTATCTCATTAGGCAAGCTTATCTCACCCCCCTAAGACTTTCTAAAATTAACTTCCCTGGCAGTAAGCCCGACCTAGGGTCCGGCTAGTCACCGCAGGGAATCACATGGCCCCGGGAAGATTTTTTAAAATAAAACTTGCGCTATATGCTTAAGCTAGCACTTCGCTAGCTAATTATGTCCCCCAAGTCCCTCCGGTCCCCACCGATCGCCCCCGATCACCGCTGTAATACATACTCCCAGGGATCCCGCAATGGCGCAGCCTCCCAATCAGCTCCAGGCTTTGCTATGGGGAGGATCGGGACTGTGCATGGCATCATGACGTCATGTCCGGTCGTCGCCATAGCGACGAGTGAAGCTAGGGCTCTCGCGGGATGGCAGAGGGGTAAATATTGCGGGCGGTGATCGGAGGTTTAATTGGGTGTCGGGGGGCTTGGGAGACCTAATTAGCTAGTGAAGTGCTAGCTTAAGCATATAGCGCAAGTTTTAATTAAAAAAAATCCTCCCGCGGACGCAGCCTCTAAAACTGTGTACTGCCAGGGAGGTTAAGCCCAACTATTCCCCTGGCTTGTCCCAAATGTACGGCTCCATCAGCTGACTTTTGGCATATCTTGTTAGAATGTCCTTCAATAGGATCTTACTGGCAACAAGTAATACAAATGCTTGCTGAAATATTGGAGAAACAGATAGTCTTGTGTCCTACGTTTTGCCTACTAGGCCTAATTGCACAACACCAATATACAAAATTTTAATGTACCATGTTGCGAGAGTCTCTTCTATATGCCCGGAGAGCTATTGCAATGTGTTGGATTTCTGCACAATTACCTTCAATTACTGAGTAGGTCATCCAACTCAACAAAGTACTACCATATATTAAGCTAGTTTATCAACGTAGGAATTGTCCTGGTAAATTTACCAAGGTATGGTGCAAATGAACTTTGTCACCATTAACAGTCACTATGTAAAATTCTCTAATTATGTTGCAACTCTTTAATACATACTGGTTTAAAACTATATTGATATTTTATGATGATAACCTTGTTATGTTATGTATAGGTTCATATGTCCTGTTGACATACAGTGGGTTGCAAAAGTATTCGGCCCCCTTGAAGTTTTCCACATTTTGTCACATTACTTATTTTATTGGAATTCCATGTGAAAAAAAAGAGATGTACATGTGAGAAGTGGAACGAAAATCATACATCATTCCAAACATTTTTTTACAAATAAATAACTGCAAAGTGGGGTGTGCGTAATTATTCGGCCCCCTGAGTCAATACTTTGTAAAACCACCTTTTGCTACAATTACAGCTGCCAGTCTTTTAGGGTATGTCTCTAAGAGCTTTGCACATCTAGTGACTGAAATCCTTGCCCATTCTTCTTTGCAAAACAGCTCCAGCTCAGTCAGATTAGATGGACAGCGTTTGTGAACAGCAGTTTTCAGATCTTGCCACAGATTCTCGATTGGATTTAGATCTGAACTTTGACTGGGCCATTCTAACACATAGATATGTTTTGTTTTAAACCATTCCATTGTTGCCCTGGCTTTATGTTTAGGGTCATTGTCCTGCTGGAAGGTGAACCTCCGCCCCAGTCTCAAGTCTTTTGCAGACTCCAAGAGGTTTTCTTCCAAGTTTGCCCTGTATTTGGCTCCATCCATCTTCCCATCAACTCTGACCAGCTTCCCTGTCCCTGCTGAAGAGATGCACCCCCGAGCATGATGCTGCCACCACCATATTTGACAGTGGGGATGGTGTGTTCAAAATGATGTGCAGTGTTAGTTTTCCGCCACACATAGCGTTTTGCATTTTTGCCAAAAAGTTCCATTTTGGTCTCATCTGACCAGAACACCTTCTTCCACATGGTTGCTGTGTCCCCCACATGGCTTGTGGCAAACTGCAAATGGGAATTCTTATGCTTTCTGTTAACAATGCCTTTCTTCTTGCCACTCTTCCATAAAGGCCAACTTTGTACAGTGCATGACTAATAGTTGTCCTATGGACAGAGTCTCCCACCTGAGCTGTAGATCTCTGCAGCTCGTCCAGAGTCACCATGGGCCTCTTGACTGCATTTCCGATCAGCGCTCTCCTTGTTCGGCCTGTGAGTTTAGGTGGATGGCCTTGTCTTGGTAGGTTTACAGTTGTGCCATACTCCTTCTATTTCTAAATGATCGCTTGAACAGTGCTCCGTGGGATGTTCAAGGCTTTGGAAATCTTTTTGTAGCCTAAGCCTGCTTTACATTTTTCAATAACTTGATCCCTGACCTGTCATTTGTGTTCTTTGGACTTCACGGTGTTGTTGCTCCCAATATTCTCTTAGACAACCTCTGAGGCCCTCACAGAGCAGCTGTATTTGTACTGACATTAGATTACACACAGGTGCACTCTATTTAGTCATTAGCACTCATCAGGCAATGTCTATAGGCAACTGACTGCACTCAAAGGGGGCGGAATAATTATGCACACACCACTTTGCAGTTATTTATTTGTAAAAAATGTTTGGAATCATGTATGATTTTTGTTCCACTTCTCATGTGTACACCACTTTGTGTTGGTCTTTCATGTGGATTTCCAATAAAATGGATTCATGTTTGTGGCAGTAATATGACAAAATGTGGAAAACTTCAAGGGGGCCGAATACTTTTGCAATCCACTGTATATTGTTGGTTCATACTGTCGGATTATTCTGCAAATGTACTGTTTTCAGATATCCTGATATGCTATCTCCTTTTTGTACTTACATTTACTATTGGTCTTTTTGTACTTACACTTCTAATATTTTGCTATGTACATTTTGCAACTTTGTCAATAAAACTGTGTTAAAAATGGTATATTACTGTGGTTTTTGCAAATAAGGGCTTGTAATTGTTGATAGAGTACAATGAGAAAACAGGCATAGAAAATAAAGTAATTACTTATAAAACTATTGCTTACAAAAACTTAATTTGTTAGAAAACATATAGAACATTTAGGTGTGATAAGTATCAACAGGGGCGTCGCTAGCCCTATTTTGGGGGAGCACGTGCCCCCAATCTGTCCTGGGGTGCCATGGATCTTCGCCCGGCTGCCCCCTCTGTCAGCGGCTCCCTCCAGCCGCCGCCGCGTCACTCAGACCTCGATCAGGCGGCGACCAATCGTGTGGGCGCTAGAACCCAGCGCCCGCACTGATATGCAGAAGTGACATCACTTCCGCATATAGAGCGGGTGCGTCCGGCGCCCGCTCGTACTACTGGTCGGGTCGCCGCTGATCCTGAGGTCTGCTGACTGCGAGGTAAGGGGGGAGCGGCGGCGGCGGGGGCTCCCTGTCACTCACTGACTACCTAATGGGCTCCCTGTCACTCACTCACTACCTAAAGGGGCTCCCTGGCACTCACTCACTACCTAAAGGGGCTTCCTGTCACTCACTGCCTAAAGGGGCTTCCTGACACTCACTCACTACCTAAAGGGGCTCCCTGGCACTCACTTACTACCTAAAGGGGCTCCCTGTCACTCACTCACTGCCTAAAGGGGCTCCCTGGCACTCACTCACTACCTAAAGGGGCTCCCTGGCACTCACTCACTACCTAAAGGGCCTCCCTGGCACTCACTCGCTGCCTGAAGGGGCTCCCTGGCACTCACTCACTGCTTGAAGGGGCTCCCTGGCACTCACTCACTGCCTGAAGGGGCTCCCTGGCACTCACTCACTGCCTAAAGGGGCTCCCTGGCACTCACGCACTACCTAATGGGGCTCCCTGGCACTCACTCACTACCTAAAGGGGCTCCCTGGCACTCACTCACTACCTAAAGGGGCTCCCTGTCACTCACTACCTAACTGGAGGCGCCTGTCACTCACTAGCTAACCTGGGGGTCCCTGTCACTCACTACCTAACTTGGGGGGGCTACCATATTAAGGGGGCATTCTGCCTATTTATGTGAAATGCTGTCTATTTATGTGCCTCATGACTGCTGAATTTGTCTTTTTGGGAGCCTTATGATTTGTTGGGGGCCTCAAGATTGCTGAATTTGTCTTGTTGGGGGCCTCATGATTTGTTGGAGGCCTCATGATTGCTGAATTTGTCTTGTTGGGGGCCTCATGATTTGTTGGAGGCCTCATGATTGCTGAATTTGTCTTGTTGGGGGCCTCATGATTTGTTGGGGGCCTCATGATTGCTGAATTTGTCTTGTTGGGGGTCACATGATTGCTAACTGCGAGACTATGGGAAAAGCTGAATCCTTGTCATATGAGACAATAGCATTAAACCTACTTTTTTAGCTTTTCAAACAGAAAATAAAACTGGGAGGTTCTAAAAAATTGAATACATTTTTCAGGAGTAGGATGGATGAAATTGTTTATCTTCACAGTTTATTTTCAACTTGGATTTTCCATAATGTTCATGTATGAGTTAAAACGTTTGTACAGTATTTAGTTTAAATTGCTGTTGCCACTTTGCGATAGATAAGTGACTTTTAGGTTGCAGTTTGGGCACTCGGCCTCCAAAAGTTTCGCCACCACTGTCATAATCTAATGTTCCACCATTGCTAGGTTCATGTAAATTTGTCTCAACCCGTTACCACACCTATATTCTGGTCCATGGCCCACCCATTTTTCGGTGCGGCACGATAAGCATGCCGCACAACGTGATCCTCATATTTTTGGCACGATAGCTGCAGTGTGCTGAATTCTGCTGCCTACAGTATGTACAGTATACGCTGTTCTCTAGTGCCTGCACTGTGTGCTGATTTACCTCCAGTGTGTACAGTGTAAGGTGTTACTATGTGCCTTTACTGATTGTAAACCAGCTATATTGTATGCTGATCCCTGCTACTTTCAGTATGTACAGTATTAGCTGTAAAGCCTGGTACACACATACAATTTTGATTAGCCAATTTTAGCTCTGTTCATAAAATTAATTGTCTGTTGGCCCACTTACTGCACGGGGGTGGTAAAATTGGGGGTCAGTGATTGACCAATCAAAATTGTATGTGCGTATACATCTTTGATCAATGCCTATACTGATTGTAAATTATCTAAATAAAGGACAGGGGGCTCCATCCAATATTTCGATGGGCAGGCCCGTTATCTGTGGCTTACACCACTGATAAGTTCATGTACATTTGGCCCCACCCATGGCCACGCCCACTCACCTCATGGCCACGCCCATTTTTTTTGCCGCGGCGCATATACCTCCCAACCTGGTGCCCACAGGTGCCCCTGATCTCCAAGGACCCTAGAAACGCCCCTGAGTATCAATAAAGTTATTAGCAAATGAACAGGAGGAGAGCAGAAACATAAAAATTGCCCTGGTCAATAAGGGGAAAACAACATGTTGTGGTCAAGTGGTAAAGAAATACACCCATCTATCTCTTTTCAGTGTAATTCTCCTTCAGTATTTTGTACTGTAATTGATATGGCATGTTTTTATCCAGAAATATTAATTTGTATGTTTTTTTCCTAGGCAGTGGCACCAACAGGAATGCTCCAGTGCACTCAGGTTATATTGTATAATGTTTGTCTATAATGCTGTCATATTTTCTTTCAGTGTTCCTACATACCTGAATGCATGGAAAACCACACAGAAGTGTCAATTCACGTTCAAGAAATACAGGAAATATTTAATAAGTCTTCTGCATTTCCCTGCTACTTTGATCCAAAAGGAAGACAGAAGAATATAATTTTAATAAGAAAATTTGGACCCCAGAAGATGATCTCATACTTTTTCTGGCCAACATCAATGTTTACTGTTGGACTTTGCATGGTTATTATTGTAAAAGTCAGCCAATATTTTACCATGGTTTCTATGCAAGCAAGCAAAGGCAACACTTGAACTTGAACCACTCCAACAACAGAAAGATGTCCTGAAATCATTATTTTTGTGTATACAAAATAAATGTGATCTTAACCTAGGAGAGCACAAATGCTGCTGACCAATAAACATTGTATTGAAAACACAGCATACGCCTATGACAATCAACAAATGTATTTAACTGAATCTATAAGTCCCAACATGTCATTCCAGCCAAAAAGTGCATAAGGACAGGCAGGAGGCTGACATGCCATGCTGGAACTTCCATTGACTGTACATGTTAATTGGAAATCTCTTGGTTACCCATAAATCCTTTTTTCTCTCCCACAAAAGCAAAACCAAAAATGTATTGGTTAGTTGCAGGGCATCCTTATATTAATTTGCATTCTTTTACATTTGGTTCAGTTCATGCTATTGGCAACTCTCTGCTTAAAATGTTGGTACAGCTAATCAGCTTAACCTACTTGCCGGTTATCACGAGCTCAGCTCGGGGTAACCTGCGCAGGAGGATTTCTCAGGCCCCGCTGGGCCGATTTGCATAATTTTTTTTCCCTACACGCAGCTAGCACTTTGCTAGCTGCGTGTGGTACGTGATCGCTGCTGCCACCCGCCGATTCGCCGCTACCCGCCACGCCGAGCCGCCCCCCGCCCCAGACCCCTGCGCAGCCTGGCCCATCAGTGCCAGGCAGCACTAAGGGGTGGATCGGGATTCCCTATGACGTCCCGACGTGGACGTCGACGTCATCCCGCCTCGTCGCCATGGCGACCGGGGAAGCCCTGCAGGAAATCCCGTTCTGAACGGGATTTCCTGTTTACTCTGATCGTCGAAGGCGTACGGAGTGGGTGGGGGGATGCTGCCGCTCAGCGGCTATCATGTAGCGAGCCCTGGGCTCGCTACATGATTTAAAAAAAAAATGTAAAAAGTTTTGCGCTGCCTTCTTGCCGGCGTGAATTGAACCGGCAAGGAGGTTAAACAATTTTACTGAATTTATTCACCTGAAAATTCCTTCACCTGAAAATCCCTGCCATAATTGTGATAAACCAGTTTCTAGCATGCTTATTTACAAGTAGAGGTTTTTGAGTGACTCAAAGTGTGTAGCGAGTGTATTGAAAATATAGTATGGTTACAGAATATAAATGTTGTGTTTAGACAGGCTACTTTTTTATGCTTACTAGTGTAGGACCTCTTTAGAGAGGAGGTGCCAGTTTCTAGAATGCCTGGAATATCCCTCGACAGTTAGAATGGAAATGTTTCAGCATGTAACAAATTTTACAGTGGGTGTGGTTTAGAAACATACTTAACTTATGCTGGGCATACACGGCTAGATACTTCTTATCAATCGAGCCGCTGATGGCTCGATTGATAATTTCCGACAGGTCGGGTAATTGCCGCCGGATCGATTCCGCGCTTGATACAGGCGGGCAGAACAGTAGAAAAAAAGAAGCGCTGATTAGGAAGCGCCCGCGGGGTCGAGCGGGAATCGATCCGCGCCCATGCGCGGACAAGCAGTGACGCTCCGGCATCGCGCCGCTGGCTCGATACCAGCGCACAAACAAGCCGTGTATGCCCAGCATAAGATTGGTAGGCTTTCATGGAGAAAAAAAACAGAAACGAAAACTTGAGGTGAGTCAGGAGCAGTTAAGGGAAGATCTGGGGAAACTTGGAAGATACAGAAATACAGAAAGATGAAAAGGAAAGAAACACAATTGCATTACAGAAAAAATACAGTACAGAAAGTAGAGACATTTTTTTCTAAATAAGGAAAAACGTTTTAGCCATTTATTTAGGAAAGAGTTCTTTACAGTAAGAGTGATTAAGATGTGGAATGCATTGACACAGGAAGTCGTTATGGCAAACTCTATACCTGCATTTAAAGGGGGCTTAGATGCTTTCCTTGGGTTGAAAGACATCCATGGCTACAATTACTAGGTAATGCCTAATGATATTGATCCAGGGATTTTATCTGATTGCCATGTGGAGTCGGGAAGGAATTTTTCCCTTTTGGGACTAATTGGACCATGCCTTGTAAGGGTTTTTTCGCCTTCCTCTGGATCAACAGGGATATGTGAGGGAGCAGGCTGGAGTTGTACTTTGTACTGGTTGAACTCGATGGACGTATGTCTTTTTTCAACCAAAATAACTATGTAACTATAGGCTAGTACACACTAGCAATTTTGATTGACCAATGATTGCTCAATTTTACCACCTCCATGTAGTATGAGGGCCAAACAGATTTTCAATTCTATGCAGATTATATAGGTAAATGGTCATACTACATGGAGGTGGTAAAATTGAGCAATCATTGGTCAATCAAAATTGCTAGTGTGTACTAGCCTTATGTAACAATAACCTTTTTTTCTGTATAACAACATTTTTTTTTAATAAAATTACATTTGTATGTGTAAACCTGCACATACATGTGCAGAGCCAAGTCACCGCCTCTCTTGTATCACTCACCAGAGATGCAACAAACAGATTTTCTTTAAAAAATTAAATTTTTTGGGGTAAAATGTATAGGCCAGACCATGACATTGTCTGCTCTCTGCTACAGTGGCTGCAAAAAAACTATTTTTTTCTCTCAAATTTTATTTGTATGTAAACCTGCACAAACATGTGCAGAGCCAAGTCACTGCATCTCTTGTCAGTGGCACCAGGGCGGAAACAGTTTTTATTTAAAAAAACAACAACAAAAAAACAACAAAAAATGTATATGTAAAAATGTATATCCATGACATCCATTCCAGACCTGTTAGCACCTAATCTCGCGTGGCTGCATGGTCGTGTAACTAGTTAGTATGGAAGAGTTCACAAAGAAGTCAAAATAAAAAATAAGAAAAAATTAGGTTGTACACTGACGCTGGTCTTTTTGGTTCTATTGTATAATTCCACTAATAACTTACCATCCTGGCCTCTGCTACACGCCCACACTGGTCTGTTCAGTTGAGCGCACATGCAGCACCACACGCCTAAGAGCCTTACACAGGGGCGTAATTAGACATCACTGGACCCCCCTGCGAAACTTTGGAAGGGGCCCCCCACCTCCCTCGCTTTCTGCACAGGAAAACTGAGGACCAATGTGTTTTCCCCATGCAGATAAAAACAATTAGACTTAAAGGAAATGTCAGGCAATCTTTGCTACCCCTAGATCTACTTACCCGGGGCTTCCTCCATCCCCTTGCAGCTGACAAGTCCCTCATCACAGCTCTGCTCCCAGTACATACATACACAGCCTTATTATTTTACTACATGAGAGCACATGGAGGAACAACAATGACATGCTGAACGTAAGATATAGTATTTACGGTAACTTAGGAAAAACATTCAGAATGTCACTGATTGGTACTGTTATTACAGGATCTTAGACTCAGTATGAGACACAAGCTCTTAATGAGGCAGCAACAGTCAGACATCAATCTTACCCATTCCACTTTGTCCAGTAATTAGACACCATAAGGTCAGGTCACTAGCCTGCTGTGTGTGATAAGAATCTAGGAATCTCTTCTGAGGGAACGTCTACAACTTTTTTTCAACTGTGACTGCTTTGTTTGTAAAGTTGTACATCAAGTCATCAGAACTCTGCTGCTGAGACACATGGCCGGCCTTTGACCTGAGCGACCTGAGCGGTCGCTCAGGGCGCCGGCTTCCAGGGGGGCGCACTTCCCCCTGGAGTAACATAAGGCATCTACTGCATCGCTTCCCTCCCTCCGATAAAAGGGTCTTCCCCGCCGCACTGCTTCCCTCCTTCCCTCTGAATGTCCCCTGCTCTGAGCTTCTCTCAGTTCCCTTCCCTCCCTCCAATGTAGAAACCGGTGTAGGCAATCTCTCCCCAGCCGCGGAGTAATACAGCCTCAGCGCATGTGTGACATAGGAGACAGGCAGCAGCAGGCACAGGCAGGGGAACATAGTGTATCAGTAATCAGTTTATTTTGCAGCATTGCCGCTCTCAGTCCTGCCTCCCGACCCGACCTGATCCAGCCATGGTTCTCTCCTTGAGAGCACAGCAGGCACATTATGTAATATCAGGAAGAAGGTGCCGTGCTGTAGTAGGAAGCAGACGGAGTGTGAAGTCCTTGGCAGCTGCATCCACGGTAAGAGATACTGCTGGCCTGCTGTACTTTATCACTGCACGCTTGGGTAGGGGAGGGGTGTATGGAGAAGGAAGAGAGAGCTGCCTGTGTCACTGTAATTCATGCTGGGAACTTTTACTATTCCTTAATTAATCAGCTAACTATCAGTGACCATGGCCCCCTCCTCTTACACACACACACACACCCCAGCAGCAGGAAGGGGGGATGGGGGTTGGACGGACTGAGGAACGAAGAGAGAGAGAGCTGCCTTCAAGATGGGAATAGTTAAGTTACTGAGGGGGGTAGGGGCAGAGGGACCACCATGTACAAGGCTGAAAACATGTACAGGAGGCTGCAAACATGAGCAGGACCCTCATGCAGAGAAGGGACTGGCTGCAGATCTCCTGCATTCCCCTGGAGGTGTGTAAAATCTGTCATTACTCTATTTGTGAATTCTCTGCAGTCTCTTCCTGTTTTACATTCCCCTTTCTTTGCATTGGATGGGACACCACAGCTGCACTACATGTAGTGGTGGTGAGCATTGTGGCTTCCCTTCATGTAATAGGTTCATTATGAAAGCATGTGTTACATGAAAGTCATAATGCCCACACAATTGCACTCAGCTGCCCTTCCCCCGACTTGTGCACCCTGCAAAGTTTTTGACATCATAGCAATAACTCGCCTGTCCCGACTGGCACTGCTTCATTAGTCCCTGCTACATGTCTTCATCCTTATTAGACTCATCTTCTCAGGCCATTGAGAAGAGGCGTCCCTGCGAGGATGAGGACGAGAGCTCGCACTAATCGAGCAGCACATCTACAGGGACAAGTGAGTTGCTGTGTGGCCAAAAACTTTGCAGTGGGCCCAGGGATCAGAAGGCCTGGAGAGGGGGCACTTCGACAGCCAGTTTGGGGACCCTGGGGGGTGAATTTGCTGCCCCCAGGTTACTTTTGTCCCAGGGCCCCATTGTAGCTAGAACTGGCCCTGATCGGAGGGAGGGAAGGGAACTGAGTGGAGCTTAGAGCAAGGGACATTAATCAGAGGGAGGGGAATACGCTTTTATTGGAGGGAGGGAAGCTGTGCGGAGGGGAAGACGCTTTTATTGGAGGGAGGGAAGCTGTGTGCCAGGGGGAGATATTTTAATTGGAGGGTGGGAAGCGGTGCAGCAGGCGCCTCTTATTTGACTCCAGGGGGACGTTCTGCGAGAGGGGAGGCCGTGTGTGTGTGGTCTGCATGTGTGTGATCTGTGTGTGTGATCTGCATGTGTGCATTTGATCTGCATGTGTGTGTGATCTGTGTCTGTGTAATCTGCATGTGTGTTTGTGTGTGTGGTCTGCATGTGTGTGTGTGTGACCTGCGTGTGTATTTGATCTGCATGTGTGTATGTGTGATCTGTGTCTGTGTGATCTGCATGAGTGAGTTTGTGTGTGTGGTCTGCATGTGTGTGTGATCTGCATGCGTGTGTGTGATCTGAGTGTGTATTTGGGGGGGGGGGCACCAAAATCTGGTTACGCTCAGGGCGCTGTGAAACCTAAGGCCGGCCCTGCTGAGACAGATGTTTTTTACGAACCCTAGGGAGCAGGGACAGTGTACAAATTCCAAAGTGTGTATGATTCCTTATCTGTGTGGTAGACACATGCAGTCAACATAACAATGGTACCAGAGTAGAATATGTTTTCTCTCCATGCCCTTAATTGTCTTAATTTGTCTCTCAAACTTTTCCCCCCACAGGGCCCCCTGTGGCTTCTGGGCCCCCCTGCAGAGGCATCCCTTGCAAGGTCTGTTGTTAAGCCCCTGGCCTTACAGACCTGTTAGCACTTAATCTAGGTAAACTCGTTATTTGGTCTGACAGTGTGAAGCAGGCTTAAACTACCTGATTGATGTGAACACACTCCGGATGTTTTAAAGCACTTTATTCCACAAATGTAGGAATGTAATGGGATTTCTGCCCTTTAGCGATTAAAGCAAGACACTGTGTCAACTACATAATTTTTGGTTAAACTTTTGCCATGGATCCCCCTCCGGCATGCCACAGTCCAGGTGTTAGGCCCCTTGAAACAACTTTTCCATCACTTTTGTGGCCAGAAACAGTCCCTGTAGGTTTTAGAATTCGCATGCCCATTGAAGTCTATGGAGGTTCGCACGGTTCTCCTGTTCGTAAACTTTTACGGAGATTGGAGTTTGAAGTTGGCGAACCCAAAATTTTATGTTCGGCCCATCTCTAATGTTTTACAACACTCAAGATTCAAGCACTTTATTGTCATTGTGTAACACAACGAAATTACTTTTCATGACAACCCCACGGTGCATATAGGGATATAGTGATAGTAACAAAGGTAGAAAGAGAAGAAATTATACAAGTATGCCAGGTATTACAGATATTTAAACAATTTGTACACAGTGTTAATTATTTCAGAGAGGATTCAGAGTTCATCAAGTTTATGGCGGATGGGGAAAAGCTGTTTTTCAGTCTGTTTGTTTGTATGTGGATTGATCTAAGACATTTACCTGATGGAAGGAGCTCAAACAAAGCATTTCCAGGGTGAGTGTTGTCCTTGATAATGTTTTTTTGGCCCTTCTCGTACAACAAGTCTTATACAAAAGTTCCAGTGATGGTAGTTCAGTGCCGATAATGGCTTATGCTGTTTTAACAACTCGCTGCAGGGCTTCTCTAGTAGCCTTAGTGCAGCTGTTGTACCAGGCTGTCATGCAATTAGTCAGAACGCTTTCCATAGTGCATCTGTAGAAATTAACCAGCTGCTTCTGTTGGAGGTTAACGCTCCTTAGTTTTCTCAAAAGTAGAGGCATTGTTGAGCTTTGGCAGTTAGAGCTAAAGCATTGTCAGCCCAGGACAGGTTCTCGGCGATGGTGACTCCCAAAAATTTGAAGCTGGAAACTTTCTCCACAGCCTCTGCATTGATCATTAGCGGTAAGTGAGAGGTCTTTTTGGTGGTCCTAAAGTCCAGAATAATTTCTTTGGTCTTCTTTGTATTTAATAACAGGTTGTTAATGTCGCACCAAGCAGTCAGGTTCCTAACTTCTTCTCTGTATGCAACTTCCTCATTGTCTAATATAAGCCCAATGACAGTCGTATCATCTTCAAACTTAAAGAGAGTCTGAAGCGAGAATAGATCTCGCTTCAGACCTCATATATAGCAGGGGCACGTGTGCCCCTGCTAAAACGCCGCTATCCCGCGGCTTAACGGGGGTCCCTGTCCCCCCAAACCCCCTCCGTAATGCGGGGGAGCGCTTCCTGGTTGGGGCAGGGCTAACCGCCGCAGCCCTGCCCCACGCGCGTCTGTCAGCGCGTATCTCCGCCTCTCCCCCGCCCCTCTCAGTCTTCCTTCACTGAGAGGGGCGGGGGAGAGGCGGCGATGCGCCGCTGATAGACGCGCTGGGAGGCAGGGCTGCAGCCGTTAGCCCTTGCCTCCAGGAAGAGACAGCCAGCGACCATTTTCCGACCAGCTTTTGCGGGGGGTGGGTTGGGGGTGAAGGGACCCCCGTTTAGCCGCGGGATAGCGGCGTTTTAGCAGGGGCACACGTGCCCCTGCTATATATGAGAGCTGAAGCGAGATTTAGTCTCGCTTCAGTGTCTCTTTAACAGTTATGTTTGAGGTATGGATATGCTCCTGGCCATGGGAGCAGAATCAAGGGCACACCACTGTGCCAGCACTGCATGACTTGGGCAACCTGGTTGCTGCACCAGGCCAAACAGCTTAGAGAGGAGGATGACAGCGAGGGACATACAAGCTGGAAGAAGCCCCAGGTAAGTAAAAGAACAGTCTTTAATTTCAGCTCTCGTATCAAGAGGTATCCTCTGGTGTTGGCAACACTAAGCACAACTGGCAGATCAGTAGCTCTGAGAACAGTTTTAGGGCTCTTTTACACTATGTGCGATTCTGATTTTGATGCGATTTTAAATGCTATTCCGATTTTTGATGCAAGTAAATTAGTCCTGCATGCTGCATTTTTCGTTTTGTGTTGCTAGCATCCAGTGAAAATCGCATATCAGAATTGCAAATCGGAATTGCGATTTGCAAGGTAAAAGAAGTCTTGGGACATGTTCAATAAAATAAATTAACTAAGCCTTTTACCGCATGAAAAAGTTAAATGACCGACCAGTGAGGTAAATTACCAACTTGTGGGGTAAATATCTCAATACATGTCAGGACCACTATCGCGAAAAAAATGTACAATTTAAAATACATGTAATAACATACAACAACAAATAACATTTGTAGAGCGCTTTCTCCCATAGGACTCAAAGCGCATAAGCATGGCTCAGACCATCGTGGTACAGAGGAAGAGTTTTATAAGTCCGGAAATGCCAGGCTAAACAGGTGGCTTTTCAGTCTGGATTTGAATAGCTCCAGGGATGGTGCTGTCTTTACTGGGTGTGGCAGGGAGTTCCAAAGAGTAGGGGCAGCATGACAGAAGGCTCTGTCTCCAAATTTTTTGAGGTGCACTCTGGGAGTGACCAAGTTTATAGAACTTGCTGATCTGAGGTTGTGAGAGGTGCGGTGCAGCTTCAGCAAGTCCTTCATGTATCCAGGGCCCAGATTGTGCAGGGATTTGAATGTCAGCAGTCCAATCTTGAAGAGTATTCTCCATTCTACTGGTAGCCAGTGCAGTGAGCGAAGGATCGGTGTAATGTGACAGTGGCAAGGCTGGTTTGTTAGCAATCTGGCAGCAGCATTCTGCACTAATTGCAGGCGACGCAGGTCCTTTTTGGGGAGGCGAGCATAAAGGGCATTGCAGTAGTCCAGCCGTGGTGTGATGAAGGCGTGAACTAGGGTTGGAAGATCCTCTGGGGGAATCAGATGTTTAATCTTTGCAATGTTCTTCAGATGAAACTCAAATCCTCATCGATTAGTGCGCCAAGGCTGCGCACAAGGTTGGAGCTGTTTATGTCTGAATTCCCAATCCTGATTGGTGTTGCTTTAGGATAGAGCTGTTTTGATGGCGAGCACTGGCTTTGGACAAAGAGGACCTCAGTTTTGTCAGCATTCAGTTTCAACCAGTTATCATTCATCCATGCCTGTAGCTCAGCTGAGCAAGAGTTTATTTTTGGAGTAGGGTCTGTTCCACCAGTTTTGAAGGACAGGTATAGCTGTGTGTCATCGGCGTAGCAGTGGTACGTCAGGCCATGTCGTTGGATAAGTGTACCGAGTGGCAACATATAGATTGCAAACAGCAGAGGGGATAGGATTGATCCTTGTGGTACTCCGAATTGTAGAGGTGCAGGTTTGGACATTATAGGTCTTAGGGATACTCTCTGTGTTCTGTCAGTTAGGAATGATCTGAACCACTGGAGGACTGATCCACTGATGCCACAGTACTCCTGCAGTCTGTTAAGCAGGATTCCATGGTCAACTGTATCTAAAGCCGCTGAGAGATCCAATAGGATTAGGATGGAACATTCCCCTCTGTCCCTTGCCATGAGCAGATCGTTGCAGACTTGGATGAGGGCTGTTTCACAAAGCCAGATTGTAGGGGGTCCAGGATGTTGTTTACTGACAGCCTGGTTTCAAGTAGCAGATAGACAGCCTTTTCAATAACTTTACCTAAGAAGGGGAGGTTGGAGACAGGTCTGTAGCTGCTCATTGCATCTGGATCCATGGAAGGTTTTTTAAGAAGGGGCTTGATGATTCCTTCTTTTAAAGAGGTAGGAAACCTCCCTGCTTGCAGAGAGCAATTTACTATTTTGTGAAATGCTGGACCAAGCAGGTCAGGGCATTTCAGCATATGTTTAGTTGGTCCAGGGTCCAGGTCGCAGGTTGTCTGGCGGAGGCGACGGAGGATGTCTGAGATCTCTTCCTCACTAATACTTTTGAAGCCAGTCCAGGGTGTTAGGTTGTTTTTGCAGCTAATTCCAGGAGTTGCATGAGTCTTGGGTGCTGTGGACTGAATGAGAGACCGAATAGAGGATACTTTGTCAGCAAAGTAGCAAGCAAATTTCTCACATAGCTCCTTTGAGGGAGTTATAGTAGGCTTTAGGCAGGATGGGTTACATAGTCTATCAACTGTGCGGAATAGTTGGGCTGGTCTGTTGGCAGCCTTCGTGATCTCCTGTATAAGAAGTACATTTCTTCCAAAAGTAAAATGTGCCATGAATTACTTTTCTCCTATGTTGATGTTACTTACAGTAGGAAGTAGAAATCTGACAGAACCAACAGGTGTTGGGCTAGTCCATCTCTTCATGGGGGATCCTCAGTATGGCCTTTATTCTTTATAAATACTCTATCTGAAAAGGATTTATACGAAGATGCTGGGCTCTCTGCTTGCTTCACATTTTATTGGTGTGTTTTTTCACACATTTGCTAAGTGCTTTTGAAAATAAAGAAACACTGAGAATCCCCCATGAGGAAATGGGCTACTCCAAAACTTGTCAGTTCTGTCAGATTTCTACTACCTACTGTAAGTGACAGCAATATAGGAGAAAAGTAATTTATGCCTCATTTTACTCTGGAAGAAATTTACTTTTTATTTGAATGTGTTTATTTGCATCTTAACTTTTATGATTTTCGCAATAGTGGTCCTTTAAAGAGACACTGAAGTCTCTTAAAAATCATCTTTTTATTATAAAATCCTGTGTAATATGATAGCCCTACCTAAACCGCCGCATCCCCACCGCTGAAATCTATCTAAATCCCCCGACCCCCCCCCCCCCCCCGCGCAAAATCCACGACTTTCTTGGTCGTGGATTTTGCTGCCCTCTACTCTTCCATGTGAGGCAGAGCTATGAGCTGCAGCTCTGTCTCTACATGCGTCTTGTCAGCGGCGGATCTCCGCCTCTCCCCCGCCCCTCTCAGTGAAGGAAGACTGAGAGGGGCGGGGGAGAGGCGGCGATCCTGGCTGACAGACGTGCTGAGAGGCAGAGCTGAGGCTCATAGCACTGCCTTTCATGGAAGCGCTGCCCGGATTGCCCCCTGGGGAGTTTGCTCACACTATATAGACTATCTTGACCAACTGGACTGTGGTCCCTTTAAGAGCGCTCCCATGAGCTGTATTATTCGTGCAAAATTGTCATATTGTGGATCATACTATTATTGTGATGTATTTTTTTAAAATGATTTACCATTTGCAGGAATGATATTTGATTTTTCTTCAGGTGAATGATTTGTATTTGATCCAGTTTAACAACACCTTATGCAAATGCATAGTGTGGTTTCTTCTTTCCACTTTTCCATCTCTTTTCAGCTCTGTATTTTCTGGTTTCTTATTCTCTGCTATGCTGCCATCTGGTGGACAGCCTCTGCTGGTGGAGGAGAGTCCATACACAAGGCTCTGTGTGCCATCCACATGCGAGGTCTGGAACATAAAGACATCAAAGCCAGCTTCTGATGGCTGGTGAAATAACAGATATAGGGATTGATTCACTATAACAAATAGCGTGCCTTATCAGAGTTATTGTGCCTTATCAGAGATAGCGTGCCTTATCAGAGTAGCATAGCAAGCGGTATGAACTTATGCCTGCTAATTGGCAATGACGAGAGCTCCACTCGTCCTGCCCTGAGCCCCTGCAGGTCCAATCACTTTAACCACTTAACGACCGCCTAACGCCGATAGGCGTCGGCAGGCCGAAGTGGTGTTTCCATGGAGTTCCATGTGAGTTCACGGAGGGTGTCTCCGTGAACAGCCTGCGAGCCTCCGATTGCGGCTTGCAGGCTAAATGTAAACGCGGGGAAGAAATCCCCGCTGTTTATATCATACGGTGCTGCTGCGCAGCAGCACCGTAAAGGAGATTGGCGATCCCCGGCCTCTGATTGGCCGGGGATCGCCGGCATCTGATAGGCTGAAGCCTATCCGAGGCAGCGCAGGACGGATCACCGTCCTTTGCCGCCCACAGCAAGGAGGGGAGGGAGGGCAAAAAGCAGAGCAGCTGCGATCAGACCCCCCCCCAGCAGGACATCCCCTAGTGGAGAAAAATTTGGGAAGTCTGATCACCCTGCCTCATTCCAGATCTGTGCTGTGGGCTGGAGAGCCCACGCAGCACAGATCTGCGCAAAATGACCTGGTCCGTAAGTGGTTAAAGGACATTATCCCCGCACTTAGATTGGCTCAATAGGCTGTCTGTCAAGTTTCCTGTCAAGTGACAAGCAGCCTATTGGGCCAATCAAAGTGCGGGGATAAGGTCCTTTAACCATTTATGCCTTGCTTATGCGAGCTTTACGTCAGCAGTGGCAGCTGCCACAGCCGCAGATATGTGCTAGTCACATCCCTGCAGTTTGGGGGGGGGGGGGGGGGGGGGGGAGAGGTTGCAACTGTGCGTTCTTGTCCGCTGAATCCGTTCTTGTCCGCCGAGAATAAACACTGTTTTTGTTCAAAAACAGTGTTTATTCTTAAATAGAGCCGCTGCGCTTGCTCCCGCCAATGATTTCCGCCGCCCGATTGTTAGATTTATGAATGGGAACTTTGTCCCCATTAATTTATCTCCCCGCTGGACACCCGTAATGCAGGCTTCCATTGAAGCCTGCGTCACTTCCCTAGTAACAATGTAGCAACACATTGTTTCCTATGTAGCGTACTTGTACCTCCCTGCATGATAACACACCCACATTTGTATGTCATATCAAACTATCTTATGCTAAAAAATGTCCTATGCAGGCGACCTGTCCCTCTATGGTCACCATCAAATGATTCCCAAGTTCCAAATTCTCCTGAAAAAATTGCAGCTTAGACTGTAAAAATAAGTCTCAGTTCAAATGTCAATGCTTTGTTAAACATCATGCATGATAGGTTAAATGGCCATGTTGTTACTCACACAGTCCTCCGGGCGAACAGATAAAATCACATGCTGATCCAGGCTCACTGACTCGGACCTGTCCCCAGTGCTTTTGGGGGGTCCCTTCTGCGACCGCTCTGACACCGCTCTGTGCCGCTAAAGCAGCCCATACACTCAGCCGATTTTCTGGCCGACCGATCGATCCCGATCGATCGATCAATCGATTGCAAATCGGTTGGCCAATCGACCGATTGACGGCCGATTTCGATCGATTTCGATGGATTTCCATCGAACTTGCAGGGTGAAAAATTTAGGTCGATCTGATGAGATTGCTTATCAGTTTGCATTGGCCTTAATGGAAATCTGATGGCAAAAAAATGCCATCAGATCGAATTTCAATAGATTTCAAACTGAAATCTATTGGAATTCTATCCTGGTAAAAAATGTTCTAAAACGCATCAGATAGATCATCAGATGCATTTCTTATCTATCTGCTGCCAATCTGACGAGTGTATGGGCACCTTAAGGCCTGATTGTAGCCGGTTCATTTGCCTCCCTGTAAGGATGTCTTATGTGCGTCCCTGCACCTCTGGGGGGCTTCTCTAGGCACGTGCGGTGCTCTCTGCGTAGCCAGTGTGGGCTTTGTGAAGAAAAGGCCTGCCATAATAAATATGCCCACAAGATGGTAGTATAGAGTAATTTGGCTATGTGCTTTGAATTTGAGAAAATGCCTGCTGCTATAAATATGCCCACAAGTATTGAGCGATTTTGCCATTTGCCTTGAGAAAATTAAACCTATTTGATGAAACGCGTCAGCTAAGCTTGTCCTATCCAGGCCACCGTAGACAAGCGACCACGGGAAGAATCGCAACTACCCAAGCCACAGGAGCAGCCCAGCATGCAGTGTGGAAGCACGGGGTAAAGTGGTGTACTTTACCCCATGTTCAGGACCCAGATCTCGCATTTAAAGGAATACTACCAAAATAAAATCTCTAACGGGGTAAGTGTGTTGCATTTGTATATCCACATACATTCCTTCTGCAACAAAATGTTATCAAAATCCCCCCTCCTGGGGCTATTATTCAACTTATAAATGTCTCTAAATTTCAGGCCTTTTGGATCACTATTGCGACATTTCAAAAAATGTTGCGCTACTGCACTATCTATATTTTTACCCTTAATGTTTTTAATGTGCTCCCCAATACGTGTTTCCAGGTACCTTCCCATCTTTCCTATGTAGATCTTATTGCAAGGGCAAATTAATTGGTATATCACCTTTGTCGTTGCACATGAAATATATTCACGTATCTTAAACTGAGCTATGCCTTTACTGTCGTTAAAGGTATCGCCTTCCTACACATATTTACAGAATCTACAATTTTGGCATTTAAACATTATTTTTCTTCTCACTGAACTACTTCATTCTCTTTGGAATTCACTTTTTGTTAGTAAATCGCCAAAACTGCTGCTTCTTCTCGCCGTCACATGTGGTGTCTCCTCCACTATTTCTGGTAAATCTTTGTCCAAAGTAAGAATTCCCCAATTTTTATTGGGTATTCCCAACAATTGCTCCCAATGACTTCTATACCTTGTAATATTTCTAACTACATAATCCTCTTCTTGCCTATCCCTTTTTCCACCTTTGTTTTTACTAACAGGCTTCAAATATCTGTCTTTAAGGCTCTGTGTAATTGCCTTCTTAAAACAGAAGGAAATTTGCAATAATTCAGGTATACATGAACATTTGTGGTTACCCACAATGCACTACTACTAAATATGCAAATTATCCCTTTTCGCCCTTGTTAAGCCAAGCAAGCATCCAGAACCGCTGGTGTATAGCAAGCCTATAGCTTTAAGTTTTACACAGCCATATCAAACCCACATGTAGACAGCCTGTTTCGGACTTTTGGTCCTCATCAGTACATGGCAGGGATTGATAAGGCTGTATGAAATATGGCTTGGATGAGTACAACAGAGTAACCAAGCAGCTCAGGGTGACCCAAACTACTAGGAATGTATAGGGGATAAAAGGAACCAAAAAGCCCTCCTACTAAAAAAGCAAAGCTTGGTGTAATTGCTTTCTCAAAACAGAAGGAAATTTGCTATAATTCAGTTATAAATGAACATTTGTGGTTACCCACAATGCACTACTACTAAATATGCAAATTATCCCTTTTCGCCCTTGTTAATCCAAGCAAGCATCCAGAACCGCTGGTGTATAGCTAGCCTATAGCTTTAAGTTTTACACAGCCATATCAAACCCACATGTAGACAGCCTGTTTCAGATTTTTGGGCCTCATCAGTACATGGCAGGGGTTGATAAGGCTGTATGAAATAGGGCTTGGATGAGTACAACAGAGTAACCAAGCAGCTCAGGGTGACCCAAACTACTAGAAATGTATAGGGGGATAAAAGGAACCAAAAAGCCCTCCTACTAAAAAA
The DNA here is from genome assembly GCF_040937935.1 of Hyperolius riggenbachi. Classification (NCBI taxonomy): domain Eukaryota; kingdom Metazoa; phylum Chordata; class Amphibia; order Anura; family Hyperoliidae; genus Hyperolius; species Hyperolius riggenbachi. The sequence continues at coordinate 394,995,154 of NC_090648.1, read as the reverse complement.
GCAAAGCTTGGTATAATTGCCTTCTTAAAACAGAAGGAAATTTGCAATAATTCAGTTATAAATGAACAATCGTGGTTTAAGGCTCTGAAATAAGTTTGTTTATCTATCTTTTAACCATTGTCTTAAGAAGACTGCTTCTTGTTTGTATAATTCCATGAAGGCGCAATTCCACCTAATCCTTAAAAATTCTCCTGTTGGCACTTGTCTAATCTGACACCCCAGCTGATGGCTTGAAGCGTGCAGCAGTGTGTTTCCTGCGCTTTCCTTTCTATGTGTACTAGAATACAACTTTTCTCCACATTTGAACTACTTTAAATCCAAAAAGTTATCAAGTGTACAATGTTTCTCTGGTTATGGTTTAAATAATCCACAAACTCTTACAATGTAAGCAAGAAGGCAAGTAAAGTTCCAGCACTCGACTAGGATTGCTACAGGAGGCCAGGCTGGGCTGTGCTGTGCAATGCACTGTAAGGATATGAGTCCCTCTTGGCTGCGTGCTCCGGCAAGAATAAACAGTAAATTCGTGGGTATGGAGAGAGGAGGCTTAAGCCAGCACTGCAGTTAGGGTACTTTATTGTAAAAAACACTTACAGTTTGGTAGCAGCCAAATGTCAGAGCAGGTTAAGTGGGCGCCAGGTCTGTGTCCCCCTGCGGACGTCCGTTTCGCGCTTACAGCGCTTGTTCACCGCAATGGGGAAGGTTGGGGGCGGGCTGCATCCACGCTGGTTACATACCAACGTCACGGCGGCACTTCCGCCTACGTCAGCAAGCCACGCCTCCAATTTCTATGGCAACACATGACGCTCACTTGCCCTGCATAGAGGACTAAAAGCGTCCGTGTAACCTGGCAGCGGGGAATACGCCCACGGGCACGCCCCGCCATATGACTCAGCGCTCAGCCTCCTAGCAGAGGGTGCACAGCAGAGGCTGCGGTTGGCAAACGGCAGTATGCGTGCATGTAGAAGACACTTACTATATTAGAGGTCTGAGGTAAAAGGGGAACCCCAATGCAAGGGAGGGGAGCGAGAACCAGGACTAGCGCGCCTGTGGGAGCAATCCAAAGTGACAGGTCAATGAAACATAGAAATCAATAAAAATAAACACCAGAAGGTGTGTATATTAAGAACTTATGGAGGGAGAAAGAAAGGGGGGGAAGGAAGAGGAGAGAGGCGCTAGCGCACGCATAGGGCAGGTACAGCCACGTCCAGAGAGAGAAACGAAAAACGTGCAGGATAGTGGAATTGAGTATACATGCGCGGCGTCAACCACTGTATATCGCCGCACAGGTATATAGATGGATAGAGGGTACTAAGGGGAGGGGGGGGGGAGGGAGATGAAAATAAGGTCCACGCCAAGAGACAGAGCTCCATAGATGTGACGAGGCCGGAAGATTCAGGAGACATTGCTTATATTAAAGTATCATTCTGGATTCGATTCTCTGGAATCATTTTTCAAGGAAGCAGGCTAGTTCGTTCTTATCATTCAATCCAAGGGGGCCAAGTGCATTAGTTTGCATGATCCATCGTGCTTCGTGTTGTAGTAAAGTACGTTCTCTGTCCCCTCCTCGATGTGCAAAAGATATATTTTCCAAGGCAAAGAATCTCAGACAATTAGGGTTTCTTCCATGGCACTTGGCCATATGTACTATTAGTCTAGTGCATTTATCTTTAGATTTAAGTGAGCGGAGATGTTCTTTGATCCTCGTTTGCATCTCTCGGGTAGTTTGCCCAATGTAATATCTGTCACATGGGCATAGTAAACAGTATGTTTATTCTTGCCGGAGCACGCAGCCAAGAGGGACTCATATCCTTACAGTGCATTGCACAGCACAGCCCAGCCTGGCCTCCTGTAGCAATCCTAGTCGAGTGCTGGAACTTTACTTGCCTTCTTGCTTACACTGACATTGTCACTCATTCCGAGCACCTTCGTGATGCAAACAGAAGAGGTAAGTCCAGAAACGGCGGCCTCTGGGGCTGAAGGTATAGATGCCATAGCAGAGGGGAGGACAGATCTTGAGGGCTTTTTTTCCCACCTCAGTTCTACCACCTCCTCCCATAACAAATCAGTGGGCGCCAGGGTACTGGAATTGAAACTTTGGAGGGAGAGAGAGAGGGAGGTGAAACTTTTCTGGACGGCGGCCACACTACAGAAATACGAGGACGACAAGATCGCAGCCCAAGGGTTCAGACACTACCGAGAACCCTCGGGATACAGAGAGGACAGGAGTTTTGTGGAAGAGTGGGAGGAGGAGCACGTGAACCACGCTAGAAGGCTCCAGGCGATTGTCCTAGCCAGGACCGAAAGAGAGCATAAATTGGTGACCGAAGAGATCGCCAACATCAAAACGCAGCTTGGCTCCATCTTACCACCAGAGGATCTACAAAAAAGCCTGAAAACGATCAGTGACAAATTGGTACCTGTACAAAACGAAATCAAAGAAAGGAAACTGCGCAAATTGCTAATAGATAAAAGCGATTTTGCAACTGGAAAGGTCTTTTCGTGGAATACCACCACACGCAACACAGGACAACCACGTAGAAACAGGAAACCAAGAGGCTATTGGACCACGGACTCAGGTTCCGAGACTAGTGGGGACGATAAAAACAAAAAAAGACCCAACAAGCCCGTACCAAAACCAAGTAGACCATCCACACCTGGAGTTGCACAAACCTTTGGAGAAAACACACAACCATGTGCATCAGTCCCTTTAGACGCAGATTGCGTAGGGGAGGGCGGAAGCACCACAGGAAGACCACAGAAACAAGTCTCCTGGAGGGACGGTCGTTCCTGGAGCGCGAGACGCAGAGGCAAGAGGCAAAGGACCCAGGAGTAGAAGATGCTCTAAATTTGGAAATCATTAATATTGCAGGAATTGAGATCACCGAAGACTGCAAGAGTTTGTTACAAAAAGGACTAAATTATTCTATTACTAGAAAATTTGACCCTGTACAATTTGAAATCGACCTCTTTAAAGGAGTCAGACAGCTTAATATCAGACACTTCTTTGCACGCAAGGAGAATTTGCAGGATAATACCAAGACAACCATCGGCTCACTGGGTTTCTTCGCACCCAATCGGGAGAGGGAACCTCAAAATGCGGAGGACGGTATCCTAAAGACTTTATTAGATCTATTAGAGGAGAATGAGGGGCAAAGGACCAAGGACCCCATACCTGTATCAGAAGATCATGTACCCTTTAGACCCTGTAAATCAATTGCACCCTTTCCAACTACCCCAGGCTCTAGTATTGACAGCTTCCACAGAATTGTCCTGAGAGAAACCAAGGCCTTGATTTATCAAGAGGAGGCTGACAACCTTACTCAGGGAGAACTATCTGCCCTGAGGTGGTTGAGAGCAAAGGAGGATTTAATCTTGAAACAGGCAGACAAGGGGGGGAACCTCGTTCTTATGACTAGAACTCAGTACGAAGAAGAAGCAATGAGCCAGCTCCTGGATACAACAGTGTATCAACCATTGAATAGCAACCCGACATGGAGATACGTATCTGCACTAAGATCTCTGCTTCGCAGAGGGGTAGAGGCAGGCTTCCTTACCAAGAAAATGGGGGAACAGTTATTACCAGACCATCCCAGATTCCCAGTATGGTATATGCTACCTAAGATACACAAATCCAGGACCAGACCACCAGGACGTCCGATAGTCTCCGGTATCGGTTCGGTTACCGAGAGACTGTCAAAGTACCTCGATCATCTCCTCAGGCCACTGCTATCACTGGTACCATCACACCTTGCCGACACCATTGACGTTCTCGATGGGGTCGATGACCTCATCTGGTGTATGGGAGACAGGCTGGCCACAATTGACGTGGTCAGCCTGTACAGTAGAATACCACATGAAGATGGCATTGCGGCGGTTGAGTCGTATCTCAGACGGGGTACACGCACGAACGAACATTGCGATTACATCTGCGATTGTCTACGTTTCGTCCTTACCCATAACTCTTTCTTATTCAGAGAGAAGTGGTACCAGCAGGTGTCGGGCACCGCCATGGGAACGGCGGTGGCCTGCACATACGCAAATCTCTTCCTGGCGCGCTGGGAGGAGATTTGCGTGCATGGCGACGCCAATCCGTTTCGCGGGTGCCTGCGGAGATGGTCGAGGTATGTGGATGACGTCCTGGTGTTCTGGTCAGGTACTGAACTAGAGTTTCCCCTTTTTATCGACTGTCTGAACGACAATCAGATCAACATGAAATTCACTGCAGAAATTGATTCATGTCATATCAATTTCCTCGATCTTGAGCTTGTCATTCAGCATGATCGATTAGTAACTAGAGGTTATCGTAAGAATACAGCCACAAATTCAATCCTGCATAGAAAGAACTTCCACCCTCCCTGGGTAACGAAATCCATCCCCTACGGGCAGTTCCTACGTCTCCGTAGGAACAATAGCGAGGACTCCAAATACCTGGAACAGGCAGAAGATCTCAAAGCACGACTGCAGCATAGAGGCTATGATCTAGCCTTGCTGGAAGAAGCGAAAGACAGGGCCTTCTCCAGACCCAGAAGTGAACTCATCAAAAGACGACGCCAATACACTACACAACAGGACGGTTCCAATGCGAACACCAGACAGGTGTTCGCTTTTGATTATTCACCAATGGCAGCCACAATTAAAGGAATTATCCACAAAAATTGGCATGTCCTACAGGGAGATCCACATCTGATAGGGGCAACAACGATGCCCCCCCTGGTGATGTTCAGGAGAGCCCCTACTCTGGGCGACATGCTAACGAGTAATGAACATAGAAAACCAAACTCGACCAAATGGTTGAATACCCTTAAACATCCAGGGAACTATCGCTGTGGGTCATGCGGTATCTGTGACCAGATCCTGAAACATGGAACACCGACTTTAGGAGGAACTCCAGTTAAAATCAAAGACGTACTATCATGTAGATCCAAATTCGTGGTGTACTGTTTACTATGCCCATGTGACAGATATTACATTGGGCAAACTACCCGAGAGATGCAAACGAGGATCAAAGAACATCTCCGCTCACTTAAATCTAAAGATAAATGCACTAGACTAATAGTACATATGGCCAAGTGCCATGGAAGAAACCCTAATTGTCTGAGATTCTTTGCCTTGGAAAATATATCTTTTGCACATCGAGGAGGGGACAGAGAACGTACTTTACTACAACACGAAGCACGATGGATCATGCAAACTAATGCACTTGGCCCCCTTGGATTGAATGATAAGAACGAACTAGCCTGCTTCCTTGAAAAATGATTCCAAAGAATCGAATCCAGAATGATACTTTAATATAAGCAATGTCTCCTGAATCTTCCGGCCTCGTCACATCTATGGAGCTCTGTCTCTTGGCGTGGACCTTATTTTCATCTCCCTCCCCCCCCCCCCTCCCCTTAGTACCCTCTATCCATCTATATACCTGTGCGGCGATATACAGTGGTTGACGCCGCGCATGTATACTCAATTCCACTATCCTGCACGTTTTTCGTTTCTCTCTCTGGACGTGGCTGTACCTGCCCTATGCGTGCGCTAGCGCCTCTCTCCTCTTCCTTCCCCCCCTTTCTTTCTCCCTCCATAAGTTCTTAATATACACACCTTCTGGTGTTTATTTTTATTGATTTCTACGTTTCATTGACCTGTCACTTTGGATTGCTCCCACAGGCGCGCTAGTCCTGGCTCTCGCTCCCCTCCCTTGCATTGGGGTTCCCCTTTTACCTCAGACCTCTAATATAGTAAGTGTCTTCTACATGCACGCATACTGCCGTTTGCCAAAAGCAGCCTCTGCTGTGCACCCTCTGCTAGAAGGCTGAGCGCTGAGTCATATGGCGGGGCGTGCCCGTGGGCGTATTCCCCGCTGCCAGGTTACACGGACGCTTTTAGTCCTCTATGCAGGGCAAATGAGCGTCATGTGTTGCCATAAAAATTGGAGGCGTGGCTTGCTGACGTAGGCGGAAGTGCCGCCGTGACGTTGGTATGTAACCAGCGTGGATGCAGCCCGCCCCCAACCTTCCCCATTGCCCTACCACTACCAAACAACCTACTAATACTACATGCCCACCCAGATTCATCACTCGTTACAATGCCCAACATCTGCCCATCCGCAGTATCCTAAAAAAACGATGGGACATCCTTATGCAAGACCCCTATCTACGACCTATATTACCCACAACACCATCAATTACATATAGGAGAGCACCAAATCTCCGCAATCTCTTAGCGCCAAGCAAACTATGTACACCAAACCAACCAACCACCCTGTAAACACAGGAGCCTGGTTGTTTCCCCTGCAACAAAAACCGTTGCACAGCCTGTCAATTTATCAACACCTGCACATTCTTCGTGTCCTCCAGTACCGGTATTCAATATCCCATAAAAAAAACACCTCACCTGCGAATCTAAATTTGTCATCTACCTCATTTCATGCCCCTGTCGACTCCAGTACGTGGGGAGGACTACACAGTTGGCCCGCAGCAGAATCGGACAACACAAAAGAAACATCACAAAAAAATTCCCCCTTCACAGCGTATCACGGCACTTCTGCACTCACCACGCCAACATCCCACAATTCTTTAACATTACACTAATTGACTCAATTGATGCAAGTTCATCAAACGCATTCGAACAACTTAAAAAATATGAAATGTTCTGGATACAAACTATAAGAACCCTCATACCTGAGGGTCTCAATGAAGTTCTGGAAAAAATTTACTAAAATACCTCCTATACTGTTTGTCTTTTATCTTGGCCGCTCTCTTTTACTCTTTTTTTATCTTGTTTCATTACTTTTTTTATGTATTTGAATTTTATTGGTCCCAATAAGTTTTAGTGTAACATTGTCCATTTTTACAACTACACCTCTGGCTTGATCATTATTTTACATATTTTTATGTCAAAAGGTGTAATTTGGTTTGATTGTTATGTGCTTTTTACCCATTGCTACAATTGTCCAGGACTATTAAGTTGATCCATATCTGCTTATTATTGGTATGACCTTTTTCTTTTTAATTATTATTATTATTTTTTTAATATATTTTATTATATTTTTATTATGTTTCTATTAATTTTTATGTTGCTCTTACATGTCTATTTATGCTTGTGTCTTAGGACCGGGTCATAACTTTTTGGTCCACTAGATGGCAGCTAAATACTTTTACACATCAATCCCTCTGTCAAATATACTAATTATATTCCCACTGGATCGAATCATTATATTTATTTCTCGAAAAAGACCTTTTCATATTCTTTTTTTTTTTACTTAATTTATTATTTTGCCCATTTACAGCATCCAAACACCACTGGCCTTGGCCGGGGTTTGAACCCTGGTCTCCCATGTCAAGGGCAGTGCCCTTAACCAGTACTCTATTCAGCCAGTACACTATTCATCTGCACATTTGGTCACCATGATACCTGTATCCGCCCCCCAACTACCCAATACACTGAACACAGGTGGCGAGAGCCCATTGGCTACTCACAAGCCCGCCCTAACCCCACCCACCCTTCCCAAAAATCCAACTCACTGAACACAGGTGGCGAGAGCCCATTGGCTGCTCGCACACTCGCCCTAACCCCGCCCACCTTACACCTCCCACACATCCAATTGGCCCTTTTTAGCAAGAACCTGTGTATATATAAGAAGTTGAGTGTCCTCACCACTTCACTGAGGCGCTACACCTGCTAATGCCGAAACTCTGGTGAGTTCTTTATATTATTTTATTTGCACACTTTACCCTGTATTTCTGGCCCCCTGTTCTCTTCTCAATGCTCTATTACCCATTACTCTTGCTGACATATACCCTTTTCCATTACCAATACCACTCATTGCAAATCTGTGTAAAAAACACCCCATAACCCATTACTATCGCGAGCACCATAGCCTCTACCCCCTATTGTTTACTTGCACACCTAACTCTTTTATG